>NC_068341.1:37939330-38276653 GCF_014633365.1 Diospyros lotus | reverse complement strand
GGTCCTGTTATCTTAGGTTTGTCCTATTGTCGAGGCAGCCTTGGCTGGTAAAAGAATCAAAAGTACCCTCAAAATTAAATTTCTCTCACGTCCTTCAATGGAAAACTTTGTCCACTGACCCAAATTTCCCTGGCAAAAGCCATCTGGTGTGCATTGGCAGTAGGTTTAAATGCTAGCATAACAAATACCTGCACATATGGGCCATCAACTTTCAGCATGTTTTCTTTTCTACATGCTCTATCTTTTAGGTTATGCTGTCTTTCTGTTGGACTTTTCTTGTTTTAAATATGTGCTGTGAGATTTATGAGATTTATTCTCTTCCATGTATGGAATGTGTATATAATCAACTGATGATTAGATGATAATTAGGGTAATTAGCTAGGCTGTAATTATCTCCATGATTAGCTCCATCATTGATTGTAATTAGCGTATAAATAATAGAATTGAGAGGCTAATCTCTCAAGTTTTCTCTCCCAATCACTCTCACATATGCTTCAGATAAATCTTAGTAGCCCATCTATGTTGTGTAATTTAATCATGCCATTGCAGGAAACTAAGAAACCTAGTACTGGTCTAGTGATTATCTCCACTTTGCTTTATTGGAGATAAAGAATATATTTATTCCAATGGCCACCTCCACTCCATGTCATCTATAAATTACATTTTCTATTCATCTCAATCTTCATTAATCCCACTTCAGATATTTACAGTGGAAAAAGCATTCCAGCTTTAATCTGGTTAAGGTCATGAGTAATTGCAATCCATTAGGATGTATTTGCAAACAAGATTAGCGTTTTCCATGAAAGTACCTCTCTACTTTCTAGTCATTTTTTCTGCTATAATTTTGAGGTTAATGATTGAGCCATATAGTTTTGTTATAGTAGTATATCATTATTATATTGTATATTCTATTCTCCAGATTTTTAACATTTTCACATTCTCGAGAACATATACTGCACAGCAACCCCCCCTCCCCCCGGGGCAGACGGGAAAAAAAAAAAAGAAAAGTAAAAATGACCACATGTGTCCCACATCTTTTGCCGTTGATTTTTTTGTTTTTTTTTGGGCTTTTCTCTTGCTATCGATCCTTAGTAGCTAGTAAGGCAGCATACAGAAACAACCCTGTCCTGATCCTTGCAAAGTGGAGAGTCTCGTGCAATGGGACACCCTTTTCTTGATATCAATATTTTGTTTGTTCATTATTTTATTAAATCAATCTGTTGGAGCTTCTGAAGATTGTATTTGACAGGCAATGAAGTTGAGTGTGAGCAACTTGTATGGATTCCAAAAAAGGCTGGTCAAAGTGTTCCTTTCAATACTTATATCTGGCGGCGAGGCACCATCCCAATCTGGTGGGGTGCAGAATTAAAGATCACTGCAGCAGAAGCAGAGATATATGTTTCAGATTGTGATCCTTATAAAGGAAGCGCAGAATACTATCAGAGGTTAAGTAAGAGGTACAGTGCACAGAACCTAGATGTAGCTGTTGGTGTTAATCAGAAGAAAAATTCTCTGCTTCCAATTGTGTGCATCAACTTACTTAGAAATGTAGAAGGAAAATCGGAATCCATTCTAGTTCAACACTTTGAGAAATCCATCAGCCATATTAGATCAACTGGAAAACTTCCTAATACTCGAGTTCATTTGATAAACTATGATTGGCATGCCAGTGTAAAATTGAAAGGTGAGCAACTAACAATTGAAGGATTATGGAAACTACTGAAGGCACCCACAATATCTATAGGCATTTGTGAGGGTGATTATTTGCCTTCACGTCAGCGAATTAAGGACTGCAGTGGTGAAATAATCTTTAATGGTGATATTGAAGGTGCATTCTGCTTGAGAACACATCAAAATGGAGTTATACGTTTCAATTGTGCGGATTCTTTGGATAGAACCAATGCTGCTAGCTACTTTGGTTCTCTACAAGTTTTTGTTGAGCAATGTAGACGGGTAGGGATATCACTTGATAGTGATTTCGCATTTGGTTATCAGTCTACTAATAATTATTGTGGATATACTGCCCCACTACCACCAGGCTGGGAAAAAAGATCTGATGCTGTAACAGGGAAAACATATTATATTGATCACAATACTAGGACAACAACCTGGAATCATCCATGTCCAGACAAGCCATGGAAGAGGTTTGATATGACATTTGAAGAGTTCAAGAGGTCAACGATTTTGTCGCCAGTATCTCAGCTGGCTGATCTTTTCCTTCTTGCTGGTGATATTCATGCGACATTGTACACTGGTTCTAAAGCTATGCACAGCCAAATTCTAAGTATTTTTAACGAGGAAGCTGGCAAATTTAAACAGTTTTCTGCTGCACAGAATATGAAAATCACTCTGCAGAGGAGATACAAAAATGCAGTTGTAGATAGCTCTCGCCAAAAGCAGTTAGAGATGTTTCTTGGGTTGAGGCTTTTCAAGCATCTTCCATCAGTTCCAATTCAACCTTTACATGTATGTTATCCTGTGGATTTTCTCAAATTAGCTAAATGGATTATTTCTTGTTTGATGCGTCTTGTTGTGCTCTGCATTTTATTCTGCTTCTTGCATATAGTACTTAGACTGAAATGAATTACTTCATCATTTGATCTTTCATCAGAAGTTTTTTGTTGTTAATGTTGTTGTTTTAACAATAATTTATATTCCTAATTCTGTGTCATCTTTCATTGTTTATATCTCAAAATTACCGTTGTAGCTTGGTTTTTTTATTCTCTTTTTCTCTTCCTATCATGTATGTTTTCCTCAAATATCAATCTATTCTATGACATGATTTATGTCAGTCTCATCATTATTATGTCAGTAAAAAATATTATTTTGTTCTTTTGTAAGATCATAGAATTGCCTGTTCAACCAACTTTTGTATTTGACATTAAATATAAAAGAGTCTAAAATTATTGATCATGAGAAGTAAACTTCTTATTATTGTCTAACTTTGCATTCTACCATCTTAAACTATGGGCACATTGCATGATACATGTTTAGTAACATTTATAGCCTATCCTTCCAACTTAAATTTTGGAAATAGGACTACTAATACAGTTTCATTCACCTATTTTAAGATATTGCTCCTCAGGTATTTGCTTTTGTTTAGAATTCTTTTAATGATAAGCTGCTGCACTTATTTAAAATTTAAATTTCAGATTTCACTTATGAATTAAAATACAATCTATATTACAATGTAAACCATTGTAAATATGAAATAGTATAATTATACTTTTATATTTAAAATATATAATTGCATGAATACTGTTGTATGGTATAATACAAAAATGTTATAGAAACATTTATAGTTGAAATTGCCAATAATGGATAAAAATAATAAAAGAAAATTACGCTATTATCTATAAAAACTAACTCAAATAAGGTATATCTGAGAATAAAAATTCCAATTTGGGATTCTTTTGTCCCTATTTTCCTTCTTTCTTTGTTTGAGAAATTATAAATTAGAATAATCATAAAAAAATATTTAAATTCTGTATAGGATTTCTAGAATGTATTAGTAGCTATTCATTATAAATTGACTTTTCCTAAACCAAAATGAGAGTATTTTACACATCAATTTCTTGTCATTTTGAACTAAAATGCTATTTGTCCATATGTCAATAAAAGACGAAGAGAGAAAACTTATGTATTGTTGCTTACGCAAAAATCTAGGATTCATGATTAACAATACAATTTTTTATTTTTGTTTAGTTGGCTATTTAAGAGGGCTAGCTTTGGTTGTGATGTTAAGTTGCTGTTTTGTGGCTTGAAGGTCAAATGTTTGAGTTATGAAAACAGCCTCTTTGCAAAACAAGGTTTAGGTTGTGTACGAAGATGACGTTCCTTCAACCCTCGCAAAGTGGAGAGCCTTGTGCATTGGTGATGCCCTTTTATTAGTTGGCTATACAATACTCTTTTGGGTACATATTTGAACAATATGCTGAACTGCTAGTAAATATATAAAGCTGGTCATTCTTGCTCCTTGTGCTGTTTTTTAATCTTCTTCCACTTTGTCTTTGTACTTCATTTAATTACTTTTAAGGTATGACGTTGTTGTGGAAAATATTAATTCAAATGACATGTCGTCTTGATTTTAGATTTACAATGTTACAACAAACTATTGTTTAATATTCATGTTGATCATTACAGGTGCCGTCCCGGGAATCTGCTTGCCTGCTTAAGCCTGTTCCCAACATATTTCAAGCTTCTGACGATGGAGCGAGTCTTCTCAGTTTCAAGAAGAAAGACCTAATCTGGGTACTGCAAAATTTCTTTCTGTCATCAAGGAGATCATATTATAACTAATTACTAGTCTTATATCTATTATGATAGAAATATATTCTTCTACTTATATATTTCCTTTGTTTGTTATTTGTACTGAAATATGTCGATCAGAACTTACATGATGGTCCATTCTACAGGTGTGCCCACAGGGTGCAGATGTTATTGAAATGTTTATCTATCTCAGGGAGCCTTGTCATGCCTGTCAACTTCTTCTCACTATTTCACATGGTGCAGATGATTCAACTTTTCCATCAACAGTTGATGTCAGGACGGGACGCTACTTGGATGGGCTTAAACTTGTCCTTGAGGTGTGGCTAATTTCATCTATTAGTTGAAATTTTGGATCCATACTTGCTAGCATTATATTTCCTGTGCTAAAAGGAGGTGGCGATCTTACATATTCAAGTCTTAAAAAGGAAGTTTGCTTTATTTTCTGACTATAGTGTGCAGTTGTGCCCTGGAAATGGGAATTCTTTTCTTCTTCTTTTCTGGGCCAAGGCTGGAATTTACAATTATAAGGAAAATTATACACACCCTCCCCAGGTGTGTAGTTTAACTCCCTCTTGATTGAGTGAATATAGAACTGTTGAATAGTATGAGGGCAGACAAAGTGCTTGGCACTCATGCCCTTTTTCAGCATTGTTGGAGTGCAATTGAAGAAATTTGTTATTCTAGCTGCTTTTAAAAGAGCTTTTATGCTTTGTTCTTTTCTTTGATCTTTAAGGGGAGTCGGGGGGGAGCCAAGGATTTGAAAGACTTAAGTCTTATCAGTGTCTTAGGAAGTGTGTACAAAATTCGATCAGAACTGAGTCTTTCTAGAACTAAGAAGGTTCTGGGTTGTCTGATCCCATAATGCCTCTATGGAGTTTCCAAATTGTTGATGTTGTGTTTTTTGATAACAAATTTTTGGATTCTCGGCTTAAGTCTAATGCTTTGGAACCTCATCTATAAGCTTGATGTGGAGAAGGCTTGTGACAATGTGTGTTGGGATCTCCTTTAGTGATTGAGAGGCTGATTTTTGGGCAAAAACGGTGATCTCGGATTCATTTTGTGTCTCTTTAGTGAAGTTCTCGGTGTTGGTGAGGTAATGTTTCTTCTATACTTCTAGAGGGTGTCATGTACCTGCCTATATAATAAATGTAATCGGGTAATAGAATAACTAACTCTCATGCCACACATGATTGCAAGTGGTGCGGAGGCAAGTTGCGCTTGGCGGGAGACTTCAACTTGCTGTGGGAAATCAGTACAAATAGAGAGTGATCTCACTCAAGAGGATATGAATGAATTGAATCTCGATTTTCCCTCTCTTTCTCTCGTTCTGTATTTCTCTCTCTCCCTACGGTCGAACTTCTACCACATCTCCAGAATTCCTTGCGGAATTCTTGAGAAAACCTTGGTTAGATTCGTTAGATCTGACAAATTGGTATCAGAGCCCATCCAGGGCCAGTTCCGATTACGGTGAATTTGGAAAGATGGCGGAGGGTACCAAGATGAAGAACATGGAGATGCAGCTGCAGCAGTTTGGCTCCACGGTGTTGGATCTGACAGCGAGGGTGGATTAGTTGGAGCTTGGATCCAATCGCAACCATGAAGCGATCATATCCATTGATCGCAAACTAGATGGAGCAGTTAGTCAAATCCGTGAAGAAGTGGGAGCACAGATCAGAGAGCAATTGCAAGGGTTTATGGTGATGTTCACCCGACAACACCAGGTAAGTCTATCGCCTGATTTTCCTCCTCGAGACAGAGAAGAACCGATTCTTCCCAATCATGGGGCGAATTGAAGGAGGCCGGGAACTTCCGAGATGGAGGAGGATCAACTGGAAACAGGAGAAAATGTAGTCGAACGAAGACAAGGAGTAGTTGGGATCCAAGGTCATCCGGGATTTCCTATGCCTAAATTGGATATTCCCATGTTTGACGGAAACACCCCTAGATGGTGGCTGAGGAGGTGTGAAAGAGCCTTTGAATGGTATGGCGTGTCGGAGCAGCAACGGGTGACTCTAGCTGCAGCCTATCTCAACGATGCAGGGGATGATTGGTATCAGGGATGGGCCAAGGTGAAAGAGGAGTGCCATTGGGTAGAGTTCGCGGAGGAATTATGTGAGAGGTTCGGAGAAAGGGGAATAACTGATGTAGTAGAAGAATTCAATAGATTCAGCGAGGAGGTTCGGTGGCGGAGTATCAAAGAAGGTTTGAAGAGTTAAAAGCATTGATGCTCAACCACAATCCTTATCTCACAGAAGGATATTTTGTCTCGAGCTTTATAAGTGGATTGAGTGAGGAATTGAGACCTATGGTGAAAGTCTTGTAACCAAAGACCCTAAAACATGCCACAGATAGTGCCAGGTTGCATGAGTTGACAGTGGAAGCGCTTATGAAAAAAGCAGAGGTTGCTGAATAGGGGAGGAACTCACAATGTGTTGACCCCCGTGGGAAGGAATCAAGGAAGAGATAATTTTAGGGGCATGCAGGAGATGAAGGGATTGCCATCGATGGGTCCTAAAGTACAAGGAGATAGATTAATGGAACAGAGAAGACAAGCTAACCTCTACTTCAAATGTGGAGATAGGTATTTTTCGAGGCATCAGTGCAAGAAGCAGCTACTCTTGCTAGAAGGCGAAGAGGATAGTTTGGAAGAAGAGGATGTAACGGAAATACATGATGAAGGAGAGGAAGATAATGGAGAAATTTCATTACACGCATTGCGGGGATTGGCTAACAACAAAATCATTAAGGTGGAAGGAAGAGTGGGGGAATACAAGTTGATGATTCTCATAGATAGTGGGAGTACCCACAGTTTCCTGGATGAGGAAATTGCAAAAAAATAGAAATGCCCTCTCATTAGTACGCAACCTCTCACAGTGACGATAGCAAATGGAAGTAAGGCGGTGAGTAAATCTGCATGTGCTGGATTTTGTTGGGCCATGCAAGGAGAAAATTTCAAAACTGATCTTAGATTGCTCAAATTGGGGGGCTGTGATGTGGTCTTAGGGGTAGATTGGATGAAGCATGTGAGCCCCATATGCTTTGATTTTAATAGGATGGAGGTGACGTTTGAGAAGGAGGGAAGAAGAATGACTATAGTAGGGAGCAAAGAAGTGGGAATGTGTAAAATGATTACAGGAAAACGGCTGCAGAGGATACTGAAGCAAAAAATGAGCAGTGTGGCTCAACTCTTTTCCATTCAAGCACTTGAAGAGGAAGAGGAGGAACCAGGAAACGCAGGAGAACTCAGGCTGGTGGTCAGTAGTCCAGCCCAACAGGCATGGGAGGTAAACCAACTTGACTTACTTGATTTACTTTTGATTGAATATGAGGATCGTTTTTAAAGAGCCTAAGACCTTACCTCCACCTCGAACCCACAACCACTCCATCATCTTGAAACCTCAAACAGAACCTTGCAACACCCGAGCCTATCGTTACCCCCCACCACAGAAAACAGAAATAGAGAAAATGGTTAAAGAAATGCTGCACCATTCTCTCATTCAACCCAGCCATAGCCCGTTTGCATCCCCGGTTCTATTAGTTAAAAAAAGGACGGAACGTGGCGTTTTTGTGTAGATTACCAACAATTGAATGCCCTAACTGTCAAAGATAAATTTCCCATTCCCCTCATTGAAGATCTCCTAGATGAATTAAGGAGTGCCACCCTTTTTTCTAAATTATATTTGAGGGCAGGCTACCACCAGATTAGGATGAACCCTCAAGATATTCATAAGATAGCTTTTCGAACCCACCAAGGCCATTACGAATTCTTAGTAATGCCTTTTGGTCTCACTAATGCTCCAGCCACTTTCCAATCCTTAATGAACCAGATATTCGAACCACACCTAAGGAGTTTTATTCTCGTATTCTTTGACGACATACTCGTGTATAGCCATTCTTTTGACCAACACCTTACACATCTCAAGGCTACTTTTGAGATCCTTAGATTCAACCAATTGTATCTTAAGAAGTCAAAGTGTTCATTTGCACAAGGACAAGTTGAATACTTGGGTTATATCATATCAGGAAAAGGGGTTAGCACTGATCCGCAAAAGGTGGCAGCTATGCAAGCATGGCCCAGACCGACCACTCTCAAAGCATTAAGAGGATTCCTAGGTCTGACTGGGTACTACAAGAGGTTTGTGAAGGGATATGTGATGATAAGTCGACCCCTAACGCAACTGCTTAAAAAGGAAGGGTTTAGATGGGGGCTTGAAGCGGAGACAACTTTTAAACAGTTGAAACAAGCCATGAGCGAGGCACCGGTATTGGGATTACTGGACTTCAGCAAGACCTTTGTGGTTGAGACCGATGCATGTGATAATGGTATAGGTGCGGTATTGATACAGGAAGGCAGACCCATAGCATTTCTCAGCCAAGCACTAGCCCAAAGACACGTGGGCTTGAGTATTTACGAGAAGGAATTTGTGGCCGTCTTAATGGCAGTGGAGAAGTGGAGGCATTATCTAGAGGGGAGACAATTTGTGATCAAGACTGACCACCAGAGTTTGAAGTACCTGCTGCAACAGAAACTCCACACACAGCTACAAAAGAAAGGTATGGCAAAGATAATGGGTCTTGATTACATTATACAATATAAGAAGGGTAAAGATAATGTGGTGGCAGATGCTCTTTCAAGATGTCAGGAGCAAGGAAAGGTAGCAGCCATCACAACGGTAGTACCAGGGTGGTACCAAGAAGTGGCCAACAGCTATGATGCAAACGATCACATCAAAAGGATCCTAGAGCAATTGATCTTAGATCCTAACTGTAGAACAGGATACACGCTACAGAATGGAGTGCTTCGGTATAATGGGAGGATAGTAGTTGGAGACTGTCACTAGGTGAAAGACAAGATTCTTCAGGCCTTACATGGGTCCCCCTTGGGAGGACATTCAGGAATTTAGAATACTTACCTCAAGGTAAAACAACTATTCTTTTGACCTAAATTAAAAGAGACAGTAACTTAGTTTGTAATGACTTGTGACACTTGCAAACGGTGCAAGTATGAAACCGTGGCCACACCAGGGTTACTGCAACCTTTAAGCATTCCGGAGCAAGCTTGGGAGAGTGTTTCTATGGATTTTATTGAAGGTCTTCCTAGATCAGAGAGTAGAGATTGTATATTGGTGGTGGTTGATCGATTTACGAAATTTACACACTTTATCGGTCTATCACACCCTTACACCACTCAGGAAGTTACACGAGTGTTCCTTGAACAGGTCATTAAGCTACATGGGGTTCCTCGCACCATCATATCTGATCGGGACAAAGTCTTTACCAGCCTTTTTTGGCAAACGTTGATGAAATCAATGGGAATCCGATTGAACGTGTCATCCGCCTATCACCCTCAAACGGATGGGCAGATTGAGAGGGTTAATCAGTGCCTGGAAAATTACCTACAATGTTTGTGTTTTTAACAGCCTAAGAAATGGTATAAGTGGTTAGCTCTAGCCCAGTGGTGGTACAATTCTAGTCACCACAGTTCCATCAAACTGTTACCATTTGAAGCTCTCTTTGGGTACAAACCTCCCCTACTTCCGACCCCACCTGAGCTAACTAATGTTGTAGCAGTGGATGACCACCTTCAGCAGAGACAAGAGTTACTGCAACAACTAAGAAGAGACCTGGCTATGGCACAAAATAGAATGAAACAACAAGCAGACAAAGGAAGAAGCGAAAGGGAATTTTCAGTAGATGACAAGGTGAAGCTCAGAAGCCCTCAGCTAAAGGCCATCACCGACAAACCCATAACCAAGTTCAGCCCGAGGTACTGCGGCCCTTTTCCCATTTTAGCGAAGGTGGGCAAGGTAGCCTACAAACTGCAACTACCAGACAACTCCCATATCCATCTAGTATTTCACGTGTCTTTACTCAAGAAATACATGGAGGGCCAACCAGCGAGCCTTGAGCTACCAGCTGGATCCAAGAACCCAGAACCTACAGCTGAGCCAAAAGCTATCCTCGACAGATGGGTCATCTACCGGCAAGGGGCGCCCTTAATTCAAGTACTGGTCAAATGGAATCATCTACCCATGGCTGACAACACGTGGGAGTACCTCCCGGACTTACTCAAGCAATTTCCTAGGGTAGCAAGTTTACTTTGTATTTCTTGAGGACAAGAAATTCCTCAAGGGGTGGGTATTGTCATGTACCGCCTATATAATAAATGTAATCGGGTAACAGAATAACTAACTCTCATGCCACACATGATTGCAAGTGGCACGGAGGCAAGTTGTGCAAGTTGCGCTTGGCGGGAGACTTCAACTTGCTGTGGGAAATCAGTACAAATAGAGACTGATCTCACCCAAGAGGATATGAATGAATTGAATCTCGATTTTCCCTCTTAATTTTCCCTCTCTTTCTCTCGTTCTGTATTTCTCTCTCTCCCTACGGTCGAACTTCTACCACATCTCCAGAATTCCTTGCGGAATTCTTGAGAAAACCCTAGTCAGATCCGTTAGATCTGACAGAGGGCAAAGCTGAGGATGTGTTTTGGTAATTCCTCATTGGGAGTTTGGGATTGGGCAAGAAGATTGGCAAAAATGGCAATCTTTGATTCATTTTCTCTTTAGTGAAGTTCTTGGTGTTTGTGAGTGGGTGTCGAAAGGCTTCTTCTGTAGTTCTAGAGGGTTGATGCAAGGGTGGTGTAAACCCAAAGAAGAAGAAGTGGCGAAGGAAGAAGAAGAAAACCAGCTAAGAGAGGAGATTAGTAATCAATATTTTGGATATTTAATCATTCATATAAAACTGAATAAGATGTTTATATAGTGAGTTATTTATATACCCACAATCCTACCAAACTAGGATCCTAATCAAACTACAAAATAAATATCACACATTCCTAATCTTCAACATTTCCTAAGTAAATAGAAGCTTAATTCAACTAAAGCTATAATATTCTAAAAATTAATCATGTAAAATGGAATAAGATCTTTACATATTGAGTTATTTATATACCCTCATAATCCTACCAAACTAGGATCCTAATCAAACTACGAAACAAAAATGTAACACTCCTAATCTTTAACATTTCCTAAATAAATAAAACACTAATACTACTGATCTATAAAGTTCTAGAATAATTAAAATTGTAGATCTCCATCAAAGGCTGATTCTCTTTTCCTTTTTTTTTTTTTTGTTCATTGTCCTTATGGAGGCCCTTAGTCTTTGTTATATGTGGCAGATATATTTTGTTGGATTAGCAAGTTGAGGTTTGTGATAGAGTAAGTCCTAGTGTACAAATGACTCACATTCTTTTGCCAACAATGTTATTTCTTAGCCTTATTTGAGGAGGTTGAACAGTTACACGGTGTCTTGCTTTGTTTTGAGGTGGCAAAAGAATTGACTCTCATTCTTTTGCCAGGATATAGGTTAGGCCCATTATACTATGTATTTTCTCTTCCACGTGGGGCAACTTTTAAAGCCAACACTGAATGGACTAGTTCTATTGAGAGATTAGGGAGTCATTTGGTAATGGCTTCTTGGAATGGGCAGAATTTATCGAAGCACAGGAGACTTTTGTTAATTAAATGTACTTTATCTAGTCTCCTCACATATTCTCTTTCCCACCTTTTTGCTTGGAACAAAAACCACCCTAAATCCTTGGGGTGGACTTATGCGGTGCCTCGTCCTCATCCCCTAGGTATGCCCCAATTCCCCATCTTCATAATTGTCAAAGGCTCAAGGTGCACTGAGGTGCAATAGGTGCTTGGAGCCTAGGCATGAGGTGCAGGTGCAAGCCTTTTGGATGCAAAACACACATTTATTAAAAATCTGCATAAAAATACTTATACATCATTATGTTCAATATGTATCTATAACTATAAAGGGGTAAATGCTGTGAAATTATATGCAGAACTGAGAGAAAAGAAGAGAGGAAAGAGAAATTAGAGGGAAAAACTAATTCAGATCTACTGATAGAGGTTACAAGTATTTATACTAACCTGCTGTAATTGCCATGTACAAATCAGCTAAGTTAGGTACAACTACTGTATACAGCACCTAAGCTAGTACAATAATACGGATTCTCAACAAATGCAAACTTATAAAATCTTACATAACAATTAACCAACACTATATTATTATAAAATGACAAGCAAGTAGACATACAATTTGCAAATTAACAAATCAAAAGTAATATTTAAATTATCTAACATAACAAAACATCAACATGAATCATTGTCTCAAATCTTTATAAGTTAAAATTACACTTATTTCTCACTCCTTATCAAGACTAAGTTCAAAGTCTTCTTCCTCATCATTTTCTTCATGCAAGCCTTCAATATCTTCTTCTTTATGCTTTCATATTGACAAAAAACAAATTTTCCAATGACAATCATACTAAAACCTTTCTCCTTTCTGCTATTGGATCTCTTTCTATCCTTTCTCCTTTCTCACTTTAGGGTTTAGGGTTTTATGTTGAATAGCTAATGAGACTTGACATTTTTTGTTTTAATGTTCGGTTTTATGGCAAATAGCTAATGGGGTGTTTGATTGTTTTCTCAAATTGTTTTAATTTTTTGGGTTATTATTGGTTACATTTTAACAAGTCCCTTAAAAAAATGACATACGCTCAAAGGCGAGGGAGGTAAAAATGGAAAAGTGCATCTGACATTTTATGTGATTGTAAGATTTAGTTAAAGTTAAAGTTTTATAAGATAGCCATAAAGCCAACTTATAAAGCACTAATATGTGGAGATATGAATGTAACAAAGATGAGGATGTTAAGATGAATGTGTGGCTATAGAAGAAAAGACAAATATTTAGGAATGTGGTTATTTGTTTCAATGTTGGTGTGGCTCCTGTTAAAGATTATATGTTTGGGACACAATTTATATGGTTTTTTTGATGTGAGAAGAAGACAATAGTGGCTCCTACGAAAGGAGTGGATGAAATAGAACAAGTATCTCACAAAGAGGTAGGGGAAACCAAGAAAAATTTGGCTGGGGACACTTGGTATGATATGAGTTAAGAACCTTACAAAAGATAAGGCCATAGATAGAAATGATTGGCAAGCTAGAATTTATATAGCCCATTCCACATGGCGGGTTATAGGCTTGATATGTTGTATTCATTTAAATTTGTGGGAGTGCAAAAAATCAGGGACGGAATTACACCTGGTTTACTGGAGACAACATTTCTGAAGCTTCAAGGTATTATTTGTGATATATATTGACTGATGCTTAACCATGTGGCTAAAAGTTGTTTGCTTTTTCTTCTTCCTTTTTTTTTTTTTTTCCCTGTTCCCTTGTTGTGTTTCATTTCCTGTTATATATTCTTTTTCCATTTTCCAATCCCTTGGTTATGGAATGATTTCTAAACTGATCTCCTTTCCCCACCCACAAAATATAAGGGTCTATCCATCTATATCTATCTCCTTCAGTTATTATCTTTCCATGCCAATTGCTGTGTTGGTAATTCCTAATATGTTTATTCATGTTCATGGTGCATTAGTCCTTGTTTTGTCTTCCATTTGGTACTACATATGATAAGTGGTTAACACAACCAGAGGCTTTGCTCAGGAGGTTATCATCTATTTGGTGCTTCACTGCTCCTAGTAATTGAACGTGACTTGTTCTGTATACTTATTTTGCTCTTAGATATTCTTTACAAATATTCCGGGTGGGTTCTTGTTAGTGGTGTAGAAAACTATATACATATTATCCTTGTAATAAATGTGATTACTTGACTGGATTATAAGCAGGATCGTTTTTATGACAGGCAACTGTGTATTCATCGTTTGTATTTTCCAGTGTCCTTACTCTTCTAGTTTATGATTGCAGTCAATTTCTGTTGGCAGGGTGCATTTATACCTAAATGTGGAAATGGCACAAACATGTTAATACCTTTACCAGGATCAGTTAGTGCAGAGGACATGGCTGTCACTGGAGCTGGTGCACGTCTTCATTCTCAGGATGCATCTACTCGTGCATTATTATATGATTATGAAGAACTGGAGGGCGAGTTGGACTTTCTTTCCCGATTTGTTGCTCTTACCTTTTATCCTACTGTATCTGGAGTAACCCCATTAACTCTTGGTGAGGTATGAAGAAAATTTTAAGGCATGTTACATTATTCATCTTTATGTTTAGATCTAATTTTTTAGCTGACTTTGCGGAGTTTCTTTCGATCTTATTAGAGATGATTGCTAGGTTGTTTGTAAGAATTGTAATTTCTGCTTTGGAGAGATTTACAATTTGGAAGAATTGGTAATTAAGTCAATGCACCCATGAATATTAGATCAATAATCTTTTGGCTGGAAGAGTACATAGGGATTTAAGAGCCAGAAATGAAGATTGACGTTTGAGATCTTTGTCTATGCAAGAACTTGAACAAATATTTCAGATATCCCTGTGATAGGGTCTAATTTGGATGGTGCTTTATACTCTTCTTTATTTTTTTTCATTTTCTTTTGTTTGTTTGGCATTTCTATTTGCTTGGTAGTGATTTAATGGGTACATGAAGAGTCTGTTCGAAGAGGAAAACTCCTTTTAGGATGCAAGACCATCTTGTATACCCAAATGAATTTTTTTTTTCCCTTCCCTGATAAATAACAAGAATCCATTCTAAAGGTAGCAAGGTGGTGCAGCCCGTATACACAATGAAATGATTTAGATTATTTCCTCCATACATCATTGCTTTCAACTTTCTATGAGATCTAAGAATTAATCTGAAGGTTGATCATTACGATCTTAGACCCGACTGTACAAAAGGGAAGGAAAATTAACTTTTCTGTCAAATATAGGTTCTTCAGATTGTTGAATGTTCTTTTGTTACTTTTGCTTAGATGTTCCAACCATCAAGACATGAATAAAAAGGTACACTTTTTTTCTTTCTCTTAGCAGTTCTAGTGCCTTAGCATGCAACGAACGAAATTCTTGACATGTCTTCTAAGTGCGCAAGTCTCTGAACTATCCAAGGAGGAGATCTGTGACACCCCATAAATTTATTAATAAACATAGGAAAAGGGTCCCTACATAACACTTTAAAAGGTGAGGAGCTATTCTTAGACAGTTGTTGTAACAAAATATGTAAGGTGGCAGCCAAGCAGGTGGAAAACCTCAAGTAGCTGAATTTAACATCAGTTTTTGGGGACTAAATTAAGAGATAAATATCTGCATTTCTAACATGTTATTGGGCATAAGAAGAGGATTCCAATGATACGGAAATTAGTAATTTTGGTTAAGAAGTGAGGAAGTTTGATTAAAGAATTAATTAAGGGATTATGGTTAATTAAGCAATAATTAGTGAAGTTCCAGCTATTGGGAATCTGTAGAAGGTTTTAGAAACATGTTGAGGTGGCTTAATTGCTGGAGCATATAGATGAGGTTTCTTCCTACAAGAAAGGCTTGCATCTTGGCTAGGTGGCAACAAGAAAGACAAGAGGGTGGCAGCTGGTTCAGTTGAAGCAGATAGCTGGTTGTCTCTGCAGGAAAATGCCACTAAACAAGAGCCAAGTGGCAGCCACCGAGGTTGCCACACACTCAGCTGCTTCAGCAGAGAAATAGGCTACATTCATGGCCTATAAATAGGCCAAACCTTCTTCATTTTAGGAGACAACTGAAATAAGAGTGAGAAAATATCCATAAAAAAGAGTGCTAGAGTGAGAAAGTTGAAGAAGGAAGTTCTGCTGGAAAGTGAGAAGGGAGATGAGAAATCAGAAAGTCCTGCTATAAAGCTAAGAGAAGCTTGAAGAAACTAAGACTTAACTTGAGGTAAGTGCATGCTTAGGGTTACACTTATGACATCCTGATACTTAAAATGACATGTTGTATTGATGATATGTGTGCATAATGAGGGCATGTTGCATGAAAGTACAGGCAAGCTTGTGTTGTTAATGAAAGTTCAAGCCATAATGCTGTAATGATTGTTGTTAACGTTTGGCCAAGGGTTGAGTGCACTTAGGTCGTGTCAATGATGCCAAAGGATAATGGGAGGGCTTGAACCTAGGAAAGGGAGCCATCACTAAATGGGAGAATGTTACGCTTAGGGGCTGCCTTCATGAAATGTGTGGATGATATTGTGATTGTGTGATTGCATTGTCATGACATGCCTTAACTTAGAATTCTATTCTCATGCATTGCATTTTAAAATTCCAGACCATGCAAGGGATGGGGAGATTGACTAACTAGGGGTTAGAGGATGAGAGGAAATTTGCAAGACATTATATATGTACTTTTGTTAGAATGTTTTGCGCAAACTTAAATGTCCTTGTACTTAGTTGAATATGTGATAGGAGTTGTAACTTGAGAGTCAATCATAAGAGTTGTGAATTGCCTGCATCTTTTATAAATTTCGGACATATTTTGATTAATAAAAGTATTTTTCTTTTAATACTTGACAATGCGTTCATCTTTATGTTTTCCTATTTAGATGAAGCCTAAAGAGTGTAGCGATGTCAATCAGATTATAATGAGATCAAACTAATGAGACTGAATGACTTGTGCTTTATTCTTAAACTATTCTTGGTTGTAGGACTATAGAGTGGGACCTCTATAGTACCGATAAGATCGGTACACACTACGCATGCTTACAAGGGGGTAGTTGATCTCATTGACTACTTGTGTGATGACACCGTGACACTAATGCAAGTGTGTAGGTGCTCATTGTTGAATGAGTTCACTAAATGACCTAACCTAAGAACACGCAAATGGTAACTCTTACTAAACGTCAATTGGGAGTTCTTTGTGGCGACAAGTGCTAGTAATCCCTTGACTTGAGATACCACGATTATTTTATATGAGGAGTGTCATGCCTTGATGCCATTGTACTCCAGGAAGATGGGTCTCTTATAGGGTGGTTATTGGGTATGGTCCAAATCATACGAAAGTAGGTGAGTACGCAAGATGGGATCTATTGACCTTTGTAAGAATCTCAAAAGGTATATGTCCTATGTGAATGATGAAGTCACAACTCAAGAAGTCGTTGGCCAACGCGGATAGTTGAGAGTTAATAAGAGTTATTAATTCAACTATAGGAGTTGTGGACTTAGCATTCGTACACATACTATTGGTTATTAGAGGTTTGACATTTTACCATACTTCTAGACCGAACCGGGACATTATGATAGAGGGATCAAATAGCATTGAAACTCGGGCAGAAAGGTTCATCTAAAGTGCCGTTTATATTTCATTATGATATGGGGGCTGTTGAGTTATATTGTTATAATCTAGGGTTAATCTTATATTAGAGCCCATGGCCCAATGTATTTGTATATATAGGTGTATAATCTATGAGTTTAACTATGTGGTAAATATATATTAAAAGCTAGAGTTTTCTTCCTAAGCTTCACATGGTATCAGAGCCAAAATACAAACCCTAGCAGCCACCATACAAACCCTAGCCGCCGCTGCCGCCACCGCCGCCCACATCACCGACGACCACCGTCAGTCGTGTTGCCACCAACCGCCGCAGCTTGCCGTGCCACCGTCGCCGCCGCTCGTGCACACCGCTACCACAGTGCTTGCGCTACTGGTCTGCAGTGGGTCTTCACTGTCTGGCCACCGATCACGCACACAGCCACCACTGGTGCTTTCACTGGCCTCCTATTTGTCGACCCCCAGAGGATCATCGCCGTTGCCGCCGTCACGCACTGCCTCTCTCGCACTGTTCAGAGACTTTTTTTGGCTCCGATCTCTCTCTCCAGTGCTTCGATTGCAACGCCGTCTTCACCATTGGATTCACCTCCTTCAATCCATCCCAGTCCAGGTGGTTTCGTCGCCATCCGCTGCCACCGGTCACTGGCATTAGCTGTTTGCCGTCTCCAGCGCACCTCATTCTTTGTGCTGGATCATCTAGGCTCTTTGTTTGGCTATTTTTAACCCCTTTTGTTTCAGATCTGTTGATCTTGTAGGGCTCTCTTTTGTCCAACATGGCTAGTACCAGTAAATATAGCTCATTCTCGGGTATTTTGTCTCCCTCTCCAGCCATTGCTATTGAGAAGTTGATGGGCAGTTCCAATTATATAGTTGTGGGCTCAAGCTAAGGCACTATACACTAATGACATTCAACATTTGTATTCAGTGGTGTCTAATATGCTTAGTTTACGATAACAGGGTTTGCCTCTTCCTGATTTCCTTGGTTGGATGGCCTCTATTAAAGCTGAATTTAACTCCTTGTTACTTGTTGGTAAGACTACTACAGAGGATCTAGCTCAGCGAGATAAGTTCTTTATGGTGTGTACTTTTGTTACCATTGGTCCTGACCTTGCTTCTGTTCGTGATTAGATTCTTGCTAGTCCTACTGTACCTACTATGGATGAAGTGTATTATCGTCTTCTTCAGGTTTCATCTGTTTCTACAGTCCTCAATCTTCTGCAGGTGATCATTCAGTTATGGCTTCACAGGTTTAGAGTAATGGTGAACAGGGAGGAGATCGTCGTAATCGGGGCAAACGCCCTAAGTGTAACTAACTACTGTCACAAGTGGGGGCATACTAAGGAACAGTGTTATAAGTTGCATGGCCGCCCTCCTCGTGTTAATGTTGCTCATGCTAATGGTTCTCGATCTAAGTCTTGTGATGGTCATCCACCACAATCTGTCCTTCTCACTGGGGCTGACTATGATGAGTATCTCAAGTATAAGACGTTCCAACAATCCTTATCCACAGTTGCTTCTGTCGCCCGCTCTGGTGATTCCACTGTCTGTCTCGCTTAGTCATCCTCTTTAGGACCATGGGTCCTGGACTTAGGTGCTTCGAACCATATCTCTGGTAATCCCCATTTGTTCTCTCATTTTACTAATTCTATTTCTTTACCTTCTGTAACATTAGCCAATGGGTCCAAAGCGGTTGCTAAAGCTGTTGGCACTGCCAAACACTTACCTTATCTGCCTTTAGATTCTGTCCTTTATTTTCCTCATTGTCCCTTTAATCTTGTCTCTGTTAGTAAACTTACGCGTGCCTTAAATTGCTCTATTACCTTTGATGATCATTCTGTTACTATCTAGGATCGCGGTACGAGATAGATGATTGGCATCGGATGTGAGTCGTAGGGTCTCTATCATCTCAACCTTTTTGCATCTCCTGTTGCTTGCTCGGTGACTGAGTCTCCTGCTCTTCTCCACATTCGTTTGGGACATCCCAGTTTGGCTAAGTTTCAGAAGATGGTCCCCAGTTTGTCATCTTTTCATTGTGAGTCTTGTCAACTTGGAAAACAGTCTCACACTTCTTTTCCAAAGCGTGTCAATAATCGGGCTGTGTCCCCGTTTGCTTTAGTTCATTCTGATGTCTGGGGTCTTAGTCGTGTCGTGTCTGTTTTGGGTTTTCAATATTTATAATGTTTATTGGCGATTATTCTCGTTGCACATGGTTATATTTAATGAAAAATCGTTCTGAGTTATTCTCAATTTTTTAATCCTTTTGTATTGAAATCAAAACGCAATTTCATACCTCTATCCAAGTATTACGCAGTGACAATGCCCCTGAGTATTTTTCTATTCCCTTTACTACTTTTATGTCTTCTCAGGGGATCTTGCATCAGTCATCTTGTGCATATACACCACAGCAGAATGGGGTTGTTGAGCGTAAAAATAAAAATTTGATTGAAATTGCTCGCACTCTTCTTCTGCATCATTATGTCCCTTTTCGCTTTTGGGCTGAAGCTGTCCTTGTTGCTTGCTATCTCATTAATAGGATGCCCTCCTCGATTCTTTAGCACCAGATTCCTCACTCTCTCTTGTTTCCTGATCAACCATTATATATTCTTCCTCCCCTTGTCTTTGGTTGCACCTGCTTTGTCCATAACTTGTCTCCCAGTCAAGATAAATTGTCTGCTCGGTCCATCAAGTGCATTTTTCTTGGTTACTCTCGCCTTCAGAAGGGTTATCGGTGTTATTCTCCTAACACCCGCCGCTATTTTCTTTTAGCGGATGTTACCTTCTTTGAGTTGTCTACTTTCTACTCTTCACCTCCTTCCGAGTGTCAACCCATTTTTGAAGCTATCCCTCTTCTCGCGAGTCCTCTTGCTTCTATTTTCCCTGTTCCTTCTACCCCATGACAGGTGTATCATCGGCGTCATCCGCCTCGGTCTTCTCTCGGTGGAGATGTTGTTCCTGCACCTTCTCTCGTGTCTCGTACTCCTTCAGTGACTCCTTCTGCCTCACATCCTGCTCCAGTCTCTTCACCTGCTGCGGTCTTGCCTTCTGAGGATCTGTTTCCTATTTCCCTTTGGAAAGGTACCCGTTCTTCTCGCAATCCTCACCCCATTTATAATTTTCTTAACTATCACTGTCTCTCGTCTCCTTTTTGTGCTTTTGTGTCTTCCTTATCCTCTGTTTCAGTACCTAAGACTGTTCGTGAGGCACTTTCTGATCCGGGGTGGCGACAAGCAATGGTGGATGAGATGACTGCTTTGCATTCCAATGGTACTTGAGATTTGGTCCCTTTACCCCTAGGGAAATCTCTTGTTGGCTGTCGGTGGATCTATATTGTTAAGGTGGGTCCTGATGGGCAGGTTGATCGCCTTAAGGCTCGTTTGGTTGCCAAGGGGTATACTCAGGTTTATGGTCTTGACTATGGTGACACTTTTTCCCCTGTTGCTAAGATGTCCTTTGTGCGTTTGTTTCTCTCTATAGCAGCTATGCGCCACTGGCCGATATATCAGTTTTACATTAAGAATGCCTTCTTACATGGTGAGCTTTAAGAGGAGATTTATATGGAGCAACCTCCTAGGTTTGTTGCTCAGGGGGAATCTGGGCAGGTTTGTAAACTCCGTCGCTCACTATATGGGTTGAAGTAGTCTCCTCGAGCCTAGTTTGGTTGTTTCAGTGTTGTCATTCAAGACTTTGGTATGACTTGTAGTGAGTCTGATCATTCAGTTTTTTATAAACACACATCACAGGGGAGGTGTATATACTTGGTTGTCTATGTGGATGATATTGTTATTACAGGTGATGATCAGGATGGTATTGTTCAGTTGAAGAAACATCTTTTCCATCATTTTCAGACTAAGGACTTGGGGTTACTTAAATTCTTTCTTGGCATAGAAGTTGCTCAATTCAGTTCTGGTATTGTTATCTCTCAACCAAAGTATGTGTTAGACATTCGGAAAGAAATTGGGATGCTTGATTGTAAACCTATAGATTCTCCTATGGACCTTAATGTAAAGCTCTTACCAAGATAGGGGAGCCTCTTGTTGATCCTGGAAGATACCGTAGGCTAGTTGGAAAACTTAATTATCTCACTATCACTCGCCCAGATATTTCTTTCTCGGTTAGTGTTATCAGTCAGTTTTTGCAGTTTCCTTGTGATAGCCACTGGGATGCGGTAATCCGGATTCGCAGGTATATTAAGGGAGCTCCAGGTAGAGGACTATTGTATGAGGACAGAGGTCATACTCAAGTAGTCGGATATTCTGATGCTAATTGGGCAGGTTCTCCCTCTGATAGACAGTCTACTTCAGGATATTGTGTTCTAGTTGGAGGAAACCTAGTATCTTGGAAAAGTAAGAAGTAGGAGGTTGTTGCTAAGTCAAGTGCAGAGGCAGAATATCGTGCTATGGCCTTGGCAACGTGTGAATTTATCTGGTTAAAACAATTGCTTCAGGAGCTCAAGTTTGGGGAGATATCACAGATGAGATTAATTTGCGATAATCAAGCTGCATTACATATTGCTTCCAATCCAGTCTTTCATGAGAAAACCAAACATATCGAGATAGATTGTCACTTCATTCGAGAGAAGATTTTATCTGGCTATATTGCCACAGATTTTGTCAATTCTAATGACCAATTAGCAGATGTCTTTACTAAATCTCTTAGGGGTCATCGAATTGAGCATATTTGTAGCAAGCTCGGTGCATATGATATATATGCTCTAGCTTGAGGGGGAGTGTTGAGTTATATGATTATAATCTAGGGTTAATCTTATATTAGAGCCCATGGCCCAATGTATTTGTATATATAGGTGTATAATCTATGAGTTTAACTATATGGTAAATACATATTAAAAGCTAGAGTTTTCTTCCTAAGGTTCATAGGGGCCATGATACGTTGCAAGATGTCAATTTTGGTATAAGGGCAAGATGGTAATTTTTTGTCACGTGTGTCATGTACCTAGGGGGAGATCTATTGTAATAAGTATGAAGTAAGGGAAGCAAGTGTAATTACTAGAACTATAAACATTTAAATGCGGTAACAGTGACTATTCTGTTTGGCGCCAAACCGTTAGGGTCCGAGTATATAAACTCGGCCCAATTCCATTTGTAGGCATCAAATGATTTGAATTGATCCATATTCAATTTCTCCCTCTAATTCTCTGATTCTCTTCCCTCTCAATTCTCCTTCATTCTTCTCTCCCTCTACTCTCTGAATTCCCGCCTAAAGTCCCTTACTAAGGGAGAAACCCTGTCAAATACAAGGGATATGACAATTGGTATAAGAGTATTTGCTCCTGGCTTTCCAAGGAATTGAAGAACTCAACAATGACAAATGGTACTTGAATGAAGCAGATGGAATTACAGCTCCAACAAGTGTCGGCTACGGTGATGGATGTACAAGCCCGAGTTAGATCGATGGAGGACTCATTGGGATCGATGGTCGTTCGGAGATTGGAAGAGGTAATAGACCGATTACGCGGAGATATGCGCAACCAAATCCGAGAGGAAATGCGAGAGCAAAGCAACATGTTGCACGATCAGATGCAACAATTCATGCTCATGTTCTCAAGTTAAGATCAAGTCAGGCTATCATCGGACTTTCCCCCTAGAGGAAGATTGGATCCGATCTTGCCAGGAGTCAGTACGAGCCAAAGGGTGGTTGGCTCATTGGAGGTGGAGGGTGATCTGGCATTATTGGGGGGACAATGGGATGGAAATGTGATCGGAGGTTCAGGTGAATTCCAATCCTTCCAATTTCCCCATTCCAAAATTGGAATTATTGGTGTTTGATGAGACAAAGCCTCGCTGGTTGTTGCGCCGTTGCGAGAAGTTGTTTGGAATACATTGGGTGGTTGAGGATCAAAAGATTAGCTTGGCGGTGGCATATTTGAACGATGTAGGAGATGTGTGGTACCAAGGTTGGTCATGGGTGAGGGAAGACTGTAATTGGGTGGAGTTCGTCAAGGGGATATGTGAAAGATTCGGAGAGAAGAGAACCATGGATATCGTGGAAGAATTGAACAAGATGAAGTAGCATGGATTGGTGCAAGAGTACCAAGTCCAGTTTGAGGAGTCGAAGTCTCTAATGCTGAGCCGCAATCCCTACTTGATTGAAGATTACTTTGTGTCAAGTTTTCTTAGCGGCTTGAATGAGGAACTGAGGTCCGCAATGAAGATGACTCGGCCACGAATGGTGCAAGAAGCAGTGGAGAGTGCTTTGCTTCAAGAGATGAATGTGGAAGTGATGATAAGGTATAAAGGAGTCGGGCGAGGGGACATGGATCCGTTCCAACCCCAATAGTGGGAAGAGGGCCAAAAGAGAGACATACAGAATGGGGCCAATACCGAAGTTACCTGCATTGCCATAGTTAGCTAACGTGATACAGTAAGGAGGGAGGATGATGGAGCTGAATAGGCCTCCTGGACTATGTTACAAATGCGGGGATAAGTACTACCCCGGGCATCGTTGTGGAAGACAATTGCTACTGTTGGAAAGAGGAGAAGTGGAAGAAGATGTAGGGGAGGAAATCCTAGTGACCGGAGAAGAAGGTGAGGAGGAAGACAATGGCACCATTTCTCTCCATGCTATAAAAGGGATGACTAGCAGCAAGATAATTAAGATGGAAGGGAAGGTACTGGAGGGATCCCTCATGGTGTTAATCGGCAATGGGAGCACCCACAGCTTCATTGACGAAGGAACAACAAGGAAGATGAAATGTGAGTTGTCCAGCACTCAACCACTAGTTGTGATAGTAACTGCAAGCAAGGTTACACCATGTGCAACGGCTTGATTCGATATTGGGGACAGCTGGTGCTATGGGATTGTGAGACATTAAAGGGAAGGATACTTTAAACCATGCACGACTCACCCCTAGGAGGACATTCGAGAATTCAAAACACTTATAGAAAGGTGAAGCATGTATTTTTTTTTAGCCAGTCTAAAAGAAATCAGTTATGGAGTACATACTACAGTGTGATGTTTGTAAAAGGTGCAAGCATGAATCAGTGGCTAAACCAGGCCTTCTACAACCTTTGGAAGTACCAGACCAGGCCTGGGCTAACATTACAATGGATTTTGTAGAAGGACTACCACAATTGGAAGGGCAGAATTGTGTTCTGGTAGTGGTGGATCGACTAACTAAATACAACCACTTCATTAGCCTATCGCACCCTTTCATGGCACAAGAAGTGGCCAGAGAGTTTTTGGATCACGTGGTGAAGCTGCACGGGGTTCCCCAGACGATAATATCAGACAGGGATAAAGTGTTTACTAGCCTATTTTGACAAGAGTTGTTGAAATCATTGGGGTCTAAGCTTCACATGTCAACAACATATCATCCCGAAACAGATGGCTAATTGGAGAGAGTCAACTAGTGCTTGGAGTCTTATCTAAGGTGCTATGTTTTATACAGCCTAAAGGATGGAACAAATGGTTGTCCTTGGTGCAATGGTGGTATAATTCCATCCACTATCGCTTCATTGGGATGGCGCCATTTGACGCATTGTACGGGTACAAGCCCAATTTAGTATCGATGATTGGGGAGCCAACCTCAGTGGTAGCTGTGGTTACATATCTACAACATCGGCAGAACATCTTACAAACTCTAAAGACTGAGTTAGCCAAGGCGCAAAATCGGACAAAACAATTGGTAGATAGAAAGAGGAGTGAGAGGGAGTTTGAGGTAGGAGAAGAAGTATACCTCAAACTTAGCCAGCCCCAACTTAAGTCCATATCAAAGTAATCGATGACTAAGCTAAGTCATAAATTCTACAAGCCCTATTCCATTAAAACAAAGAGTGGACCGATAGCTTACCGATTACAACTACTGGAAGGAACACAAGTCCACCCCGTGTTCTATGTGTCCCTTCTCATAAAGGCTACCGGGAGTCAAATGGTCAGCCAACCCGTACCATTGCCTCTCAAAGAGTAGGAGCTAACACCCATCCCAGTGGCAGTCTTAAACAAGAGGGTGATTTTACAACAAGGGGCCCCTATCACCCAAGTGCTAGTGCAATGGTCTGCATTACACCCTAACAACAGTACTTGGGAATATCTCTCAGAATTCCTCCAACAGTTTCCCAACGTAGCCAGCCTGCTTACCATTCTTGGGGACAAGAATTAGCTCAAGAGCGGGGGAGTTGTTGTGTACCTAGGGGGAGATCTATTGTAATAAGTATGAAGTAAGGGAAGCAAGTGTAATTACTAGAACTATAAACATTTGAATGCGGTAATAGTGACTATTCTGTTTGGCACCAAACCGCTAGGGACCGAGTATATAAACTTGGCCCAATTCCACTTGTAGGCATTGAATGATTTGAATTGATCTATATTCAATTTCTCCCTCTAATTCTCTTCCCTCTAAATTCTTCTTCATTCTTCTCTCCCTCTACTCTCTGAATTCCTGCCTAAACTCCCTTACTAAGGGAGAAACCCTATTGGATCCAAGGGATACGACAATGTGACGACATAAGTTATGAATCTTAATCAAAGCGTTTGATCTAGAGTGTGATTCTTTAATTTCCCTTTATCATCTTCATAGTGAACCTATAAGGTCACACACAAACAAAGAGAAGATTTATGGAAAATTCAATGGGACTGAAAAATGTTTTGGTCCAGATGAATTCGTGAGTTTTTGGGGTGAGCTAGCACTTGCAGAAAAGTCCACGAGATGTTAAAAATGAGCAAGAAAAGAAATCGGGACGAAAACTGGCAAAGGGCGGCATGTGGTGTGGCCAAGGATGGGCCTAGGCATGTCCCAAGGTCTGCATGTGCGGGGCTCAACGCAACTAGCGCTTGCAGCCAGGCCCGCGCACAGCCAACCTAGCAACGGGTTAGCCGTGGTCCAGCATGTCCAAAACGTGCTGGGACTTGGTTTCTAACCCTAGTTTGACTAGGGTTTGGTTTTCTCCCCTATTTAAGGCCATGAATAGCCTTTGCCTTTATAGGAACAACTTTTGAGAAAAGTTGGAATGGCCTCCAAGGAAGTTGAAAAGAGTTTTCAAGCTGCTAAAGGCAGTGGATCTTGCATTCTTGGTGCAAGAAGACCCAAGGGGCATTCTCGTTGACATTGATAAAGCTTCTTCTTTGGTGTGGATCACTTATAGAGGGTGGGTGACACCTCAAGGCACAAAGATTCAACTTTTCATGTGTCGGAAAACCAAGGGTTGGTTCATCGTTCTTTAATTTATATTCATAAAAGATTATATATTTGCAAACTAAATCCGGTCTTTTTGGGTTTCATGATCAGCCAAAGAGTTTGGTTGGTCGAAAAATTTTAAATTTCCGTTGTGTTTTGTTTTGTGAAACCCAACATGATATGCAATCCTATATTTTTTAATCATTCTTGGAATTATAATACTACATCTCATATGAGTAAATCTGGTTAGAAACTGAAATTAGAAACCAATGGAATAAAAGGGGACACTTCTTAGGAGGAGATTGAGCAGACCCTACTTAATGAAGTCAAGACTTTTTATGTCATCACAAGCCAAGGATGTGCCTAGACTTTGTGACCCAGGTTGGTCTACAGACATGGTAGGTCATGACCACAGTAATACACTCAAAGGTAAGTCAAATAAGCGGCATACCTCGTCTAGGAGATGGGGCACTGCAAGATCCCACAACTTTTTAGTTGCCAAACAATGGGTAAATATATAATGATAAACTCTCCATTTGCTTTCGCTCATGCAACACCAAATTGAAGTGAATCTGTCTTCTTCTACTCAAATATCAACAATCAACATCTTATCATGTATTACTGCTCAAGCAAAACGCACTTGGCAGGTTTTTGTTACCCAAATTCATTTCCAGTGAATTAATTCCCATAGTTAACTTTGTTCACTATATGCTACAATAGTTATTTTTTGTTAATAATCAGGAATGATGGTGTTAAGAACTTGTCCTGCATCTGCACATATGTTTTTGTTCCTTTCCAGACAGTTTTAGTTTAATGCATTTTATGTTTTTTTTTCCCCTAACTGTTACCAGGACATCATAATAAATTCTTTTACAGGTTGAGATTCTTGGAGTTACTCTTCCTTGGAAAGGCATATTTACTCATGAAGGTCCGGGAGCAAGGTTATTTGAACTTGCTAATGATATTCAGAAGGAGAGCAACCCTTTTACATCTGATTCAGGCAGAAATCCATTTGTCAATGCTGCTATACGCAATCAAAATGTGTCACAACCTTTGCAGCCAGATGCGTCTGCTGACTTATGGGTAGACCTTCTGACAGGAGATAACATGCCCCCGGAGACCATTTCTCAACAAGTCATGCAGACTTCTGTACATGAGGGGGGCGACTTTCTTAGTTTCTTGGATGAAGCTGTAATTGAACAGCCAAAGAGGGCAGGTGATTCTGAATTCACTTTATCATGGGACCAACGACCTTCAGAAAGTAGTTCTCAACAGTACATAAATTGTCTCAAGGTCCTTGCAGGCCCACAAATGGTATGTTAGTGACTTAATAAAGTTCGTTGTGCTATGTTTTGCTGTTTGCTCATATCAGTGTGATAAAGTTTTGGTAGTTATTTGGTTACATTTTCACCAAGAACCTTCCAGTTTTCCATTTACCCTAATCTTCAGTTGTTATTTATGCCCCCAAATCATCTGTACCCATTGTTTTTTTGATGAGTAACTATGGTGGGAAATCATGGAAGTTATCCATGGGTTCCATGAGCATGAATCCAAGGCATTCTGTAACTCTGCCATAGTGATTCAAAATGTTTCCTACTTATCATATTCAATCTCTTCAAACTTCAATTTTATTTTTATACAAGAAAGTATCCAAAATCCATCCCTCTTCACCTTAGAATGATGAAAACCCATACATGCATTAATCTGTTGTGGGGTATCGTTGTGTGGCTCTAGAAAGTTCTCTACTCATTTGAGAGATATTTTAACCCCTCTAGACTTGAACTCCTCATTAGAGAGATTTCTTTTTCTAATACCCTTTAATGTACTTCTATTTTCCATTATGTAATTAAAATTATTATCAACAATTTCTTTACCTCTCTTCGTGTTTTAATTAAATTTATTTATGATACAATGTCCCTCTCCCATTTTAGTAAGAAATTCTATTTCATTGGTGTTTGGTTTATGAAATTGATTGATTATACACTCTTTAGAGCATCAAGATGGGTGAGGAATATGGAACTTCAAGTTTCTGATGCATAGATATGATATTTGTTAAAAACCAGTATCAATGTGTTAGTTGGTGTCTATATGTATGTATCCATAATGTTAAATCAATTGTTCTTTACTGCAGAAAAAAGGATGCCATTTTTTGATTATCTCAAGTGTCTTAAAGTTTCTAACTGGCAATATGAAAATTTACAAAAGGAAACTAAGGGATTACTCACATGAACATGGAAATTATAGGACAATTTGTAAAACTTGTCTTAGTTTTTCATAGCTAGATGCCTAACAGGATTTCAGCTTTAGCTTTGAGGTTTGGTGTTCTAATAGGTAGAAGAGATTTTAGAATCTGTAATGGGAAACAGGGTGAAATTAGGTTGATTTTGGTAGTAGATTGATGTAGTGTGAGAAGAAGAAACAACAAAAGAAGTGTAGAAGTGTAGAATTAGGCTAAAACCAGTGTAAGATCAAAGTTGGAAGAATAGTGTTTTAAGTATACGAAGAGATAGAGATAGAGATAACAGCAACCAATAATCAAAAGAACTAAGAGATAGAGATAGCTTGGCTAGAGATAAAGTTTAGAGTGTTTGTTATTTTTTATCTGTTATTTATCCTTATTGTACATTTAAATATTGTTGTAATCTAATCCTAGATATTAGGAATGTAATCTAGATAATAGGATGTAATCTAGTTCTAAATTTTAGGAGAATTCTTAGGAAACCTCTTGTATAAATATTTTCATTCATATCAATAAAATTACAAGGAATATCGTTTCCTTTTCTTCTACAAATAGTATGTAAGTTAGGGTTTAAGAAAACCTGAAATGTGACACCCCGTGAATTTATTAATAAAACATAGGAAGAGGGTCCCAACATGACACTTCAAAATCTGAGGAGCTATTCTTAGACATTTGCTGGAACAAAATATGTAAGGTGGCAGCCAAGCAGGTGAAAAACCTCAAGTAAGCAGCTGAATTTAAAATTAGTTTTTGGGGACTAAATTAAGAGATAAATATCTGCATTTTTAGTAGTTATTAGCCATAGAAAAAAAGCCATAAAAAGAGGATTCCAATGGGAAATTAGTAATTTTGGTTAAGAATTGAGGAAGTTGGACTAAGGACTTAGTTAAGGGATTATGGTTAGTAAGAATTAGTGAAGTTCCAGCTGTAGGAATCTATAGAAGGTTTTAGAAGCATGGTATGTTGGCTGAATTGCTGAAGCATATAGGTGAGGTGTCTTCCTACAAGAAAGGGTTGCATCTTGGGCTAGGTGGCAACAAGAAAGACAAAAGGGTGGCAGCTGCTTCAGTTGAAGCAGATAGCTGGTTGTCTCTGCAGGAAAAATGCCACCAACAAGAGCTAAGTGGCAGCCATTGGGACAGCCATGCACTCAGCTGCTTCAGCAGAGGAGTAGACTGCTTGCATGGCCTATAAATAGGCCAGACCACCTTCATTTCAAGAGACAACTGAGATGAGAGTGAGAAGATCTCCATAAGAAAGGGTGCTGGAGTGAGAAAGTTGAAGGAAGTAAGGAAGTTCTGCTGGAAAGTGAGAAAGGAGCTGAGAAATAAGAAAGACCTGCTAGAAAGCTGAACGAAGCTTGAAGAAACTAAGACTTAACTTGAGGTAAGTGCATGCTTATGGTTACACTATGTTGGTATCATGCATGAAATGATTTTGTGACAGGCTAATCCGTAAAATGACATGTGTTCATGATATGTGTGCATAATGTGGGCATGTTGCATGAAAGTATGAGTCAAGCATGTGTTAATGGAGGTTCAAGCCATAAATGTGCTGTAATGATTGTTGTTAATGTTTGGCCAAGGGTAGAGCCCTTAGGTCATGTGAATGATGCCAAAGGATAATGGGAGGGCTTGAACCTAGGAGAGGGAGCAGTTGGTGAATGGGAGAAGGTTATGACTAAGGGTTGCCTTCATGAAATGTGTGGATAATATTATGAATGTGTGATTGCATTCCATTGACATGCCTAGTTGAGAATTCTATTCTCTTGCATAGTTGCATTGCATTTTAACATTCCAAACCATTCAAGGGAGAGGGAGATTGACCAACCAGGGGTTAGAGGATGAGATGAACTTAAATGTCATTGTACTTAGTTGAATATATGATATAAACTGCTCTGTTTTGTAATCATGCTTGGAATTAAATTACTTAGTGGATTTAGTTGGTGCCAAGCCTGTGTCTTCACCGCTCACTTTAGAGTCCAAATTTTCCACTTTCGGGAATCCGTGATGAAGTCTTTAGTTTAGAGTGACGAACAATTCACCAATGAGCTATCACTTATGAGTAAGTTTGGTTGGAAAAGAAATTATTAACCAATAGAATAAAAGGGGACGCTTTTAAGGAGGAGATTGAGCGGGTCCTACTCAATGAAGTAATCACAAGCCAAGGATGTACCTTGGTTTTGTGACCCAGCTCGATCTACAGGATGCGGTACCATCTACACTCAAAGGTAAGTCAAATAGGAGACATACCTCGTCACAAAGACGGGGTGCTGCATAAAAAGTTGAATCAGAAAATTAAGGCTTTCTTCCAAGTGTCTTAAAAGACTATTTATACTAGGGTTACAACAGTAATAGATCCTATCCACTAATCATAAAGGAATCCTTCTAATCACAGCTGTTCATCTATATTAAAATGTCACCTGCTAGTCACATGACTACTTATTAAATCTAATAATATAAATATGAACCATAAGCTAAATAAGAAAAATAAATACACTAACAAATTAAAGAATATAATCCTGCATCAATCTCCTTGGGTTGAAAAAAAAAACCTCAGCTTCGATGAAAAATCTTTTACAATTTCAGCATACATTTTTGGATCAATCCTCTACATTTCATCTTCTACAATCCAAGTACTTTCACTATTGGGTTTACCAAGCCATTTCACTAGAAATCTTTTGCATTGATTTGCCTGCCTTGTTGCACTGTTGGTAAGTCTTACACTTGATCTTCAATAGTTGTCACCATCAAATCCCTCAAAAGAAAGCAACTCAGAAACATTAAAGATTGGGCTGATTTGTAAATCAGCTGGGACACCCATTAGGTAGGCCTTGAAGCAGATTTTTTTTTCAACTCCTTACATGGCCCAAATTTTCATGACTTGAGTTTTTTATAAGTACCCCTTGGAGACCTTTCTTGCCTCAAGTGCACAACTACAAGATCTCCCTCTTCAAAGTCCTTCACTTGCCGAGGCTGATTATAGGTCTAAGAACAAGTTTCATTATTTTAGGTTGTTGGATTGTTTGTTTTTTTTAGGGTAAATTACATACCTTGTGTTGTTTGATGCATTTGCGAGGACACCCCTCATACTTTAAAATTGGCCTTGTAAGTCTCTGTGGTCTTAATTTTTTTGTGCACACACCCCTTCCATCAATTTTAACAGCTCAAAATGATGTAGTTTTGTTTTTAATATCTTTAATTAGATTATATAAAATTAAATTTAACTGAAAATAAAATCAAAAGAAGGAGGAGAAAAGCTGCCAGCTAGAAATGGTTCTCGGTCGGTGACTCTTCTTCTTCTTCTTCTTCTTCCTCCTCCTCCTTTGTCTCTCTCTCACCATTTCAGACAAATCCATGCAATTGATTCTAGAAAAATCCAGAAACCATCACATGGATTCTGAACCAGAACCCATTGTGTGGATGCTGAAACCAGGACCCTTAGATGGGTTCTATGCATTCAAAATCAAAGAAACCCTAACCTTGAATTTCTCTCACTGCTCTTCGTCTTACACCAATTTCTCTCGTGACTCTTCTTCTTGCCGACTAGAACCCATCGCCTCTCTAATTTCTCCGACTGCTCATCCCTTCCTCTGATTTCTCTGGTTACTCTTCTTCCTTCAATTCTCTATTCACTATTCCCTCGCTGGGTTCTAGATCAGCCAAAATCAGTGAAGAAGAAGAAGAAGATCAGTGCTAGCGGTCAATGATAACTTTGGAACCCATCGTCAACAATGGATTCTAACTGACAATACTTTTTTTATTTTTTATTTTAATTAAATTTAGTTTAATATAATTTAATTACTATTTAATTAACTAAATTTAGTTTAATTAATGTTTATGTAATGGAATTATAACAGAGGGGGGTTTGGGCGCCAAAAATTGAAACCATAGGGAGTCCTCGCAAATTTGTGAAACCATGGGGGTGCATATGCAATTTACCATTTTTTATTCTCAAAATGCATTCCTAAGAGGCATCGAGCCTTAGATACAATTCTTGTCTAAATGATTGTTTAGACTCAAATTTGGCTAGTGGACAACTACCCTTGGTGCCATCTCAACTATTGATAAATTGAGGAGGCGCAGGCTAGTCTTGTTAGATTGGCACTATCTTTATTGTAGTGGTGAATCATTGGACCATATCCTCTTTGTTACCTGGTGAATTGGGAACTTTGAGTTTTTTGTGTTTCATTTTGGCTCTATATGGTTATTCCCACTAACGTGTTAAGGCTTTTATATTTGTGGCATTAGTGTTGTCCACCTTCTTGCTGAGGTCAACTTGGGTGATTATCCCTCTCCGCATTTGTTAGTACCTGGAGGATTAAAAACAAAAGGGCTTTTGACGGCACAAAATGTTTGGTTTTGTGGGTAAAGAGTAGCTTTTTCAACAATTAGTCTTTTTGGTTGTGGATGGTACCCCATTCTGTATATCCTCTATAGTGTTTGGATGGTTATTGTGAATAAAATAACGTGTATTTTACCAAAAAGTATATAATACAAAAGAATATATATACATACAAGTATTTGAAGTTAATTATACTAATACCCCTTACTTATCTTATTTAACACTCCCCTTTAAATTGGAGCATATATATTACCCAGCTTGGTACAAAATGTAATTCACATGAGAACTTCTAAGGGACTTAGTGAGTAAATCAGCCAACTGATTGTTGGAACCCACATATGTTGTAACTACATCCCCAAAGAGCACATTTTCTCTAACAAAGTGACAATCAATTTCAATGTGCTTGGTTCTCTCATGAAACACAAGATTAGAATCAATATGCATTGCAACTTGATTGTCACAAATCAATTGCATAGACTTGACCTGCGTAATCCCTAACTCCTTAATTAATTGTTTCAGTCACATTAGCTCACATGTTGTTATGGCCATTGCCCTATATTCAGCTTCTGCAATAGACCTGGCGGCAACAGTTTGTTTCTTACTTTTCCAAGAGACTAGGTTACCACCCACAAATACACAATATCCAGATGTGGATCGCCTGTCACTAGGTGATCCTGCCCAATCAGTATCCGTATATCCCACAATCTGATTGTGTTCATGATTCTGATACAATACACCCCAACCGGGGGCAACCTTAATATACCGAAGAGTACAAATCATTGCATCCCAATGATTGTCACAAGGTGAATCCAAGAATTGACTCACCGCACTCATAGAAAATGAAATATCAAGACGTGTGACTATGAGGTAATTAAGTTTCTCAACTAGTTAATGGTAGTGCCTAGGGTCAGAAAGAGGCTCCCCTTGTCTCGGTAACAGTCTGATATTCGGATCTATAGGAGTATCTTTTGGCTTACATCCAAGCAACCCGGTCTCCTCTAGCATATCCAAGGCATACTTTCTTTGAGAAACATAGATGCCTTGCTTTGACCAAGCTACCTCAATATCCAAAAAATATTTCAAGGAACCTAGGTCCTTAGTCTGAAACTGTTGGTAAAGATGTGCCTTTAATTCAGTGATACCAATATCATCATCCCCTGTAAGTACTATATCATCAACATATACCACTAAAAAAATGTGGTGGCTAGATTGAGAGCGATAAAAACAGAATGGTCAGCTTCACAAGATAACCCAAACTCAAGAACAGCTGAACTGAATCGACCAAACCAAGCTCGATGAGACTGTTTTAAGCCGTATAAGGATTTTCGAAGGCGACACACTAGCCTGGACTCCTCTCGAGCAACAAAGCCAAGAGATTGCTCCATATACGCCTCTTCCTGTAAATTGCCATGAAGGAAGGCATTTTTTATGTCCAATTGATGAAAAGGCTAGTGAAACATAGCAGCAAGGGACAAGAAAAGGCAAACAGAGGAGATCTTAGCAACAGGAGAAAATGTATGGCTATAATCAAGGCCAAAAACCTGAGTGTATCTTTTGGAAACAAGGTGAGTCTTAAGGCTATCAATCTAGCCGTCGGGACCAACTTTAATAGTGTAAACCTAGGGATAATCAACAATAGACTTACCCTTGGGAAGAGATACCAAGTTCCAAGTCCCCAGTAGAATGTAAGACAGACATTTCTTCAACCATAGCAACCCGCCACCCCAGATGGAAAAGAGCTTCGGGAAAAAATTTAGGAAGAGAAACATAAGATGAAGAAGAAACAAAAGCAGAGTATCCAAGGGACAAAGAATTATAAGTAACAAAATGTAAAATGGGATGGAGAGTGGTGCAATGACGAGTACCTTTATGAAGAGCAATAGGTACGTCAAGATAAAAAACCAAGGGTGACAGACCAGAGGAGGAAGAACTAATGGGCATAGAGGATGAGTCAGTGGACAGCTCCCTCGGACAAGCGATGACAGGCGCTACTAGTTGGACCACAAGTTGAGGACGTCGTTGATAGACCTAAAGATCAGGGTGATCAAGGTGAGAGGCAGAAGGTAGTGGAGAAGGAGAAGAAGAAAGGTCAAGAAAAGGAACAGGTAAAGGTAAGCCAATAGACATAGACTCAGAGACCTCAGACGAAAAGAGAAAATAAGGAGATGACTCAAAGAAGGTAACATCCGCTGAAACAAAATAGCGAGCTAATTGAGGAAAGTAGCAACGATACCCCTTCTGAATGCGTGAATAACCCAGAAAAACACAAGAAAAGGAATGACCGGATAGCTTATCATGACCTGGGGCAAGATGGTGAACAAAGTAGATACTGCCAAAGATACGAGGAGGAGGAGAATATAAGGCAACCTGAGGAAAAATAACAGAATAAGGAATCTGGTCATTAAGGACAGAAGATGTCATTCGATTAATTAACATGTAGTTAAGATAATATCATCCTAGTATTGAAGCGGAACATGCATATGAAAAAGAAGCATGCGGGCGGTCTCAATTAAATGATAATTCTTTTGTTCAATTACCTCATTTTGTCGTGGGCTTCCAGGACACGAAGTTTGTTGAAGAATCCCATTGGATGCCATATAGGATTTAAATAGTGAGGACAAATATTCAAGAGCATTATCACTACGAAGAACATGGATAGGCACATTAAACTAAGTTCTAATTTCAGCACAAAAGGTAGTGAAAACAGAAAACAATTCTAAATGCGTTTTTATTAAATATAGCCATGTAGTTCAAGAAAAATCATTAATAAAGGTAACAAAATAATGAAAATCATATTTTGACCTGACATGACTGGGACCCATACATCCAAATGGACCATTGAAAAAGGAGAACTAACACGTTTATTGACTCTTCTCGGGAAAGAACTATGATTATGTTTCCCAAGTTGACAATACTCACACTCTAAGGAAGAAATTCTAGAGAGACTAGGAGACATCTTCTTGAGATTGGGTAGAGACGGGTGCCCTAATCGACAATGGACCTGTAGTGGGGAAGCAGTCCTCGTGCGCACCACTGATGAAGCAGGGTGAGACAAATAGTAGACTTCGTGAGACTCCAGCCCCGTGCCAATCGTCCGTCTGGTCCTCCGATCCTGAACAAGTACGGAATCAAACAAAAAGGTTATAAAACAATTAAGATTATGAGTGAGTTAACTGATAGAAAGTAAATTAAAGGGACACTGTGGTAAATGTAAAATAAATGAGAATGGTAAAGTAGGAAGGGGTGATGTTGTGCTAATGCTTGTGACTAAGGTGTGAGAGCCATCAACCAATGTAACAGGAGGTAGAGACTTCAAAGTTTGAATATGAGATAGAAGAGAACGATTACCAAACATGTGATTGGTGGCACCGAAGTCGAAGATCCATGGGCTAAGAGAAGATGAGGACCTAGTAAAGAAAGCAGTAGGGTTACCGGTGTGAGCAAGGGATGTGACAGGTGAAGTGGCCTGTTGTGCTGCCTGAAACTGAGTATACTCCCGCTTGGAGATAGTCACTAGTGAGGAATCGCTGGGTGTGATAGATGCCTGACTCTCAGAAATGCCAACAACAATGTTAGCAATGCTAGCTACTTGAGGTGGGCGACCATGTAAGTGATAACAAGCCTCCCGAGTGTGACCAAGACGATTACAATAGGAGCATTGGGGCTGAAGACGCCCACCACCACCACGACCACCATGACGTCCACGATCAATCTAGGTAGTAGCAAGGGCGGAGTGATCTCCAGGTGCAGACATGCCACGATCAGTAGTAATAGAAGAGGCTCTAAGTAACCTAGCAAATACCTCCATCAAAGGAGGTAGAGAGGCAGTACCGAGAATTTTTGTCTGAACTTATTCAAGATCGGGTCGAATCCCATGAAGACAGAGGACAGTAAACATTTGATCACGCTACTACTATTGTTTCTTGATATCTATATCAAAGGGCATTAACTCGTTAAAATCAATAATGGAAGCTTGAAGCTTACCCAAATAGGTGGTCATATCTAAATCAACTTGTTGTAGATTGAACAAAGCACCAATCACATCATAAATATAGGTGATGTCACTTGTATACAGCTCACAAGCCCAAGTCCATAGAGCACTACACTCACGAAGAGGTCGAAATATAGGCATTGAAGTCAGCTCAATAGTCTGCCACAACAAACTAAGTAACCGTGCATCCACTTGTTGTCAAAGAGGTTGATTTTCCTCAGGAATAGTTGAAATGGTCGTTGATAATTAAGCCTAAAAGCCATGTCCAAGAAACCAAATTTCAACCGTAGATGATCAAGCTGAATAATTTTGTCCATTCAATTTCTCCGTGGTAATAACTGGTGCTCCCAAAAAATGGGGAATAGTCACAGTTGTGGATGTGGTGGAGAGGCTTGTGGATGTAGACATGATATGGAAAGAATAGCCCACTGTTCTAGCTGACCGGATCTGGAGTAGGTCGGATCTAGGCAGGTCGGATATGGGTTGGGTAAGAAACTTGAAGATCTAGGTAGCAAGATCTGGATGAGAAGCTTGAAGCTTCTTTAAGCTTGAACAACGGCTGAGGATGCACAAGGAAGGCTGATGGCGGAAGGCCAACGATCGGTCGGTCACTAGGCGAGGCGACAGAGCAAGACAAGATTTGAGCAGGGTTGCACGATCGACAGCGAGACACGACCGAATAGAAGCAGTTGACGTCTGACACGAACATCGACGACAAGGCACAGCCGAATAGAGGCAGTCGACGTCTGACACGAATCGATGGAAGAACCTCTATTGCCTTGGAGAAAGACGCATGGGATGTTTCTAAAGAGATACGCGAGACCAGCGTTGGATAGAAATGCGGTGGTGGCGTCGGCCGGTGGGATCAATGGCGGCAATAGCTGGATCTAGGGTTAGGGTTTGTCTAGGGCTCTAATACCATGTGAATAAAATAATTTGTATTCTACCAAAAAGTGTATAATACAAGAGAATATATATACATACAAGTATTTTAAGTTAATTATACTAATACCCCTTGCTTATTTAATTTAATAGTTATTTCTTAATTCCTAGCAAGAACTCCCGTTTTCCTACCTAGTCTTTTATATCAGGTGTGCTCCTTTAAGATGTTTCTTGTATGGGGTTTTCCCTCTTGAGGCCATTCTCTTTTATTCACCTTTTACTTGTCAAAGGGAAAAAAAAGGGTGTTATTGTGTAATAACCTGGTTAGGAAAATCATATGAACATGTAAGCTAGTTCTTCTGAGATTGCAATCTTAGTTGCCATGGGGTTTAGTATGAGGTGGAGGAGAAGAATACACTTTTATGTTTCATTCTTGATGATCTCAACTCTGGAAAATGGAGTCTCAAAATGTTTTTTTTCTTATAGAACCTTTCTGAAAGGGGCTGCCTTTCCCTCTGTTTATAATGGTAATGGAGACCTTTAACATTGCATTAAAGAAAGTACACAGTGTGGGATGGATTAGGGTTTTCCAGTAGGACTAGAAAAGAGTCGGAGAAATGTGGTGCCCTGCCCTGACTTGCATGACAACCTTATCTCTATCATCCACTGTGGGTTAGCATGGTTGGGGCTGCCCATGGCCCGTGGATCACTTGTGGCACATGGAGCAAGATGACCTTTCTTGGCTTATATTAGATGTTTCTATGGCAATTCTAGCTGGGGTGAACGTAGAGACTTGTACCTCCTTCAGCATTCTCCATGTAAAATGGAGTATTTTCTCCATATGAACAGCTAGTAACTTACATGTATCTCCATAGTCAACTTTCCCTCAGTCAGTAGAGGTGAGTAGCATTTTTCTGTGACAGTAGACTGAATTCAGTCAACCGTGCCTTTGACAGTCAATCTTCCAGGCTACATCCTACCCCTCAGTTGACTATCCTCCTCCATTTTCAAGGTACTTGGTCATCGGATCATGGATAATTGATCCTCCAGGTCTTTGTTTGTCCACAGTTGACTCTACAGTCTGCCTGCAGTTGAAGCCCAAGTCCACTCTCAGTTGAATTCCAACCTTACTGATTGCATTATCCATGATTCAAGGTATGTCATAGTATGAATTTCACATGGCTCATAACTTAAACATCAAAATGTAGCATGCTGGTTGGTAAAATACACCATTATCAACAACAACAAAAAAAAAAAGCTAGCATCCTTAGGTAGATATGCCTAGCACTTTGTAGCAGGAATACACGTGGCCTCTAGAGTAATCACATTTATAATAGGGGTAGTGGCGACCTGTTTTCTTTTCAACATAGGCAATGTGGGAATTCATTTGAAAATGACACTTAATGTTGCTCCCACGTGTCAACAACCATTTGTGCATGGTACAATAGTTTTTTTTTTATGATCTTGTACTTGTTTCAAAGGTGTGCATATTGCGAAATGAACCTTTTGTTGGAATCTCTCTTTCTCCATCACATGCATTTTCTGAAAATAATGCGAGGTCATTGTCATTGTCTTAATTGCTGAACCAAGGTAATCAATCCTAATAGTGAAACATAATGATTGCATCCTATCTTAACCTTGCTGTGTAAGATAAGAAGATTGATCAAGCGAACATAATTTTTCTCTCCTCTTTTTTCTGTTTTGATGTTTTGATAACAATACTTTTTATTATATTTCCCTGAACTATTCAAATTTGCAGGAAAGAAAACTAGGTTTTATAGAAGCTGTTAAACTTGAAATTGAAAGGCTTCGCCTAAATCTTTCAGCTGCTGAAAGAGATAGAACATTACTGTCAATGGGCACTGATCCTGCTACAATAAATCCAAATCTATTGCTTGATGAATCATACTCGGTAAGATTATGCAGGGTTGCAAACTCTCTTGCCATGCTTGGGCACTCTGTAGTTGAAGACAAACTTGCTGCTGCTATTGATCTGGATGCCACTAACAATAGTGCTATAGATTTTTGGAATATTTCTGGAATTGGGCAGTGTTGTTCCGGTGGCATGTGTCAGATTCGTGCTGAAGCTGGAGTTGCTGGATATGCATCCTCCTCTTCTTCAGAGGCTTCACCATCTATCTTTTTATGTTCTCAATGTGAGAGAAAAGTTTGTAAAGTTTGTTCTGCTGGGAAGGGAGCTCTTCTGCTATCAAGCTATAACTTGAGGGAGTTGTCAAATTATAATGGTGCACTAAGCCAGTCTGGATCAGTCCATGGCAGCCCAGCTGATGTATCTTCTAATCGGTCAATGACACTGGATGGTGTTATTTGTAAACTATGCTGCCATGAGATCATTCTTGATGCATTAACCTTGGATTATGTTAGGGTCTTGATGAGCATGCGCAGGAGTGCTCGTGCGAACAGTGCTGCACAGAAAGCTTTGGATCATGTGATTGGATTTCCTTCAAGGGACTGTATTACTGAAAGAAGTAAAGGTTGTGATAGGCAGGAAACTCTTAAAACTTTAAGACTATTGCTTAAAGGAGAAGACTCACTTGCTGAATTTCCCTTTGCAAGCCTTTTGTACGCAGTATGTTTTTTGCTGTCTCTTATCTTGGTTTTGGTGTAAATGTACATGGAAATTGTTTCCCTTATTCATTGTGAATTCCTGTTATAAACAAATAGGACCTCTCTATCAATTTTCAGGTCTACCATGTGTTTTCTTTTATTGGGCCCAACTTTTAGTACTCGCTTTTTTTTTTTTTTTTTTCTTTTTCACCATTCAATGCTCATTGAGGTAGACATGCATGGTGGTCTTTGTACATAAAGCCAGTCTACTACTCATTTTGCTGCCACCTCTTCTTTCTGAAGATATAATTTCTCATGTTCTGAATAGTTTCAATGTAGCTCATCTGCTAGCAAACTGGGCAAAAGCAGCAGAACTGGCCTCCATTTTGCATCTGTCCAATCTTCCCATCAGTATAGCCTTTCACATTCTATTTCTAGCATGAATGCACCCACTCTTGTTTCCCCATTTTTGTTTCTCAGGGAGGTTTCTCTCTTAGCTTATTGTCTTTTGTGCAGTCTTTGCTTGTTTTCTACATGCCTATAAATGTACAGGCATCTTTGTGTTTATTCTTTTTTTTTTATAAAGGCTTTACCCCTTGAGAGCCATCTTCTTTATTGTTATTTTTTATCAGAAAAAGTAAGAAAAATACATATCATAATGCTGTGTCAAGCAGGAAGACCTTGAAGCAAACATTTAAGATATGGTTATGTACTTGTAGGGAACCTGGCTGTCATCTTTCTTTTATTTTCTTTACTCTTCGAATTTATTTGTTTTATTTTATTTTTGAGCAGCCTCATGTTTGAACTGTTTTCTAATGTTGGTTTTATATCATTGTAGGTTGAAACAGCAGCAGGTTCAGCACCACTCTTGTCATTGCTTGCACCACTTGATTCTGGATTACCACATTCATACTGGAAAGCTCCTCCTAGTGCCTCCTCTGTTGAATTTGTTATTGTTCTTGGTGATCTTTCTGATGTGTCTGGGGTGGTCCTACTTGTCAGTCCCTGTGGCTATTCAACGTCCGATGCTCCTATTGTAAGTATCCCTATCTTTATGCAGGTGCTTCATGTTAAATTTAATCCATTTTGGACCCTTATACTTGACTTTCCTCCACTTCAACAAATGACTGTTATCTGTGTGTGACACAGCAGGATCCTGCTGTGTCATCATATTGAACGCCTATTCTCCGCTTTCTCTTTTCATGATCTAACAAATATCAGCTGAAAACTGCATTCCTTTGCTCTATATATGCTAATTTATAATAATAATTTTTTCTTGGATACTCACTAAATTTCCTGAGGACGAGCCTTAGTAGCAATGGTAAGACTGCTCCACTGTGACTAAAATGCCATGGGTTCAAATTATGGAAACAACCTCTTTGCAAAGCAAGGTAGGGTTGTGTACAAAACAACCCTCCCCAACCCTTGCAAAGTGGGGAGACTTAGTGCACTAGAGATGCCCTTTTATATTCCTGTTTTGTGGTTTCCCATTTGATGGAGACTTTTAAATCATGTTTTCATTAGATAATTTTTGTACTTTGGTAATCTTTGTCCTGCAAGAAGGTTCTGCTTTGCATGCTTAATGTTCTATTTTTAACTGGTGCCCATATAAGCAAAGAGGACTGTCTCACATAACTAATTGCTAGTGTAAAATAAATTCCTTATTGACTTGAATCCTTATTTAGTTAGTTGGTATAGGAATTATAGTCCAACAACACTAAGCCATAACTCACTGTGGGGTTGACCATATGGATTTTAGGTCATCAATCATCCATCTTCATGACTATATCTTTTCTAAAGCCATGATATACCATGTCACGCTTGAAAGTTTTCTACCAAGTTTTCTTGGCCTTCCCCTGCCTCTTTATGTATAATTTTCTTCCATTCATCTGCTTTCCTTATTAATTCATCTATTATTTTTCCTTTTACATGTCTAATCAATCTTAAATATGTCTCGGGCATCTTATTTTTAATAGGTGCTACAATTGCTTTGCAATTTGAATTTCCATTTGGTACTTATCTACCCAATCTCCTGTTTCATGCACAAAGCTAGCCGTATAGTCATTTGATAAGATGTTATAAGCATTTTCTAATTTAATGATTTTATATTGAGTCTTTGAGTAATATTTTCAGCAATCTTCCTTTCTTTATGAGTAATTGATCTGAGATATATGAACTAATTGCTTCCTGAAATAATTTTAACTCTTACCAAAACATCATTGACACTTTTATTTTTAATTTTATATATTTATTTTTGACTTGCTCAACTTAATAAGTTCTTTTATCCCATCCACCAAAATAATATACTTTGCAAATAGCCTACACTAAGGGCCTCTTCTTGAATGTGCTTAGTGAATTCTTCCACCATTTAATAGTTTGGAGAAGTCCTCTCCTTGATGCCCCCTCATTTACTAGCACCTTTTGATTTTCATCTTTTATGAACTTCGCTATGCTTGAATCTCTCTCTCTCTCTATCTCTCTCCTCACTTTAGCTGGTGTATGTATATAACTCTTTGTTGTCTTTTGCATCAAGTTGTTATTACCAAATTTTACAAGCTTTCTATCTTACTTAGCCAACTACAACTTTTTCTTTCGCTTTTTCCAGAGCACACACACACACATATATATATACATATATGTTCATTAGGTCATATATGTGAAGTCTTGTATCAAGTTTTCTTGACGTTATTTTTCTTTTTGGTACCATTCACTGTCATTTTGTGGCTTTTCCCATTGACTCTCTTAAAATTTTCCTCATGTTTTTTAATAGCATTATATATCTTATTCCACATCGGATTAGCTTCACTTTTCATAATGCAATCTCTTTTGCCACACTTTTCTTTGAAAATAACTTGTTTTTCTTCTTTCTATTTCATTATTGGGCTTTGATTCTTATCATCATCCTCCTTTTTTTCTATACAGAGGTTAAGGACCTTAGACCTATGTTGAGTGGTTAGGTACGCTACTCATAAAATGTTAGGAAAATGCTATTTGTACTCATTGGGCTATACAATGTAGCTAAAATGACAAAAATACCTCTCACCCAAAGCGACATGAAGCAGTGAGATGCATGACTAAAACCCCTCACCCAAGGCGGTGAGGCGGCACAAGACAGAGGCACGAGGGGTATTTTAGTCATTTGCGCACGTGTGTATGGTCCAAGGTGTAGCCCTTGATGTACAAGTAACATGGTCCAAAATATTAACGTCTTTACAATAAAAGCAATGTTTTTTTGCCTCATAAGAAAGAAGTATATTTGTCTTGTGATTGTTGGTCACATGATGCACGACCCTTATCCTTAATCAATGAATTTCTTAGAACAATTTTGACTGGCAATAGTAGGTTACAAAGTGAACAAGGAATGATTCTCCGATTACATTTTGGTTAGGATTTGGGTTGGGCTACCTTTTTTTTTTTATATTGAGCCAATTAAAGCTTCATTTCTGGGGAAAGTATGGAGATGAAGTCCCAGATTTATGGCAGTTTGAATGGGGTATCCCAGAGAGTTATGGCTCCATTAGCTCATGCTTAGGGCAGTGGTTGGAAGAAAATAAATCCTTTTGTTTATCTCTAGGCCTTTGCATTAGATGCCTCGACAAATAAGTAGTTTCCACTATTGTCCTACTAGGTATCAAACCAGATTAATTTTCAGAGATCTTTGTTTCCTTAATTAACTTTTTCTTAATTACCTTCTTCAAAGTTTCATTATATGGCTCATTACTTTAAATTACATGTTTATAACTTTAATCTCCTTTGTTCTTCTAAATAGTTTTGTTAAATATAAGATGCCTTTTTCTCCCATAGATTTTTATACTTCAATTAGGATTTATCTTAACCAACCACTTCATCATTCTCCATCTTTTTCTTTTCTTTCCCTTTTTTTTTTTTTTCTTTCTTTTCTTTTTCATATTTGAATGTGCTTAGTGATTAACATGATTGATAAAAGGAAATGCCACACTAAAGGGGGGAAAATGGAGAACAACATTACCACTAACCCCTCCTACTTTCACCCCTTTAATTGAACTCCATTTTCACACAAAGTAATCCCTCCTACTTTCACCTTTTATTGAACTCCATTTTCCTCTTTGTGTGACATTTCCGTATATCAATCATGTTAGTGAAGCTGTTACTATGTTCTGTAAGCTCTCTCATGTTAACCACTTTTGTTGATGTGTACCCCTTACTGTTAGTACAGGTACAAATTTGGGCTAGCAATAAAATACACAAGGAGGAAAGGTCATGCATGGGAAAATGGGATGTCCGGTCCCTGTTAACATCCGCCTCAGAACTTTGTGGACCTGAAGACTTCCAGAAAGCGAACTTTACATGTAAAGGGAATACAGTTCCTAGGCATGTAAAGTTCACTTTCCGGAATCCGGTTCGATGCCGCATCATCTGGATAACTTTACGCCTTCAGAAAGCTGGTTCAAGTTCTTTAAATTTTGAGAAAGACTTTAATCTTTTGTCGCTAGATGAAAATCCTTTTTCACAACTTGATCGGCGTGCCTCTTTTGGAGGGGCAGTTGAAAGCGACCCATGTATTCACGCCAAAAGAATTCTTGTAGTTGGAAGTGCAGCGGGAAAAGATTTGGGTCTTACATCACCACAAGGCTCTGACCAGATAAGTTTAAGAAGCTGGTTGAGCGAAGCTCCACAACTAAATAGATTCAAGGTGCAACTATTGCTTTTGTCCATATTATGTCCTTATTAGGTTTGTTATTTTGTACTCTAGGTAATTTCCTTTCAATTATACTTTTCAGGTCCCAATAGAGACTGAGAGGTTGATGGACGGTGATCTTGTTTTAGAACAGTGTCTGTTACCATCTTCGCCTTTGCTGGCAGGATTCCGTCTTGATGGTTTCAGTGCAGTGAGACCTAGAGTCACCCATTCGCCGCCTTCAGATGTAAATATGGGGGATACGACATTAACATTCTTAGAAGATAGACATATATCTCCCGCTGTACTGTATATCCAAGTATCTGCTTTCCAGGTACCTGCAATCTCGGTCTATCATTGATCCGTTTCACTGGATGCAGTTTCTATTCTTCTGTTAATTGAAAGTGTAACCTGCTAGTAGTCTTTGTCAAGGGATAAAATATTGTTTTGATATGCTCTTTGTCTTTGGTTAGCTAAAAAACAAAAAGATTCCAAAACATTTTGGAAAAAATTAAAGGAAGAATGCAAAGTATGGGAAAAATAAAACAATTTTTGGAAACAAGATCTAAAACCCGTAGAAGTGTTCATACAAACTTGATAATTATATATGTGAACTTGTTTTAAGTCTATACATCATTTTTATAAGAGTTCAAGTAACCAACTATTTGAAAATTAGCATACTAAGGTACCCCATACCACGTTCCTGGAAACTGAGCCATGGTCCAATCTTTAATCTATGATCCTGGACCAACTTCTTTCCTTGCATCCATCCTGAAAATGCAAGATCCCCTGCAGTTTTGACACATGATGCAGCGGCCCTAGCTCACTACCCGCTGCAGTTAGGCAATGCAGCGTGTCACTAAGAGGTTTGTGCTCCAATGATTTGTTCATTTGTCTAAAATTCATTTTGTTTGGTCAACTATGTAAAATCTCTAAAAAAATGATAAAATAAAACAAACTCTTACACCATCACAAGTGGCAGACACAAATAGTATTGTTGTTAAGGTGTTATACTATTTGATCAAATAGCTTTTATGGACACGTGACTATCCAAACCCCTTCTAGTTGTGGAAGCACTTTAACCAAAGATTTCAGTTGATCTTTATCTCTTATGATGGTCTAATCAGAACGACTAAGAAATATATATAATATATAATGCATAGGCCAAATAGCTCAACCCTTGCAGCCTCTGAAACCCAAGACAAATGCTAGAATTTGGAGATATGGGTACAAACAATTTCTTTAGAAACTTTTGTTCTATGTTGTGAAACTGGTATACATTGTTTTATGATTATTGAAAGAAGGATCTCAAGAACTTGAGTATATATATCTGGCGTTCTATGCTGATTAGCCATGCTGACATTTATGCATATGATGATATGAAGTAGCCCAAGATCATGGACCCGGTACCTATTTTCTGTTTTCTTAATTGAGTATCATGCTTAAGGGCAGGGCATGAATGAATCTGAATCATAACTTGAAAAATATACGGTACCTATTTTCTGTTTCCTGTAATGTGCATTTTACAGGAACCTCGCGATATGTTTGTCATTGCGGAGTATCGTTTGCCTGTGGTTAGACCTGGGACAGCAATGTACTTTGATTTCCCTAGGCGAATACAGACGCACCGAATCTCATTCAGACTTCTCGGGGATGTTGCTGCATTTGCGGATGACCCAGCCGAGCAGGAAGATCCCTATTCTAGAGCTGCGCTGCCGGCTGCAGGCCTGTCATTGTTAAATAGAATCAAGTTGTATCATTATGCTGATTCTTACGAACTAGGGAAATGGGCCAGCCTCTCTGCCATTTGATAATTTTTGGCTCCAAGAACAGGGTCCAAGGAATTGGATGTAATTGATTTTTGTATTTCTTGTCAAATTTATATTATTTTCTTCAATTTAACTCGTTCGTAATAACAGGTACAACAAAATGTAGTAGTGGTGGTGCTAGTGAGAAATCAGTGTTGTATAGGTTTCCTTTTTCCATGAGAAAATAGCATTCAAATGCCTTGGTGTTAAAAGTGTTGGTTTTGGTTTAATTGTGTTGTGGGAGGAAGTCCAGGGCTGGCCCTGAGGGCAGGCGGTCGCCTAGGGACCCTCAACCATCGCAGGCCCCAACAAATTAAGTTTGGGTTTTAAATATCTATTTTAAATATATAATAAATGCGTTAAAATACATAATTTAGACTAATTTTATTTAAGTTTAGTTGGTAAAGTGGTAGGTTTTAAATTAAATTTTTTTTGGATCACTGGTTCAAGTCACTTTACCAACAAGTTGGAATTTTTTTATATTTTAATGTTTTTTAACAATAAATATTAATTTCATAAATTTTGTAAGAAAAATTAATGCATTAGTGAATTTTTATATATTTTAATATTTTTTAAATAATAAATATTATTTTTGTATCAAAATTTTATAAGAAAAATTAATACTTTAATTATTGAAGTTCTGAAAGTTTTGAAGAAAATTTTTTAAATTTGAAAGTTAATCGTATAAATTATTAGAATAATGCTACATGTCTCGAAAATGTTGTAGAAAATTTTACAGGAAATTTTATAATTTTTTTATTTTATTTTATCTTCCTTGGCATTTACGCCCCCCCCCCCCCAATTTCTCCCACCCACTTATTGGAAATTCCCCCTTCTCTCTCTCTCTTTCTCTCTCCCCTCTTCCATTTCCCCCTCTCTCCCCGCGACCCTTACTGTAAAACATTCGCCATTCGTCAGATCCCCATCTCGGCCCAGCCTCGTAGTCCACGTCCCTTCTTCCCTCCCTCCCATGTAACCCGCCACCCCCTTCCGTCCATGTCCCTCCCTCCCCTGTATCCCGCCATCCCTTTCCGTCGTTCGTCACTCGCCGTTCGCCTTCACTTTTCAGAAGTGGGATTCCAGTTCGACAGTCGAGATCGTTGCTAGAGGTTAAAGATACCTAACTATTTGTGATAAATTTCATTATCTGAAAAAGGAAAAAAAAAAACCCTAAGTTTGATTTGCTTGGCATGGATAAGTTGTTTTTCCTTTGGTTTAATTTGTCTTTGTTTGGGTTAGTTTTAGACTGATTCTGTGTCTGTTGGACCGTTAATGATTGTGCTAACTGGGACTTGAGGTTGTTTGAGTTGAGGGCGGTTGTTTGGTTTCCTGGCTAATTTTTAGTTTTTTGGATAATGAAGAACACGTATATTGTGCTTAATAATTTTAAATTAAGCCTTTCTATAGCAAATTTTTTGTTGATAGTTGTTGAATAAGATGTTGTCTTGCATTGTTGTTTCAGTGCCTTGACATACGATTGTTGATAGTTGTTAATAGTTTATAGTTGTTGATGCTGTTTTGTATTGTTGTTTCAGTTGTTGATTTTTAGTTATTGTTGGTAGTAGTTATTTCAGTGCAAGACACCTTATATTTTGTTGATAGTTGTTGAATAATATTTTGTTGATAATTTCCAAATACTTCCATGCTTTGCATTCTGTGTGTTTGCTTTGTAATCTAAAAAGGATTACTTCAATTCACCAATTTGATCTTTCGTTGACAATTAGAGCTTTAAAAATGCATTTTTAATACTTGTAATTTGATATAACCTTGTGAAAGCAAATTGAGCATACCTATTTCAGCTTTAAAAATGACAATTTGATCTTCCATTTGCTTTGTTGATAGTTTTATGCTATCTTGTTGTCTTGCAATGAGCCTCTAAATGCATTTCTTATTTCATATAATGGTATACAAAGTATTTTGATGGTTTATTATTTCTTATTATAAGGAAAGTCTCTCTCACCCGTTTCATAATACAAGGAAAGCCTCACTCATTCATTTCTTTGAAAAGAGAAAATATAGGTACGATTTCCTTGTAATTCTAATCAAATTTTGCTATTTGGGTTTGACTAATTGTAATAATTAATACGTTTTTTCATATTAGGTGCCAATCCTATTGGGTTTGACTACTTGTAACACTATTGATAGCAAAGTCGTCACTTACAATATACAGTGTCTCAATTGCCATGACAAACAAAGGTAATAATATTGGTTATCTTACATCCCATGATCTTCCTTCTTTCATAGCCAATTAATTTCAAATAAAGGTTTATCATATAACACATAGATGCACTACATAAGAATTGTTACTAAAATTATTTTGTATCATCTAATCCAGGAAACGTAGTTCGTAGTTCTGAAGCCGAATGTTATGAAGTGCCTGACCAATTAGTAGTCATAGAAAATCTTGATGTACACAATGATGAAACCTTAGTAAAAGATAGTCAGATTGTCCCAGAGATTAGGATGAAGTTTAATGATGTCAATGAATTATTTGAATTTTACAAAAGTTATGTTTATAGCGTAGGCTTTCCAGTTAGAAAAAGAAATTCGAAGAAGGGCGATGATGGTGCTTTGAGATATGTGACATTTGAATGTAGTTTGGGGGGGGGGGGGTAATAGAGTTGATAGCACGAGCACTTCCTTGAAGCCCCAACCAACAATCCATATAGGCTATAAAGCCAAGATAACAGCTGGTACAAATTTGAATGGTGTTTGGCGTATTAATAAAGTATATCTTGAACACAATCATAAAATAAGTCCGTCCAAATCAAGGCTTTACTGATGCAATTGTGAAGTTAGTGCACAAATTAAACGGAGGCTTGAAGTTAATGATTTAGCCGGGATTCCCTTACATAAAAGTTTTAATTCAACTGTTGTCGAAGCTGGTGGATACAACCAGTTGACATGCATAGAAACGGATTATCGAAACTACATCGAAAAAGTAAGGCGACTACGACTTGGGGAAGGAGATGCTGTAGCAATACAAGCTTACTTTTCGAAAATGCAAACAATGTGTCCCGGTTTCTACTTCAGTATAGATTTGGATAAGGAATGCCGGTTGAAGAATGTATTTTGGGCTGATAACAGGTGCCGGCAAACATATAAAGAGTTCGAAGATGTTGTAACATTTGATACGACATACTTAACTAATAAGTACAAGATGCCTTTTGCCCCTTCTGTTGGTGTGAACCACCATGGACAGTCAACCTTACTCGGTTGCGATCTATTGTTGAATAAGGATACGACAACATTTGTTTGGTTTTTTAGGACGTGGCTTGAATGTATGCATGGTCAGGCTCCCAATGGAATAATTATTGATCAGGACAGGGCTGCAAGCAGCAATTGAGATTGTTTTTCTCAATACAAAGCATAGATGGTGTTTATGGCATATACTAAAAAAGTTGCCAGAAAAGTTTGGGAGTCATCCATGTAAGGGATTGATACTTTCGGCAGTGCATGGTCTAGTGTACGACTCATAACATCAAGAAGACTTTGAGCATGGCTGGACTGCGATGGTTGATCAGTTTGATTTGCATGAGAACAATTGGTTGTCTAGACTATTCGAAAACAGAAGCCGTTAGGTTCCATGCTTCTTGAAAACTACTTTTTGGGCAGGGATGTCAACAACTCAACGTAGTGAAAGTATTAACACATTTTTTGATGGGTATGTTCATTCCAAAACTTCTCTCAAGCAATTTGTTGAACAATATGAGCGGGCACTCAGGTGTAAGGTTGAAAAAGAGTTCCAAGCAGATTTTAAGTCATTCTCGCAAATGGTCCTATGTGCTACTAAGTATGCAATTGAAAAGCAATTTCAGGAAATGTATACAATATCAAAATTTAGGGAATTTCAAGAGGAATTTATTGGGAAGGTTTACTGTGAAGTTGTATCTTCTAATATGGGTGGTCTGATGCCAAGGTACGATGTGCAAGAAGATGTTATGCTTGACGGGAGAGTTAGGAAAGAAATGTTCACAGTTTTATTTCAAAGAGAAACTACTGAATTTGTTTGTAGTTGTCATCTATTTGAGTTCAGGGGAATAGTGTTCAGGCATGCGATATCAGTTTTGCTCCGTAATGATGTCATTGTACTTCCCAAGAGGTATATCCTTATGAGGTGGAGGAGAGATGTAAGTAGACGACACACAAGAGTAGCAGTTAATTACGATGGTTGGATAAACACTCATGCTCAAGTAAGATTTGACAAAATGTGCAATGCATTTACTAATATAGCAAACTTGGCGGCTGATGATGAAAACCAAGTTTGTGGGATCATGGAGTGGATTGAATCTAAAACAACTCAACTTTCCATGTCACAACCCATACATGGTGGTGGAAGTAATTTGGATTCCCAAGCAAGTGTACAAGTGGCCTTTAATTCTCTATCAACAGAACTTGTTGGAAATGCTAACATGCTCGATCTGATATACTCGAGAACTAAAGGAGCTCCGAAGAAATTACGGAAAAAAAGTCAATTGGAGAAGAATTCTAAGAAATCCAAGGTATGCAAACTAACATGCAAAACAAAATAAAAGCCAATGATTTTATTTATATAGGGACCACCATGCAAAAAAAAAAAAACAATTACAGAGAATTAATGACTTATAATGACTAAATTATATAAATGATTTTATTTAATTGCAATGTTTGAATGACGTACAGACAGTTGCGAGTACAGATAGAGGCAAAACAAAGGTTTAACATAGTTCATTGGATAATGACGACTCACAACCATCACAGGCATTAGATTCATCCCAGTATCCTATATATTGGATAGATCAGTCACTGGTAAATTATCAATCATTATCAATATTTTAGCCTAAACATTAGATTGCATCCAAATTTATTAATCTGGAGTTATGAAATGTAAAAGCCAATGAAAATGCATTGTTCAATTTTTATTTTTTTTTTATTTGCAGGGGCAATCTCAAAGGTATACAAGAAGCAATATCTTGACACCTGGAGTACCTTACGTGTATTAGCATGTACAATATGTTCAACAGCTATCACTATCCCCTCTGAGGCCTACTTTATTCCCCAATATTGTATTCGATACTTCAGGTATATCTACACTACCTTTAAAAATATATTGTTGGTTCAATATTATAGGAAGTTGTTCATTAATTATTTTTTCCTACATGCAGGTAACATGGTACCATATTTTAATCAATACTTGCAGGGAGGGTCGGGACCATGAGTTCTACATATCTGATCGTTGCATTTAGCTAGATCGAAGTAGAAGATCTAAGATTTCAGTGACATTGAAGATTTCATAATTATAGTTTTAATTTTGAAAGATGTAAACTCTAACAATTTTGCTTTCATTATTTAAGATTGTTTAATCTAAACTAATGAAAAATTTAAAAATGTTATTAGATTGGTACACAGCTAATTCTTAAGGATTATCCCATGAATTCTTGATGTACATGTAGAAACAGAGCCCTTTCTGGATTGTTTGGTGTTATAGGACTTGCATCTGAGGCATTTGTGTGCAATGATATGGAAATGGACATCGGATACTTCCCCAAGTTGCTTGTTCGTTTAGTTTAAGCTAGATACCATGTTATTTTTGTAGGTTTTTGGCATTGGAGTTTGATAAGTGTCTTTTATACATTTATTTTGGTCTATAAACTTAGCATTTATACATTCAATGAGCATGATTTCTACTTGATTTGATTCTATATATGGTTATGTAGATGTGGAGCATGTGTTAAAGCAGACATGGAGCAAAAAGAGTTATTTTGGTGCATTATGGAAGTGAAATAAAGCTTGGAGGCATGGTCGGGTATCAAATTAAAAGAAATCAAAAGAGTATCGAGAGCAAGAAGTTGAAAATGATAAATCAAGAGGCTAAAGAAGAAGGCTAGCGGTCTTACAGTGGAATGCATACCGCTGTAGGACCGCTATAAGGTTTAGTTTCTGGAGCTCACGGTCCTACAGCGGAATGCATACCGCTGTAGGACCGCTTTAGGAATTGCTTTCTGGAGCTCACGGTCCTACAGCGGAATGCATACCGCTGTAGGACCGCTTTAGGAATTAGTTTCTGGAGCTCACAGGTCTGCAGCAACAAGCATACCGCGGTAGGGTTCAAAGCTTCGGGAAAAGGCCGTTTTAAGTCCGTTTCAATCCAAATAAAAGAGAAATAGACTCCTTTAAGGTGCAGGACTTTGATAACCTAAAGAGGACTATATAAAGACTTATTCTTGGAAGATTTGGGATCTTTTGAGGGGATGGAAGAGAAGTCGACGGAAGATTGAAGACTACTCTTGGGTTGTATTTTTCTTTTCTTTCTCAACTCTTTGCTATGGATTCCAACTCTTTCTTTTTTCTTTTGATTGCAAGAATGCATTGCTAAGTTCTTATAGCTAGGGTGAATGATGAAACCTCGACTTCTAATGGTTTGATTTAAAGTTATTCGGTTTGTTATTTTCTTATCCATTCAGGTTGATTGTTTGTTATGTTCATAATGCTATTTTGATGCTTGATCACCATTGGAACATATTTGTGATTTGTATTGCTTTCGAGAGATTCAATATGTATTAGACATGGTAACAAACAACGTAGGGTTCTATAATAGGTAGAGATGCCGTTATGCCATATGAAATCATTTTGTGATGATCTCCGTGATTGAATGCATGTTTATATGTTCGAAGGTTATCTAGAGATAGTTAATCTCATATATATTCATAGAACTAAATGACCATCGAGAGAGGCTTTTGGTTGTGATTGGATCATTGATTTTCAACCTAAGATAAGGAATAGCAAGACCCGAGTAACAAATAATTGAATCATAGGAGGTCGACGGTGGATTCACAAACCCTAGCGCCTTAGTCTTGTGAGTTTTAAATCAAAGGAATTGTTTTGTTTGCATCTTTTATTAGTAAATTAGTTTTCATTACAATTGAAGTCATTGTTAATGTGTGTGTTAGGTTAAGGTTAAATCAATTAGAGTAAACGTTAAAAGTTAGTCCTCGTGGGTACGACACTCTATTCATCATTGTATTACTTGTCACGATCCGTCCACTTGCGGGATAGAATTAGCCGGACAAGTTTTTGGCGCCGTTGCCGGGGACTAACTCTTTTGATTATTTCTTTGATTGATATTAGCTTTAACTGTTATATTTTGTTTTCATTATTTTCTGGGCTAAGCTATTTCAATTTGTGTGTGTGTGCAGGGATTGAGATAGTGCATGAGCCGTTCAGAACGTTCGGATATTTGTGAGTTTGATTCTGAGATAGAAAGAACGTTCCATCAAAGGCGTCGTGAACAAAGAGCAAGGAGGGAAGAACAACTGAGTAACATGGGTGACAACGTAAACCAACTTGTTCCAATGGCACAGCCCGTTGAAGTTAATGAAAGAGACATTCTGATGGGAGATTTCATGATGCCCCCTCTAATTGAGAATCGGTCAAGTATAATTTATCCTCCCTACGGGCATGAGAACTTTCAGTTGAGGCCGGATGTGATCAATCTCTTTGCCAACAACATACCATTTTATGGAATGAGCGAGAAAAATCCACACTATCACTTGTCTCAGTTTCTGGAATATTGTGGAAATTTCAAGTATCAAGGAATTAATGAAGAGGCACTCAAGATGCGCCTTTTCCCTCACACTCTGAAGGATAGGGCTCGAGAGTGGTTAGACTCATTACCACCGGGTAGTATTACTACATGGACAGATTTGGTACAGAAGTTCACACTCAAATACTTCCCACCGGCCAAGATTGCCAAACTTAAGCATGAGATTTCAACTTTTCAGCAAGTTGAGTCTGAAAATTTTCATGAAGCATGGGAGAGGTTCAAGGAGCTATTAAGGAAGTGTCCTAGTCATGGTTTTCCACTACCAGCTCAAAATCACATTTTCTATGCTGGACTTACTCCTCACAGCCGCTCTGCAGTTGATTCTACAATAGGAGGATCAATCCGAAACAAATCAGCTGGGGAGCTTCATGACCTTTTCGAGACAATGAGTGAGCAATTGGTGATGTGGCCAGATAGAAACTCACATAAAAGAGTAGCAGAAGTGCATGAGGTGGATCTTAACACATTGATGTTAGCGAAGATTGATGCACTATCAAAGCAGATGAAAGCCTTAAAGTATACTTCGAATGTTAATATGGTGCAAGGATCACTTCCCATATGTGCAACTTGTGGAGCAACTCATCTATTGCCTGAATGTCCGCTGCTCATAAATCCACCATTCACGGAGCAAGCTGCTTATGCACAGAATTTTCAAAATCAACAAAATTTTCAAAGGCAGCAGAGTAACCCATTATCACAAACATACAATCTGGGTTGGAAGAATCATCCTCATTTTTCTTATGGTAATACTCAGAACATCCAAAATCCACCAAAACAAGGGCGGCCACAAGAGGAAAAAGAAGGATGGGAGGAAGCACTTTTAAAGCTTCAAGAACGAAGTGACCAGACGGACGTAGCCATTAAGAATATTGAAAATCAGATTGGGCAACTAGCAAAAATCTTAACGGAAAGGCAACCGGGCACATGGTCGAGCAATACAGAAGTTAACCCAAAGGAGCAAGTAAATGCAATCACAACAAGGAGTGGGGTGCAACTATCAGAAATTCATGTTAAAAGGCCAGGTGTGGTAAAAGAAAATGGTATTGTTCAGGAGACAACGGATCAACTTGAAATGCCTGAAGTAGTAGCTGAACAAGAGAAGGTAATTCCACCACCGGTTAAGCCATATGTTCCTCCAATTCCATTCCCTCAGAGGTTGCGCAAACACAAACTGGATAAGCAATTTGAGAAGTTCCTAGAGGTATTCAAGAAGCTTCACATAAACATCCCATTTGTTGATGCCTTAGCTCAAATGCCTAGCTGTGCGAAATTTATGAAGGAAATTTTATCAAATAAGAGGAAGTTGGAGGAGCATGAAACTGTTATGCTAACGGAGGAGAGCAGCGCTATATTGAAAAACAAACTACCACCGAAGCTTAAAGATCCAGGGAGTTTTACTATTCCTTGTACTATTGGTAGTTTATTATTTGAACGAGCTCTATGTGATTTGGGTGCTAGTATAAATCTAATGCCTTACTCTATTTTCAGGAAGCTTGGATTAAAAGAACCAACACCCACTACTGTTTCTCTTCAATTGGCTGATAGAAGTATCAAATATCCGAGGGGAGTAGTGGAGAACGTTTTGGTAAAAGTGGATAAATTTATTTTTCCTGTTGACTTCTTTGTTCTGGATATCGAAAAAGATTATGATATGCCCTTAATTTTAGGGAGACCTTTTCTTGCCACAGGAAGAGCTTTGATTGATGTCCAGCAAGGAACACTTGGTCTTAGAATTTATGATGAGACGGTTATGTTTAATGTATTTAAGGCTATGAAACATTCTAATGGCAATGAAAAAGAAGTCTTAATGAGAGATGGCATTGTTGATTTAGTAGAGAGACCTGATGACCTTAAAGAAAATTGCATTGCTAACTCTTTTGATGAGCAGGAACAAAGTTTGGATGCTAAGAACAAGGTTGTGGTCGTGGGCTCTTTGGGAGAGAAGCAAAAAGGTTGTCCATCAAAAAGAGACAAACTGTGTTCTTTGGATGTTTCTTCTTCTTCAAAAGCCAAGCCACCAAGTCATGAAAAGGAAAAGTTGGTAAGGGTGTTGAGGGAGCAAAAGAAGGGGATTGGATTAAAGGTTGCTAACATTCAAGGAATAAGTTCATTAAATGGCACCCACAAAATATTGATGGAAATTAAAAAGATTCAAGCCTCCTTGAAGATGGAGGCTTAGTCAAGCTAATGACTTTAAACAAGCGCTTATTGGGAGGCAACCCAATTTCCTATCTTTTTCATTTATTGGCATGTTGCATTTTTTTTTTCTTTACTTTGAGTTAGGTTAGGGTGTCATTTTTTAGGATTTTTGCACAAAAACAATGTCGAGGTCATCATAACAGCATGCACTTGGTGTTTGATAAAATACCCCAGCTAATGTTAACTTGCACATTGCACCTTAAGTTTGGGATTGTGAGGTTCAAGTTTGGAGGAGTTTGGGCATCCATGTGACTCTGTCTACTTCATGTCATTCTTATTCATTGTTGCATTCTCATGTTCAAACTTGTGCATTGTAGGTACATTTTCAAAAGTGATAATGCAATTGAAGAGCCATCCTACACCAGCTGCTTACAAGGGCAACTCCATTGCCGAAAGTTTCAATACCTCAAAACGAGCATGTGTTGATCTATCTACCATCACAACCTTGACACTATAGTCCAGGTACACTCCTTCCTTTTCTTTCTCTTTGTTCCATTGGGACAATGAAACGTTTAAGTTTGGGGGGAGGTTCACTATGGGCAGCTTGCATATGTCGTACGGTCTAGTTGTATGGTTTTATTAAAAAAAAAAAAAATTATCTTGTTTTGTTGGGTAGACGTGCCATCAATGATGAAGTTTATTTGGTACCATTTTGATGCAAAGAGTAAAGATAGTGATGCTACTCATTTCGTTTTGAGATTCATTATCCATGTTAGACTAATTTGAGCACATGTGTCAGAAGATTCAATGCATAGGTTGACTACACTGCTAGGTTTCCAATTAGACTTTCGCCCTTAAACCAACTTTATAAGCAACTCAATCATCAAACATTATGAAAAGAAAAGTTTGGGGAAGGTTGAGCTATGATGGCAAATGTTGAGGAATGTGTTGATTCCGTGCATGTTAAAATTTGTGTGGAATGTGTTAGACATACTAAGAGAAGCTAGGCAATGACCATAGGCTAGTGATCTCATCCCTATGTCACTATGTCGTGCACCAAATTAAATTTGAGCATGCATATATCTTATACCTTTCTTCGTAGCCTGAATGACTTGAGTGATTATGCCCATAGAGGTATCTTAAAACCTGGTGCCCCGTGGTCATCTGGCTTGGGAGTCATCGGCTGAAAGCTCGTTACAAGGGTCATTCAGAAAGCTTAATGGAGTGAAGGCTTCACATAAGATATCAAAAAAAAAAAAAAAAAAACGAGATGGAGCATAAAATGCACTCGTTCAACCAAAAAAAAAAAAAAATCTCAATAATGGTGCCGATGTTTGTAACTCTTAGGGATTGAGAAAATTGGTGGGTTTGACTGTCTAGTGGATGTTAGCATGTCGAAGCATTCAAAATAAAAGAGAGTCTTCACAAACCAAGACAACGCCATTTTTAGCTGAGTCCAACCAAACTTAAACAAGAAAGAAAAGAGTGATTGAGAGCACCTAGGGACTGAATGAAAAGACCAAGTTTGGGGGTGGAGTGCATATTACGAGCGAGAAAGTGTACAGGACCATCAAAGGGTCGGGATACCAACAACCTTATGCATGATATTGTACCTGACAGGATTTGCACACACACGTCAAAACATGGAATAAGTCCAAAACAGTTGTGTAGCATTACTAGAAAACTCTGTGTGAATTATGAATGATACAAAAATCTGAAACTACCTTGAAGGTTATCCAACTTGTAAGTGATTTTGAAATATTAACTATTCTCTACTTGAGGGGTGATATATTTGAGTCGATAATCTTGCTCGGGACGATCAAGAGTCTAAGTTTGGGAGTATTTGATAAGTGTCTTTTATACACTTATTTTGGTCTATAAACTTAGCATTTATACATTCAATGAGCATGATTTCTACTTGATTTGGTTCTATATATGGTTATGTAGATGTGGAGCATGTGTTAAAGCGGACATGGAGCAAAAAGAGTTATTTTGGTGCATTATGGAAGTGAAATAAAGCTTGGAGGCATGGTCGGGTATCAAATTAAAAGAAATCAAAAGAGTATCGAGAGCAAGAAGTTGAAAATGATAAAGCAAGAGGCTAAAGAAGAAGGCTAGCGGTCTTACAGCGGAATGCATACCGCTGTAGGACCGCTATAAGGTTTAGTTTCTGGAGCTCACGGTCCTACAGCGGAATGCATACCGCTGTAGGACCCCTTTAGGAATTGCTTTCTGGAGCTCACGGTCCTACAGCGGAATGCATACCGCTGTAGGACCGCTTTAGGAATTAGTTTCTGGAGCTCACGGGTCTGCAGCAACAAGCATACCGCGGTAGGACCACGGTAGGGTTCAAAGCTTCGGGAAAAGGCCGTTTTAAGTCCATTTCAATCCAAATAAAAGAGAAATAGACTCCTTTAAGGTGCAAGACTTTGATAACCTAAAGAGGACTATATAAAGACTTATTCTTGGAAGATTTGGGATCTTTTGAGGGGATGGAAGAGAAGCCGACGGAAGATTGAAGACTACTCTTGGGTTGTATTTTTCTTTTCTTTCTCAACTTTTTGCTATGGATTCCAACTCTTTCCTTTGTCTTTTGATTGCAAGAATGCATTGCTAAGTTCTTATAGCTAGGGTGAATGATGAAACCTCGACTTCTAATGGTTTGATTTAAAGTTATTCGGTTTGTTCTTTTCTTATCCATTCGGGTTGATTGTTTGTTATGTTCATAATGCTGTTTTGATGCTTGATCACCATTGGAACATATTTGTGATTTGTATTGCTTTCGAGAGATTCAATATGGATTAGACATGGTAACAAACAACGTAGGGTTCTATAATAGGTAGAGATGCCGTTATGCCATATGAAATCATTTTGTGATGATCTCCGTGATTGAATGCATGTTTATATGTTCGAAGGTTATCTAGAGATAGTTAATCTCATATATATTCATAGAACTGAATGACCATCGAGAGAGGCTTTTGGTTGTGATTGGATCATTGATTTTCAACCTAAGATAAGGAATAGCAAGACCCGAGTAACAAATAATTGAATCATAGGAGGTCGACGGTGGATTCACAAACCCTAGCGCCTTAGTCTTGTGAGTTTTAAATCAAAGGAATTGTTTTGTTTGCATCTTTTATTAGTAAATTAGTTTTCATTACAATTGAAGTCATTGTTAATGTGTGTGTTAGGTTAAGGTTAAATCAATTAGAGTAAACGTTAAAAGTTAGTCCTCGTGGGTACGACACTCTATTCATCATTGTATTACTTGTCACGATCCGTCCACTTGCGGGATAGAATTAGCCGGACAGAGTTGAAGCAACCTGCAAACTCAATACAACACAAAGGGTTGCTTTTTTATTACAACTTTTGACTATAAAGCCAACTGGTTTGTTTTTTTTATTTTTTATTTCCTAACAACCATTAGTAGTGCCTACTACTGAAGTCCTTTCTTCTAAGTATGTGGGAGGATTTTACAACAACATCAGAAACCTTAATCCCACTAAGTGAGGTATGGGAGGATTTTATCTTAGTTAAATTTTGAAAGCGTATAACCTGTGAAGCTAAAATATCGGTGTCCTCAGGAAGGGAAATTAGGCTTTTACTTTGCTTTTGTATATGTTAGAACAGTAGGTTCTATGGCACACACCAAGAGGGGGGGTGAATTGGTTATTTTAAAAACTTGGTAGAAATAACTTGAAAAACTTTTTAATACAGGTTGAAGTTTTAATGATTTAAAACGTGAAGCATATAAAATGACAAGAGTGAAACAAGTGAGGAATTAAGGAATGCTTGGAAAGATAAAGATGATTTAAAGAACACAAGGACACAAGAACACCAATATTTATAGTGGTTCGGCTTAACCCAAGCCTAATCCACTACCTTAGCTCCTCACTAAGGATTTTTCAAACCATCCACTAAAACCCCCTACTTAAACCAAGTAGGTCCTCTAGTCCGAGACTAGGAATTACAACCTCCCACTCAAATGGGCCCTCTAGCTACACAAGCTAGGAAAATAACAACGATACAAATGAAAGAGAGAAGCTAAGAGTTAACACTCTTAGTCACAAGTTCTCTCACAATGAAAACTAGGCTTAAGAATAGATTTACAATGATAGAACGAAGCCTTGCATAGAAAAATATAAAATTGAAAGCACAGAGAACACTGTAAGCTCAAATAAAATGATTTCCAAATTCTAGATCATCTCGTTTCCGTCCATTAGTCTTCTCTTGATCATCTATGACATGTATATATAAGTGTCCCACGAAGTTGAAGAGAAATATAGCCGTTTGGAGCCGTTGGGATTTGAAAAAATAGCCGTTGGAACTTTCTGCACAAAGAAATAGTCGACAGAAGAAATATATAGTTGACTATTTTTATAACTAAAGCAAGAAATAGTCGACAGATAAAACGAATAGTCGACTATTTTATAACACAAAATTTCAATAGTCGACAGACACATTCCAATAGTCGACAGATGCTGAGATATGAAGAAATTTTTGAAACTTATGAACAAAAATAGTCGACAGATCAAAAGGCATAGTCGACTATTTTTACTCGATAGTCGACAGATGCTAAAATAGTCGACAGATGCTTAAATAGTCGACAAAACATCAAAAATAGTCGACTATTTTGAAGCATAGTCGACAGAATGATCCTGATAGTCGACTATTCTATAGAAAATCTTGAATTTTCAATACATCCTTATTCGATTCTTTTAAAACCTCATTTTGATTATCTTGAAAGCAAGTTGAGATTATCAAAAGTATATTTTGAAACAAATCACTCTCAACAAGCAAGTTTTTCAAATCACTCTCAACCATACTCAATATTTCTTCTATAAGTTTTCATATCTTGCTTCAAAGCTTATATACTAAAAATTCATTTTCTCATTCATATAATCCACATGATAGAAATTGATTTTTATATAGACATTCATCAAAACCATTTCATTACTAAGAGATATTAGATATCAAAATACTAGGAGATAGTTTTCTAAAATGAACACTTTCTAAAATGAACACACTTTCAAAAACATGTTCTAGTTGGTCTTTTGCCTTAGAACAATTTTAGCTCTATGTTGACCAACGACTTCAAAGCGAATTTGAAAATCATTTTAGGAGATTCTTTTAAGACTAAAAACTTGACTTTGCAAATCTCTAACTAAAATAGAGAATCATAAATCTTTTTAGTTTTCATTTTAACAATGCACTTGAAATTGATTTTGTTGAAAACCACCACCTTGATTCATGACTTAGGGATTTAATAACATATGTTTTTCATCATCAAAACTAAGCACAAGGGTAGAACATCAGTATATCCTTGGACCTATCTAAGCATGTCTATATCTTTTATTCAATCTATTTTTTCAGTTGTCACCGTCAAAAAATAAAAAAAGAAAAAAACGTTAATCATATAATCCAGTTTGTACAGTCTTAATTTCTTAATGTGAAATTTTTGGAAATTATAAAGTTTTTAAGGTCAATGACGCTAAATATAGGTATGATCAGTTAGCTATTCATTTAGATGCAATAGCAATGCAAGTTAAGTTGCATATGGTTATTGATGAATTCCCTGCCCATAACCGTTTTGTTATAAATGAAACCCCCTGCATGCTATTCATGGTGGTTTCATCCCCAAAGTTTAATATTGAGCTTAATTACTTATTTCCTTTCTTTCTTTGTTTCTTGTTTTCACCTTTCCATCATTTATGCATTTGGAATTCTCATGTGGGATGACAAATTGGCATAGTAAGTTACAACAATCTTCATCCTTTTATATTCTTGAAGTTGCCTTATCCAATGTTTCTTTGTAGGTTATCTTGTATGTTTACAATTGCAACATGTTCTATTTAAGAAATACAAGGTGTGCAAACTAACATGCAAAACAAAACAAAAGCCAATGATTTTATTTATACAAGGATCACCATGCAAAAAAAAAAAAACAAGAACATCAAATAATTACTTGATAGCAGCATGTTATCAATAAAAAAGCAAACCAGTTGGATTGAATATTTTTAAGTTTTACATTCCGCAACAAAATTTTGATTAATGGACAATATAATTATACATATAAAGAAAAAAAAAAGCTGATTTAATTAAACATAAGCTCAAGAACTAATATTTCCTTTTCCCTTGCGAAACATTATATTGAGAGATATCTCCACATTTTCCTTTTCAGAAATACGAGCAACAAATCTGAATGCACGAGCTATATCTTGTTTGATTTCTTCTGTGGTGGATGATTTGGCTGAAGCAACACCACTTGATTCACCTTCTTCATACACTCCTCCACTTGGTTGTCCTCTAAAAGTGCCGGCTTTCTTTTGGGGGCATTCATCACCCCACTTGAAATATTCTCAATCTTCACTACAGCAGAAAAACATCCGTCCTTTATTTATTGTATTCTTCTCTACCTCCATCCATTTCACAAACCCCTGTCCACATGAAGGGCAATGTTGCCTGGTGGGACATCCTAGCAAGGTATGACCAAGATGTCTACAACTATGACATATTCCTCTGTTTTGTCCCCCTATTGTAAGATTCTGCAACGTTCACAATCATAGATAAATATTATTTCAACAATGATTGTCAAATTGTCGGAATAATTAGTCACATTATTACCTTTGTTTGTCATGGCAATTGAGACACTATATAGGTACAATTAGTCAAACCCAATAGGATTGGCATCTAAACTTACATACATACAAAAAACGTATTAATTTTTTTCCCCATAATATGATAATAATTACATTACATGAATTTTAACTTTTCGAATACTAAATTTACACATCCAAATAGCAAAATTTGATTAGAATTACAAGGAAATTGTACCTATATTTTCTCTTTTCAAAGAAACAAATGAGTGAGGCTTTCCTTGAATTATGAAACGGGTGAACGAGACTTTCCTTATAATAAGAAATAATAAACCATCAAAGTACTTTGTATACCATTATATGAAATAAGAAATGCATTTAGAGGCCCATTGCAAGACAACAAGATAGCATAAAACTATCAACAAAGCAAATGGAAGATCAAATTGTCATTTTTAAAGCTGAAATAGGTATGCTCAATTTGCTTTCACAAGGTTATATCAAATTACAAGTATTAAAAATGCATTTTTAAAGCTCTAATTGTCAACGAAAGATCAAATTGGTGAATTGAAGTAATCATTTTCAGATTACAAAGCAAACACATAGAATGCAAAGCATGGAAGTATTTGGAAATTATCAAGAAAATATTATTCAACAACTATCAACAAAATATAGGGTGTCTTGCACTAAAACAACTACTACCAACAATAACTAAAAATCAACAACTGAAACAACAATGCAAGACAGCATCAATAACTATAAACTATTAACAACTATCAACTATCAACAATCGTATGTTAAGGCACTGAAACAACAATGCAAGACAACATCTTATTCAACAACTATCAACAAAAAATTTGCTATAGAAAGACTTAATTTAAAATTATTAAGCACAATATATGTGTCCTTCATTATCAAAAAAACTAAAAATCCACCAGAAAACCAAACAACCGTCCTCAACTCAAACAACCTCAAGTCCCAATCAGCACAATCATCAACAGTCCAACGGACACAGAATCGGTTTAAAACTAACCCAAACAAAGACAAATTAAACCAAAGGGAAAACAACTGATCCATGCCAAGCAAATCAAACTTAGGGTTTTTTTTTTCTTTTCTTTTTCAGATCATGAAATTTACCACAAACAGCTGGGTATCTTTAACCTGCAGCAACGATCTCGGCTGTCGAACTAGAATCTCGCTTCTGAAAAGTGAAGGCGAACGACAAGCGACAAACGACGGAAGGGGGTGACGGGTTACAAGGGAGGGAGGGAAGGACATGGAGGGCGGGGCTAGGTCGAGATGGGGATCCGACGAATGGCGAAGGTTTTATAGCAAGGGTCGCGGGGAGAGAGGGAGAAATGAAGGGGGAGGGAGAGAGAGAGAGAGGGAAAGGGGAATTTCCAGTAAGTGGGCGGGAGAAATTGGGGGGGGGGGTGAGGGGGCGTAAATGCCAAGGAAGATAAAATAAAATTAAAAAGAAATTATAAAATTTCCTGTAAAACTTTCTGTAACATTTCCGGGACATGTAGTATTATTCAAATTATTAATATCATATTCGACTTAAAATCTTAAAAATTTAAAGTTTCAATAAAATTTTAATTTATAGATTTGCTCAGGATCCCAAAATTTCAAAGCCGGTCTGTGAGGAACCACTTTTCTTTTAGGGAGTTGCTACATTTTCATTATTTGATTAATTGAAGGGAAACCACTTCCACTTGGGATTTTGGCATTCTATTATGTATTTAGTTTTTGTAGCATTGCTGCTATGCTTTTACTTGTCTTTGCTTGCCCTTTGCATTTTGTCTTTCCACTGTTTATATATTTGTTTCATAAATTAAGGCTCGAGTTGTAGACATATGTACGAGGAAAGTCGATGAAATTAAAAAAGACAAACAAAAATGAGTAGAGTTGATGAAATGGAGACATGTATGAGGAGAGTTGACGAAATAGAAAAAAAGACAAACAAAAATATAAGTAGAGTCGATAAAATGGAAAAAAGAAATAGATATATGAGGTGAGTCGATGAAATGAAAAAAAAGGTGACATTAGAAATAATGGTTAGAGATTTAGGATTTTATGTAGCTATTGCAATTATGATTACCTCATTAACATTCATGTACCATTGAATGAGGTCCATTTTATTGTATTCTCATATATTTTTATTTTTTAATTTTATAAAGATTTTATTAATAAAAATACTTATTTAATCTATCTTACAAAATTAAATTATTTATAGTTCTACGTAAAAATTGTCGACGTTCAGATTTAGTCGACCGTGATTCGTAGACTTGCAGTGAATGAAATAAGCCCAATACGCAAGAAGGAAAAACAAAATGGAAATGACACAAGGAATTTTCACGTAGTTCGCCCAGAACGGTGTCTACTCCGTGACTGTACTCTTTCCGACAAAGTGATAGTATACGATTATTCTTATTATCTCTCTCCTCTCTCTTAATGATATTTTTGACCCTTATTTATAATGAGGGGTGTTTATAATTGCATAAAATATAAAAATATAAAGATGGTATAATGGGGGACAAGCAATCCTTATCATCGGCATAAAACTGGGAGTGAGATCCTCATTACGAGGGATATGACTTGCCTCAAATAAAGTGAATGGGTCTCTGCCTTCGACTGTTCAGCAGTTTTGTTGTCTATGCAAGCTAAAGGATTAAGACTAGCGAATTGAATGGTTAGGCTAGCGAGCTAGAAGTATTGTTGGAAGCTCGTTGGGTATTTCACTGAGAGCTTGTTGGAAACCTTGCTGGGAGTTTGCTTGAAGCTCGCTTGATTCTGCGGTATGAGCTCAGATTTCAACAGTGTATGAGCTTGCCTTGACGAGCTCGCTTGGGCCGATCTACTAGATTGGGTCTAGCCTACAAGAAATAGTGCGGAAAAATTTGTATAACAAAAATAGATATAAAGTTAATACATCTAGTTTTCAGAGAATACATGAGACACCTAACCATGGTATGTCATGCATAAATCACTTGATTTTTTTTATTTGACATATTTATTTGCTTACTGCTATAAAGAAAATTAGGTAAATAACAAGTAAAAAAAATTGGTTAAAGCCCAAACCATTCAAGAAGAGAACCAAGCCTCCCTAAATTCCTAAAAAATAATAAAAAAAAAAGTACCTAATAATACATACCACTGTTGGTGAGAATCGTATTTGTGTACAATCTTCCTTTTATTTTTATTTTTTTTCTAAACTGAAACCCATGACTTTTTAATCACAATTATGTGTTAATAGCAAAGCTCACCCCTAAAAACAAGATGAAAATTCAGTACAAGACCAACAGTTAGACTTTATTTACTGTATATGCAATTGTCATATTCCTCATAAAAACTCTTGCTTTATTCTTGATCATCGGAATTCTCTTCCTTGTATATGCAATTGTCACCTAATTTCTTCCTTACTTATTTTTAGTGTATCGTGTTTTTTGAGTTTCAAAAAGAGTAAAAGAATTGTTTTATAGTTTCGACAATCAAACAGGATATCGCTATCCTATTCTCAAATAACAAAATGTATTAAATTAGCAAAGAGATTGATTAAAAAATAAATTTTCAAACTCTATTAATTTCAATTATTTTAGCCTGAGCTTTTGTTAATTTTGGTTAAGTTTAATTTTATTTTATATAAAAAAATCAATTTATGATTCAACTTTAATACTTGTGTTTTAATTTTGAGTTGAATAAATCAAATTAATTAAAATATATGATTGTTTTATAAAAAAATGCCAATAAATTTTAAGTCTATCACTATTATGAATCTAGGTTGATTATATATTATCATAATTGCACTAATTAACATGTTTTGAATTTCTACTAAATTTTCTTAATATGAGTTACTTTGATGAATTTCAAAATTTTAGTTTAATTAGTTTTCTAAAATTTTGGTTCAACTTGATTTCATTGTATATAAGTTCAATACTAAATCATTTCACTACTAAGCATAAAAAAACCCTAGGTAGGTGAAATTGAGATAAAGTTATTTTATTTTTTAGGGAAGGTGAAATTTAAGGAAGTATCTCTCGATTTTGAAAAATTACAGAAACTTATCATATGGTTAAAAACTTATAGAAATAATCATTTTACTTGTATAATGTTTTTTTGTCTATTTCATTTATCATTATTGCTCTATTATTAATCTCATGTTCTCATTCTTTTATCTTTTTAAAAAAATTAGTCTTTTAGAAAGAAAAATATTGTGTTGGTCGACTAGTATAATCTAAATGGTGAACCTCAACCATTGTTGGGATTTTGTGAGCAAATCTTGGTGGTGATTGCATTTTCTTGTTTGTTAGGGTTTCAGCTATGGAAAGAAATTCAATCTTAATGTTTGCTAGGGTTTCAACGATAGATAGAGAGCAATGACGAAAAGAGATTACACCTTAGTGTTTTCTAGGGTTTGAAAGATTAAGAAAAAAAAAAAATAAATAAAAGAGATAAAATAATTGAGTCAACCGAACCATTGTGCACTTGGATTGAACCCAATTGTTGTTAGGATGAACCAATAATAGTTGGGTCTTTAGAAGATAAGTGAGAGAGAAATATCAATGCCATTACCATTGTTATAAGAAAAAGAAAAAAAGAGAAAAAATAGATAAAAACAAAAAAAAAGATAGATAGAAAAACATTTTTGACATTTTTTAAAATTTACCTATTATAGTTCAATGACAAGGGTATTGGCTGATGAAAGATTTAAATTTAGAGAAATCTTTGTAATGTTTTAAAATTGAGGGATGGTCTTTTAAAAATTTTAAAGGAGTGTAAGTGTAATTTATCTTTTTTTTTTTTTTTTAGGTGATGCCTACAGAAAAGGTGTCTGTGTGAATATTCCATTACTTTAGGGGCTAAGTGACAAAAGCACAGTTTGGGGGCACGTGTAAGTAATGTACCATTTTCCGTTCTTTCGTCGCAACCAACCGCAGTCAACATGTTTCATCAAGCCATTTTTTATTTCTTTTAGTAACGGAGAGAGGAAGACAGTCGCTTCTTCCATTCCATCCTTCTCTGTAGAGGTGTGTTCTCTTTTCACCTCCTTTTTCACTTCGATCAATTTCTTATATCGGGTTGATATTCGATTTGTGCGTATATTTGTTCCAGATCTCTGTAGATCTCGAGCAGGTCGATCATTTTCCACGTTAATTCGATCCCCTCAGATATAGACTTCGTATTAGCTGCTCGTGTTCTACGAGTTATTTATCCGTTTCTGATATTTCTTTGATGCGATCTAATTTTCATCTGGTCTCCTTCTCGGATCAATTATTACGGTTTGAGAATTAAGCTGCATCGAGACAGATCTTTTGTCTGTTGAATTGATTTTCAAATGAACTGAGTCGTTGATTTAACTCTTCTCAGAATCCAGATTCGGTGTTTTGAGGCAATCGGGCACAATCGTAGAATTTCTTGTTTATTTTAGGGTTTAATTGAATTGTTTCGTGATGATTATGGGTAAATATGAACTCTTTGGGTTTTTTTCTTGATGGAGTACCATACATTTGTCTAGGATTTTTACTGATTTGACGTTTTTGTAATCGATATTGTATGATTTGTATCGATCGCCATAGCCATGATGGTACTAGTGCTGTTCTGATCTGGTAAATCGTTCATTGCACTATTTTTCCTATGTCTGTATTAGGACATTTCGCTGATAACACTCGAATCTCTCTATTTTCTTTTTTCATTTTCTTCTTTTTAAATTTCAGTGTCCAGTGCCAAGTGGAGAGCCCATACCCGAAGCAAAGCAGGGATGGGGTTGACCTTTACAAAACTGTTCAGCAGGCTATTTGCCAAGAAAGAGATGCGAATTCTTATGGTAGGTCTTGATGCTGCTGGTAAGACCACAATCTTATATAAACTGAAGCTTGGAGAAATTGTCACGACAATCCCTACCATAGGTGAGTCTCATCTGTGAATATAAATGGATTAAGTTTTCTTCTATATAAACTGATGGATTGAGTACACCATTGGGGTTAGGTTCCCATTTTTTCTTTGAGCCCATCCCCCTACAATATATATTGTAGTGTTTTCATGAACTAAAGTAATGAACCTGCCAAATTATTTTATTTATTTTTTGGTAGTGTCTTCATGACAATAATGTCAGAATACAGTGTTAAGATGCTGGGAGAGTGTCATGATGAAATCGAAGTCAGGAAAAATGGGGTACTACTAGCTAAGTGGCTCTGACAGCACACTAATTCGACTGCTATCGCATGTTGTAATTATACTCATGCCTGACGCTGAGGGCCGGTGTGATACGAAATGCAATTTCTTTTATGTGTTTATCCCATTGGTTTTCTATACATTATATATCTTATGGTTGTTTCAAATATATTTAGTATTGCGTGTGCATGTTCAGGTTGTTTGTTGCAGTACTTCGGGACATGAAAGTTGCTGACATATTACTGCAGGGACACAAACAATGAGGGGTGATACGTTTATCATTTAAATTTATGTGACCACAAGTTGCTGAAGAAAACTGAAAGGATTGAAGAGGCCAGATGTTGGATGTGGATGTTATAGATGTTTTTCTGAAGATATTGTGTTTTGTTGAGTCTATTATTGCTTAGGCCAAGTACATGTTTTCACTTTCACAAAATCCTTAGATCATTCTAGGTGCTTGCAAATCAACAAAGGATATATCAATTGATGAAGATGGTTAAAATTGTCTTCAGAACTCACTGCCATGCCCAACTATTCTAGTTGTTTACTAAACTATGTATTATATTACATCAATGAAGTTCGTTAAAGTTGTTGTCTTAGATGAATTAGATCATGTTTTCTCATTTCTGTGTCTTTTAGCAATAATTTCCTTGTAAATGGGCTTTTTTTTTTTTTTTTTTCAGGATTCAATGTGGAGACAGTGGAGTACAAAAACATTAGCTTTACTGTTTGGGATGTTGGTGGTCAAGACAAGGTATGCATGTCTGTTTTGGGATGTTTGTGGTTGAGAAAACATGGTTCCTAATTCTAATGAACCAAGTTTGCTTTCACTGTGCTAACGTTAATGTGTTATTAAGATTTTTGGCCCAAGGAAAAAAAGGAACTTTCTAGATCCAGGCGCTTGGTCATGAAAACAGATATAATATGTGGTTCCCTCATAATCCTGTTAGTCCTGTTTTGAGCCCTTGCACTTGTGAGCCAAGGCTTGCACAATGCAAGCTTCCCCCAAACCTACATTGACAAATTATTGGGTATTTTGATGATTGAAATATGTAACACTAATGCATCATAGTTTGCTATTAGTGATGAGTTGAAGTGTTATTGCTACCATGGCTCCTTTTCTATCCAATGGAACTTTCTAGATGTAGGCTGTTGGACGTCAAAATAAATATGAAGCATGGTGTCATGACCCAAGGCATAGTAGTAATTAGATAATAAATGAATTTCCTTTTATTGTATTGATGAATTTCCTTTTAGTTGTATTGTAGTTGTAGTGATTTGTACCTAAAAGACAACTGCCTTCAACTGTACTTGATTTGAATATTTGGCAGCCCTTATTGGCTCCAAACCTTAATTACTGGATCAATATATAAGGCTGATCCAATCTAATTCAAGACATACAAGAACATTATTGAATGAAATCTGATTTCAATCTCTCTCAATTTCTCTCTTTCTCTCGGTTCTCCCTAATCTCTCTCACTGTTTCTGCTCTTCCCTAATTCCCTCCCATTTCATCTGATCTACCTCCCCAAATTCCTTCCAATTATCTCTTAAACCCTAGGTTGAACCCTGGGTCTATGACACATGGTTCTCTCTGATGCTTGTAAACCATTGTCACGACCTAGCTAGTTATTTTCTATTTTTTATTTTTTGTAGATCGTATTAATTTGCAGAAGAGTTAGTTATTGCCTATATTTTCAGATTAGTGTCAGTTATGGAGTAATTAAGGGGTAGTTACCTGTGGTGGAGAAGTGGTAACTGCTTTGTAAAGATTGTGGATGGCTAATATATAAAGCCATACACTTCTTGGCCGAGATTATGGATGATGATAATTAAAGATCTCTCTTTTCCTTTGCAATTCTCCCCTACTCTCTCTCAGTTTCTCTATATTTCTTTCTACTTTCTGTCTACTTCTCCTTCTTTTCTCTCAATTTTCCCCCTTGTTTTGTATGTTTCTCCCTCATTTCTATCTCTATTTCTCCTACTCTTTCAATTATATCTCAGAAGTAAACCTATTTAGGACCAGGGTCCTGACAAATTAGTATCAAAGCAGTCCGGTTCTTGGCTAGATCTAGGCATTCCTGATTAGATTTTGAAGGTGAGCAAGACAAGGCAGTTTCTGAAAACAATTTCAGAGGCAGTTACCAATTATTGGAAGCAGTTACAGTTGTTATTTATGGTACAATTCGGCGAATTTGAACTGTGGAGATGGAGAACGGATTCAAGAGGGAATTCGCTAACCTCAACCAAAAGCTATATGACTTACTGGATTTGATTTCAAAGAAGTTTCAAGTTAGTATATGAGTGGAACTTTATTCAAGATCTACTGTAGAACTGATTCCAGTAGGAGCTGGAATCCTACCTGAGACCTACGATCTGCAAGCAGTTGATGAAGAATCTACACTGGATCAGGTAATTTTGACTAAAAAATCATTCATCTGTGAGGAAACTAGTGCGGGCATCCTTCCTCAGATTTCCAACTTACAAGAAACTGGTGAACAATTTGAATTGGAAAAAAATATTGATTCATTAGGAAAAGTAACTGCAACACTATTGGAGAAGAAATTTGTTGAAGAAGAACCTTTGGTGTACCTTAGCAAGCAGGAAGCAACAAATGCTTTTAAAGCACTTTTGGAGTCCAAAAATGTTGATGAATGGAAGATAGTGGAAGAGTTGGTTGCTGCCGGAATATTTACTACTAAAACTCATTGGTGTGATTATTGCATGAAGGTCAAGGATTCTGCACCTTATCAGGTTGTTGCACCGAATACCTTTGGTTCTACACCTGAAGATTTATTTGGAGTTATACTTGATAGAGGTAGAGAGAAGAGGAAAAGGTCAAGAAGGAGAAGGAAGGAAAGGAAAAAGAAAAGAGGAAGGAAAAAGAAAAGGCAAAGGAATGGTCTGAATAAGATAGTGAAAGTTGGGATTGGATGAAGAATAGTGGCCCCATTGCTGAGTTTTCTTGGGGATAAGAAATCTTTTAAGGGGGAGGGAATGTCACGATTTAGCTAGTTATTTTCTATTTTTTATTTTCTGTATATTGTATTAATTTGTAGAAGAGTTAGTTATTGCCTTTATTTTCAGATTAGTGTCAGTTATGGAGTAATTAAGGAGCAGATACCTGTAGTGGAGAAGTAGTAACTGCTCTGTAAAGATTGTGGATAGCTGATATATAAAGCTATACACCCCTTGGTCGAGATTATGGATGATGATAATTAAAGATCTCTCTTTTCCTCTGCATTTCTCCCTTACTCTCTCTTGGTTTCTCTCTATTTCTCCCTACTTTCTGTCTACTTCTTCTTCTCTCTCAGTTTTCCCTCTTGTTCTGTCTATTTCTTCCTCATTTCTCTCTCTATTTCTCCTACTTTTTCAATTATATCTTAGAAGTAAACCTAGTTAGGACCAGGGTCCTGACAACCATGTTTCAAGCTCTTGATTCTTTGCGCGCTGGCTTGCAAAATTCTGTCTTGCCAGCAATGAGTTATCAGGAAACAGTTGAAATATTTTCTGTAACAATGATGTGTCAATATGCCACTAATGTCGAGTCTTTGTTTTCTGTTACCATGACTTCTGTCATATAGAAGGCGCTGCTAGTTACTTTCTACTAAATTTCCAAAGTAAATTCTATTAGGTTATTTGGCTAAATTGGTCACTTGGATATGATATATTATACTACTTATTTTAATAAAACAGATAATAAGTTAAATGATCCTATGTTACAGCCTTTTTGTAAGTCATTCACATAAAATGTATGTAGAAAGCTCTTCTTAATGTTTGCTTATTTACTAATAGTCATGTTCAAGGCATAAGTCATAAGTCTGGAACTGCATATGATGTTATGATGGTTCACTGCATTTATATTTTGCTACTAATAATGATCAACCTATGTGGTTTCTCTCTGGTACAGATCCGCCCACTGTGGAGGCACTACTTCCAGAACACCCAGGGGCTTATATTTGTGGTGGATAGCAATGATAGGGATCGAGTTGTTGAGGCAAGGGATGAGTTGCATAGGATGCTGAACGAGGTACTCAATGAATATTCTGTTAATAGTATATTTGGCTGTGTTGAGATGAATGGTTTTGTAACTTCTATCTGACTATTCAGCTTAGTTGATCTGTATTTGAAGCCATTTTGCTCTGAGATGCGTAATTCTTTTGTGCCCCATTTGTGGAGTTTGAACTGAATTAATTTCAAATCTTCAATCCAAATCCACGTTATTTGTGTGGATAACAAGTGGATTTAAGCATTTGGAGTACTGTTCATAGGTTTGACAGTTCATAAACAATGAATCTGAAATCATTTCAATTGGGAATTATTTCATAAATCCATGCATAACTGCTTCCTAAATTAGAAATCCTGATCCTTTCCTAGTAGTGCAGCCAAGCAGGTGATATTGGTGTTTTGCTTTGAGAAACAACTTGAGATTGGATTTCACTCCTAGGAACTCACAGGCAACAATGCTGGTGATGCCAGAAGTCCTGAATTGATGCCCACATAAGCATAGACATTTTTTTAGAAGTGATTCTCCAGGAAGTTCTCAATTAATTTGGAAGATGAATTCATAAAAAGAAAAGGAATGAATAAACCATCAGGTGATGTTAGAAATCTTCTTTATCTTCATTGCATTTCAATGCAAGAACCTTAGTTGATATTGAAGGTGAAAACCATGTTTAGCAGCATATATTTTCAGATTTATTTTTATCCACTTGAATTAATTTAATTTAACCAATTTAAAATCAGTCCTAAAGAACTTGTATCCGAACTATGAATATCAAAACATTTGACATCTTTCAAATCCCTTCTCAAATCCAAATTCATGCATTTAAAACTAAAGGGCATTCGGTGTTTCTTGCTATCTATTGTTCTGTCCATTTTCCACCATGGATCATGCTTCCTTTTTGGTACTCTAGTTAGGCCTCTTTCAGTTAATATACTGCAGGAACTGCTATTCTATATCTTGATTTATTCATTTTTCCTCAAGTTTGCATTTTGAGGATCATTGAATTGCATCAGCTGTACTTTGTATGTTGATTTAGGAATAAATAACAGAGATGCTTTGTTCTTTGAAAGCTATTTGTCAAATTTATCTTGCAATAGATAGTCTTCAAGTTGATCCTCCTTTGACCTTCACAGAGTATAGAGCCTCCTGTACTGGGGACACCCCATTAGTCTTCAAGTGGGAAGAAAAACACCACTTAAGTCGTCTTTTCAAGAAGTGATTAAATTTATTGACTGCAACAATGTAAGATGTTATTTCTCAGGGGAAAACCCTCAAAAGTTCTAGTCATATTTGATCCTTGTTTCATTGCCAAAATAACTGGGACAGGAACTTTTATTTGTTTAACTGTTTTGTGTTTTACATTCTATTTATGCATAATTGGAAGGATTTAAGAGAACTAAACAATAAAGAAGTGGTTGGTGGGTGTGTTAAAACTATCAAGATGCAAACATTATGATAGGTGATGGTGTAGCAGGAAGTGATTGAAACTAATTAAGGGGTGGTTGATGGGCTAGTTTGAGCTTGATGTGTGAAAACGAACAGGATGCAAAAGTTATGGTAGGTGATGTGATGTTGCAAGATGCAATTGAAACCGGGTAAAGAATGAATAGAAGTTTGAAAAGTTAAAAAGGTTCAAAGAGTGTTTTGGAATTCAAGTATATTCAGCATGGTAATGCCAACATGCATAACGTGGACTGTGGTTGGGTTCTGGCATCAGATGCGATGATGACTTATCATCAGCTGTTTGAGCAGCCAACGGGGATAACTCCTCTCAGATTTTGACACAAGTTGGCGATGGCAATTTGATGAACAAAAGTTGGTTTTCACGCAGTTTTTGACTCCAAAGAGGTTTTCTAACATATTTTCACTTGGAATTCAAGGTTGGATTGAATTACTTGCTTCCAAAGAATATAAAGTGGGAAAAAGATGTCCAAAGATTGCTTCAAAAATGATGGTGTAAATATTGGCCAGTACCGTCTCAGTTATTTTGGACAAGAGAGCTTTCATGCTTTAGACTTTGGAGTCTATTTTGTTAATTCCACTTCCTGTTCACACTGAAGTTGTGATTGGTTAGAAGAAGATGATATGGTTCATTCCTCTTTGGTTTAGCCAAAAAGGGGACTTATATCTTATCTTTTTATTAAACAAAATGGAAAAAAGAGGCATACTATAGAGCATCACATGGTTTTCTTATACGTTCATTTTTTTAATAAGAGAGGCTTGATATTATTGAGTTTTGAAGATTAATCTCTGAATTTAAGAAAAATGTTTTGGTGGCTTAATTCAGTTCTTGGAGGATTCTAGAGGTAGTGGAGTTCAGCATTCAATTATCCACCGTTGAATAGTATTGCAGTGATTCCCTTTCTACAACTCATGGATTTGGTGCCTCAGGCAGAAGAGGGTTTTAGCTAGGGTTGGGGTTTGTCGTTGTTCCTGTTTTATATTAAGTTATTCATAGTAAATTGTGTTACTAGGACTCTTGTTTTACCTATTTGTTTGTCAGATAAAAAAGAATGCCCTTATTCAACTGGTTTGGTTGATTTTAGTTTATTTTATATGTGACTGATTGTTGGACGAACTGAATTTTTAAGAATCATTGGTTCACCAAGTAAGTTGATAATATATCAACATATTTCAGCCTATTATATTAAGATTCATTGGTTCACCAAGTAAATTGATATATCAACATATTTCAGCCTATAATGTCCACCTCTTCTGAATTGTTATAAAAGTGTAGAAGAGATCTCACTTCCTGCTACATCTTCCTAGTGGTGTTTTCCTTCTCCCATGGGTGTACTCCTATATGCTGTTGTGCTGTGCTTTTCTTGTCCTGCTGGACTTGTTAGTGATGCATACCAGTGGAGGTTTATGTCTAGCCTTCTTAAAGTCCTATTATATATATGTTGGCTTTATATAAGAGGGGATGTGTAACTTGGATTTTCTGCTAAGAGAGTTTGAATTCATGTAAATATGGTTGAAGGATGAACTGAGAGATGCTGTCCTGCTTGTGTTTGCTAACAAACAAGATCTTCCAAATGCAATGAATGCTGCTGAAATAACTGACAAGCTTGGTCTTCATTCACTCCGACAACGCCATTGGTAAGCTTTCTTTTTGTTTATGGCACTGTATAGTCAATTTTAATTTCACAATGCTGGGGAGAAGATTGTGATGCCAGAAGTGTGGTTAAATAGGAGAGATGGTCAAGAATTTTGGCCAAACTCTGGCATGATTTTGAATGCCCCCTCCTCTTCATTACTCTTTGTGCCCACCAATATATGAATCCACGTACTGGTGTTTAGTCTGGTTGAATGGTGTCTAGACTGGTCTGAGCATTAAGTCCTGTTGCTAGGGCTTGTTTCTCAAAATCCATGTTAAATAACCCTGCCCCTTAAAAGTGGTGGTCTGGGGGGGTTTGTGTTGGTGGGTGGGGGGAGAACAGATGAGAAAGTAAAGGAGAAAGTGAAGAAAGTTTCAGATTAAAGCAATTATTTGAACTGTTCGCTGATATTTTGGTTCACCTCAGGTACATCCAGAGCACGTGTGCAACCTCTGGAGAAGGGCTTTACGAAGGGCTGGATTGGCTTTCCAACAACATTGCTGGCAAGGCAAGTTCTTACTTTTCTTATCTGTGGTAACTTCTAAGAAGTAAATTGTTTTATAGTTACAATTATCCTGGACCATGATTGGAGCCTATAGTACCTACTATGCCAATCGTTTTAAAGAACTACAAATAACTAAAGCTGTGTTTAGAATTATAGATTTGTACAGATAACGTAGACTAAAGGAAAGAAATGCTATTATATATGCACGGCTAACCGAGAGCCAAAAGATTGTTGTTGGCAATATCTATTCAGTTGCATCTCATTGTCCATCTCCCTCCCCCCAGTACAAAAATAGAAGGAAAAGAATAAAAATGTTCTTTCTTCTACCCTTTTCTATTATACCTTTGCTCTTACCTTCACTTATCTTTGCTCCAAAGATGGCATGAGCAGTTTTGGTGTTGATCTGACTCCGCTTTTATATTAATAAAGATGAGATTGGGTTTGCAGGCTTGATTGAAGCTGTCAAGGATTTTGGTTGCAGCTGGAAATTTTGGTTGGGGCAATGTTACAGAATATATATCTTCTAGGGCCAATTTATGGCAGTTTGTAGGGATGATAATACCTTTCTCTTGAATTCTCTGAACGACCTTGCTGTTATAACAAAGATGTTTGGCTTCACACACACACTTCCTGCTGCAACTATATATGATTTACTCCTATGGCTGCTACTCTTGGCACATTATTATTTGAGCTTGTAATAATCTTCTATGGACCTGCCATTCGGCAATGAGTAGCTGCCATTCTATTGTCCATCCTGTAAAAATTTTACTATCATGGGATTTATCTCCCCACCCGTACTAAAAGAGTAATGGTTGTCTTCAACAGGAACCAATCATTGCTGGGCCAATAAGCTGTAACATATTAAGGCGGTATTTTAGATTTGGAATGATATACTTAAAGCAGCCACTGATATCATGTACACATAAAGAATCTGTTGCATGCAGTTTAAGTGGTATATTATCATGAAAATTCTTTATATGGTAGTTTTATAATGTACCATTCTCGTGTATAATATATCAATTGTGCTGTATATCATTTTTTTTACATTCAAGAAGGTATCAAGAATCTTAAGTTTTCTAAAATCTCTCTTTAGTTTTTTTTTTTCTTTTTAATTTTCTTGAAACATGTAAAGCTTTTCTCGTACAAGGTGAGGTAAACGCCCATGCAGGAGTAATTTTCTATCAGGCGAGAAGAGTAAAGTGTGTAGGAGCATTTTGTATAATTGTACTTCCGGATTGGGATAACTCTTCTCAAGCCTAGCAATTATGAGTATTTGGTTTACAAAATCATAATTTTTGGTCCGCGCAAAAGATTTGAATATGCTGTACGAAGCGGTGAAAATTTCCATTTCTCATTTCTCTTTTTTAATTCTCTCATATAATTTTGAAGGATAAAATATTATTTGTTCAAATTTAGATAAAGAGATATTCTGTTGTATACAATAATAAAGGGGAGAGTACTCTCTTGAGTTTCTAATCTCTAGGAGATATGTAAGATAGAAAACAATTAGGGGAATGTTGTGTTTTTTGTATGGACCTTTTAATACTTAAATTAGTTTTATTGGGAGAATATGTAAAAATAATAGAAATACAATATAAGTATAGTTTTAGTCATACTTTGATCAGAATGATTGCTTCATATTTAAAAGGCTGAAGTTGATTGATGGAAAAATATTCACGTCTTTTGAAATTGTATATTCTAAATTTGTAGGCGAAGGCATTCGAGGTGGGTTTGGCGTATTCTCGTCAGTTTGTATTTTGGAAGGTCCCTCGAAGACTATGTTTTTAAGACTTGAGAAAGGCTCCCAAAAAAGTCTCCCAAGAATATCAAGTAATGGTTTCTAGAAAGGGTCTCTCACGGGCTTTCGAGAGAATCCCTATGAGGGTCTCTTAGGGTCATTCGAGAAAGATTCTTGGATAGTCTATCAGGGTCACTTGAGAGAAGTCCCTAGAAGGTCTCACAAGGATTGCATTCTTGGTGGTCTCTTTGAGTTTATTCCTTTTGGGCTAGGGCCTACTTTATTGAACACAATAATTGTTTCTTACTCTTTTTTTTAAGTCTTTTGGAGGAAATAGTACTACTTATGATTTCATTCGATGGACCTTCTCACATTGTGTAGCAATCCCCTGATCATTTCACATTGTGTCTCTAGACACTGTATTGGGGTCCACAAAGCATCCATTATTTTTGGCCTTCGCTTCCCCATTCTTGAATTTGGCCTACAGTTCTTGAGAGCAAACCACATTGTGCTTGCCCAACTTCACCCTAATGGATGGGCACAATTAGTGATTTTTTCGATTTTGTGTCATCAAAGAAGAATGGTTCTCTCAGTTAGGCTATTTAGTTATTTCTACTACCTTTAAGGAGTGGATTAGCGAGCCTGTTTCTTCACCCTTCAAAGGGTAGAGTTAACATGGATGTCATTAAGGAGTTAAAAGGGGGTCTAAGTTCCTTTAAAAGTTAATGGAAATACTATTAAAAGTTAATAGTAAGTCTAAGTGTAATTAAACAAAAGTTTCAATGGAAAACACAAAACTATTGACCAGTTGTTCAAACCGGTCAACTGGTTGAATAAGTTTGAGAAAAATGTCGATCGGTCCTTAGAAATAATCAATAGTTTTGTTCGATAGGGTTTTTAAAAACGAAGCCATTCTTTATATAGCATTAAAAGATTTGAAAAAAGGCTTATTAATGCACTGACCAGTGCATTAAATGAAGAGAGAAGGAAGCAAGAACAAAAGGGAGTGAATAAAGAAATGTTCTCTAAGTCTTCAATTTGAATCATCATTCTCGATAGACTTGAAACTTACTATTTTAGCTTTTTGCTCCAAAAAACCATATTCCTCCTTCTTGTTGCATTGTCTTCTCTTTCTTCTTCTTTTACCTTTGCTCAAGAGATGAGCTTCTCTTTTTGATAAGAACTTACAACCATTTTCCTATCCCCTTTGTTTGGTCTCCACTAGCACAAGTGATCGACAAAGGGTTTTAATTTCAACTTTAGCATGGATTGACTTAGTTGGTTAGGAAAGGTAAAATAGGTAAGGAGATGTTAGTGAAAGAGCTCATGAAATGAGGACCAAAGGGTTCGAGACATAGCATAAAAGAAACAATTAGTAGTAATATCTCTCCATAAGGTAAAAGTTATTGTTATGGTCTTTTCATTATGAATGAAAATATGCACATGGCTAAAATAATCGAGTTAGCGTGAGATTTTTTGTTTTATTTTTACTGCATTTACATGTTTTTGAAAAATAGTTTAAAAAACTTTATGAATCTTTTGCAATACTCACTTAATATAAATGCATCTTTCAACATGAATGCGTCCTCCCATCCATACAACAACATCAGAGGCTCATATCTTTGAATATGATCATAGGGATCTCCTTTCCCTAAATATGTAGTTGGTTGGGGCATCTTAAACTTCGTAGGCAAAGATTTTTCCATTGTCTTTAAAGAAAATGGAATTCTTCTTATTGGGTGGTCTTTTTGCATAAGCATCAACCATTTCTACTGTAAAATCTCTTTATTATCCTTTTCATATAAGCTATTTCTTTAATTCTTAATGTTGAATGCTAAGGGGTTATCAATTTCTTATGCCCACCTTGGTGAGACTCTAGGATGGACTTGAGCTTAACCTGCAAATGTACTTTCCACCATTTTTTGATTTTTTTTTCCTTTTAGAAGTGTTCTTTGTTAGTCTAAAGTCTATAGCAAGGTTTGTCCCTCTTTTGAGTTGGGATCATCTCTAGGAGAATCTTTCATAGATAAGTTGGTTGCTGGAGAGTTACTTTTGTGTCCTTTCAAATGCGATGTCTCTAGGAGGAGTGTCTTCCCCTTTATCCCCAAAAGAGTCATAGAGGACAGGACAAAGTTCCTTAAGGTTTGTTGTAAGGAGACGTGATGTATAATAGTCTACAATAGTCTCGCCATCTCTCGAAGAGCTTGTAGGCTTTCCTCATTTTTTGTTTATGCAAGACTTCGTAATTAGTAAGAGGCAAAGTCAAAGGAACTACCCTCGAGATCTTAGAGAAACCTCTAAGAGACCTATAAGGAAGGCCTCCTACGACCTTTGAGAATGTCCAGGTGATTGCGTCCCCAGAAAACCTATTGTGAGGGTTTTCCAAGGTCTTAGCTGGTTTGTAGGGGATTGGACTTCCAGTTCTTCTTGGCTCTAATGACTAGTGACGTTCCTTGTTTGGGCCATTGCTTATTTGTTTCAACTTTTCGATCTATTCCCATAAATGACATCAATTGTTATTGTCAAGATACAACAATAAATCAATAATTATGGGAGAGTACTTGTCTTGAGTTTTTAATCTTTGAGAGTTTTGTAAAATAGAAAACAAGTGAGGATGTGGGATGTCTTATGTGTAGGCCATTTGATACTTGAATTAGTTTTACCGACAAAATATGTAGAAACAATAGAAGTACATCTAAATAGAGTTCTAGTTATACTACGATATGAATGATTACTCCCTATTTATTGAGATTGAAGTTAATAGATAAAAGAGTATCAATATTTTTGAATATCATTTATTTCAAATTTTTAAGCAAAGACATCGGAGATTCAACTTATTCTCATCAGTCTGCCCCTAAATTAATTTTAATTTGGGTAGACTATTTGATTAATTCGATACTTTCTGATTTATATTTTGGCCGTTAACAATAGAAAGGGCAGTTCCGTCATTTGGCTTCCAAAAATTATTTAAGCAGAAATGCAAATGGGAAGCCTGCCTTATCCCCAAAGCCAAGAAGCCTCCTCAACTCTTATCTCTTCCTCCTCCTCTATCCTCTCGCTTTGCTCAAGCCTCTGCCTCTCCAATGGCTTCCACTCTCTCCACTCTCTCTCTTCGTACCCCCTCTTATCCTACGCCCTCAATTGCTTCTTATCCTACGCACTCCTCTTCCACCTTCCCCTCACAAACCCTAGAATTCCCCCTCCGCTTCCCCAAATCCTCCCCCCGCCGCGCCACCTTCCTCCGCCCCATCGCTGCCGTGGAGGCCCCGGAGAAAGTCGTGAAGCTAGGCGACGACATCTCCGATTTAACCCTGGCAGAGGCGCAGAAGCTGGTCGAGTACTTGCAGGACAAGCTTGGTGTGTCCGCCGCGTCCTTCGCCCCTGCCGCCGTTGTCGCTGCCCCCGCCGGCGGTGCCGCTGATGCTGCGGCGGCCCCCGAGGAGAAGACGGAGTTCGACGTCCTGATCGAGGATGTCCCCAGCAATGCGCGTATTGCAACGATTAAGGCCGTGAGGGCGTTGACGAACTTGGCTTTGAAGGAGGCCAAAGAGTTGATTGAGGGCTTGCCGAAGAAGTTCAAGGAGGGCGTGTCCAAGGAAGAGGCCGAGGAGGCCAAGAAGAAGCTCGAGGAAGCTGGAGCCAAGGTCGCCATCGCTTAGAGGTTTTTTTCCAGTTGATGGAATTCTGGTAAATTTCCTTTTTCTTCTTTTGTATTGGGGCGATGAAATCATCTGTTGTTTGTAGCCAGTTCAGTTTTTAGTAGCGTATAGTTTGTATCTGCTTTGGAGCATAATGAATTGAACTCCAGAGAAATTTCTTTTGAATTGGGTAATGTTTACTCCAAAATAGGTAAAATCTTGAGCTCATTTTTAATTTTGATTTGACTAAAACATAACGATAAAAAGTATTGTGAATTTCTGGTAACTGAGGAATAGAGTATCAATGCTTGGCTTATGTTTGTTGTATGAGTTACAAGGGTCTCACATAAGAGAAAGCCTTAAATAGAAATGATTGGAGATTTAGAATTCACGTAGCTAACTCTACATTCTGCCTTGAGGTAGATGATCAATCAATGGTGATAACCGAGTAGTTCAGTATTTTATCTGTGTTTCTATGACATGGAATTATTACAATGAGAGTGTTCTGGGGTCCTCCAATTTCAAACCTAGGTTGTGAATTCTGCAAAATGTAGCATAATTATGAAATTGTGATGAACTAGGAACCAAAATTTCTAATATAGAAAAAGATTTTTTGGCTTGGATTTTGAGTTTTGATGCACAAAATGGGTGCAGGAGAGGATTGGTTGTAGTAATCACTCTGTGTGTTCTGGGTTATTTGGTGGCTGTGTTAACTTGAACATAAAAATATTTCCCAATGGCCCAAGACAAAAAGAGACAGCCCAAGAAAGGCCTACAAACTTTCCCCAATGCTGCAAGAGAGAAAAGTGACACCCTAAGGAGGACATTAATTTATGGAAAATGCTATTGGTATATCATTGTGTATACCTTGGGCTATACAATGATGTACTAATGTCTAAAATGCCCTCACTCAAGGCGGTGAGGTGCAGTGAGACGAGGGGTATTTATGTCATTTATGTGCCTTGTGTAGCCCAACGTGTACATAAATGATGTATAAATAGCATGACCCTTAATTTATATGGTGTTAATATTACCTCAGCATTAGCTATTGCTAGCTGTGTTGGTGTTTTAGTTATTGGAAGTTGCTTATGAGTATGCTAGGATTTTCGTTTTTAGCATTCAATTTTGGTGGTTTTGTTTTGTTTTGCTTTGGAAACAAGAAAAAGAGGCATTTGATTGCTTTCTTAAAAATAAAAAATAAAATATTTTAAGAATAATTCCAAATAATGAGAACACTAAAAGGTGTTTTTAGAATTTTAATTTTGTTTTTATTTTCTTTTCTTCACTTCTCTTCCCATCGTCCAGCAACCTTAATCGCCAAGAGGAGTCATGAACTCTTGACAAATCCTAAGTTCTCCATCTGGAATCACCCTTTGACTCCCACCAATGACAGGAAGGAGGAAAAATTAGAAAGCAGAAGAAGAAAGAAAGAAAGAAAAATAAAAAATAAAACTGAAAATAAACATTTTATTTCACGATATGTTAATTTTTTTATTTTTTAACTGAAAATGAGAGTTGAATACAAAAAATAAATAAATAAATAAATAACCCAAAAATTGAAAATTGAAAATTGAAAATTGAAAGCTCTGCTTGATGCATCCTTATTTTTGCTCTTAGAGAATTGATGTCTAAAGACTTGGTGCATGGGTTAGGATGTAGCAACTCCACTGTGTTCATATGCTACCTGATGCTACCTTTTGGAGGGGAGTTATGTTTTTGAAGCTAATCTAGCAATGTCCTCTTATTATTGACAAATGGTGCAGCAATGTACCAACTCAGTTCAGTGTAAGTTATGGAGAGCAACAGGCAGCAATAAGACCGTACTTGGCCATTGTTTTATCTGCATTCTTCACATTTATTGGAAAACAAGATCGTTAATGGCCTTTTAAGAATATATATCGTTATCTAAATGCAGTCTGATGCCAAAATTGAGACGAAAACTGTAGTGAGTTACTTTTCAAATGACTGGATCTTGGCATGAACTTGACCCAATAGCATATACTGTTTTGTATTTGGAAATTTCATAAGCAAAAACCCTTGAGCTCGAACTTTAATTTAAGAGTTTATAGAATGTACACTTGGTTGGTATGTTGGGATATAAGTATCCATGTGTCAATTGTTGAAGCAAAATCAAATTAAGCCTCAGAGAAAATTAATTTGACTCTTGACACGTTGGATTAGTTGAGCTCACTTGGTGGGATTAACGATTGTGATTTGTCATTGACACATTGGATATTTTGGCCATAACTTTTACTCCAACATCTCTGATGAAGTTGATTCTTGTGATGATGGAGAGACCACTTAGTATTCACATCCTTGTTCATCACAGAGATTTTCAATTTCTAATGTTTTTGTGTCGAAAACAAGTTTGTAGATGAGAATGTATATTTGCATTGAGTTAATTCAAAAGTGATTAGGATGAACTTCATTATCTTTTACTCATTAAATTCTTTAGAAGCAACTGTTAGTTGTTCCAAAGAATGCTGTTTTACAACCTTGTATAGAAGAAATGACATCCCCATATGATGGCTCCCAGTTTTGAAGGAGTTGAGGAAGAGCCGTTTTGCATATATAGCTTGACCCTTATTTTGCTACGTGATTGTTTTCACACTCAAAAACTCACGACCTTCTTGTTGCCAAGGAACAACTGTTGATGTGGATCAGTTTTTAAAATAGAAATTTGTGGTGTCTGATTTGTGTAGACTTCGCCAATCACTAGCACATGTTTAAGAACTGGCTTTATAACTGTACACCTTAAACCTTGGAGATATCAAAGAGCGCAGACCATCTCTCTCTCTCTCTCTCTCTATTATCTTATTCCACGTTATAATAGCCCTTGTAGACTATGTGGTGATACGCAGAATGATTGATGAGCTAAAATTTACATGGCCAACCCATCAGGATTATAGCTTGATATTGTTGTAGCCATCTTATTTGTCATTCTATATTTTATTTATTGACGACTTGGAGAGTGATTGTCTTTTGGCTTAGCTCTAGAACTTGAATGTGGTTCTCAACATTGTAGCAATTGATAAGACCTCCCATTGTTGGATTCTGTACGAAATTATGATTCTGAGTGACAGAGGAGGAGGAGATAAGGGGCGGCCTTTTATAATTGGAAGATCAGGGTTCGATTAGTGGAAACTGTTTCTTTGCCAAGTAAAAGCAACAGCACTAAGACTGCATACTCACAAAGTAGGGGAATCTGTCTAAAATAGACCGTGTTGCGTATTACAGATGTATTTAGTGACATCTGATTAATGGAGTGATCCGTTATTAAACTTTAAACAAAATATGTACTTAAACGGATACGACTTATGAGGGGACCCTATCCAGAATATGGTGGAATATTCACACGGGCAATACTAATAAAAAAATCCCTGTGCCCCTACAATTCGTATTGTATTAGAATTTAATGAAGTCCACCTTTCTGTTCTTTTCTTTTCTTCTTTTTTTTTTTTGTTTTTTTTTTTTTTGTTTTTTTTTTTTGTTTTTTGTGTTAAGATATGAAGTCGGCCTTTGTAATTGCCACTTATAATAACCGCGGGCGTTTTTAGTTAAATATGGGCCGGAATTGGGCCACTTTCCTGATCATTCCCGCCCAGGCCCACTTTTCAGAACTCCATGAAATAACAGCTGGTTTTTCTTAAAATAAAACAAAAAAAAGTAGAAAATAATGAATCTTAATGAGCCAAAAAAAAAAAAAAATTCACGCATCTTTAATTTGCCATTTTATTTTTGCAATTCATGCGAAGATTTGTTTTGATTCTAGATCCTAATCCCAAACATGGCGTTAAATGAATGAATCTCATTTCTTTTTGTCTCAGCAAAATAATGGTGAAAAATAAACAGACAGGGGGACATAGATAGCATGGGAATCAGTTCTGAAACTGAAAAGAAGACCCCAACATGAGTAGTACTGCGTTATCTCCTATGTTTGAAAACTTTTTACGTCCCTTTTGGGAGTGAAAAACTTTTTACTTCTATACACTTTATTTTCACCCCGCACGCACGCACGCCATCTTGTTATGAATAATTTTTATTTACGTTAAAAAGATTATTCAATATACAAAGATAACATAATGGCAAATGTTCTAATCGATAAAAAGAGTACGTAACTGGCTATGGAGTATGAACATTTTGAATAAAACAGAAAATGCTAGAGAAAACTTGAAGATGGATTGAAACTTTAACTGGGGAGAAGGGATTTCTTTCTAGGGGAAGAGATGAGGAGATGTTCCTCATTTTCCATTACATGCAAGCTAAACTGGAAGAAGAAGAAAGCACGACAACCGGGGCATATTATATATCTAGAGAGAGAGAGAGAGAGAGAGAGAGAAGCCTGATGAAGAGATCTGAATCTTCAATTCAATTCCTCAGATACGTACCATTCTAATTGAATTCCTCAATGATGATTTACCTTAATTGCCCTTACCTTGGGACTGAATTCCAGTGAAGGAAACTCGGCCGAAACCCAGATGACCCAGCTGGTACAATTCCAGCCAAACCCTCTCCTCGTCTTGAAACCCTCCCGATACAATTTCCGATGTTGCCACCTCTACACTTTCCTTTCTTGAACTCCCATCCATTTCAGTTTCATATTGTCTCTTCTTTTCCAGCTTTTTAGCCTTCTTTTTCCCGAGCCCCAAACACCTCCGCCCCACCATCCAAGGGGCCTTGAAGAATGCAAGAGCGAAGAAGCTCAACACAGCGCAGGGGCAGCAGCAGACGGCGACGCAGTCCGCCACCGCGGCGGCGGCGCATGAGCGGCAGTACTCGCCGGAGCACTTGACAATCTCGCCGACGTTTTCATCCCCGTGTCGGTGGTTCTTGCCATTGCGTCCGTTCGTTGATGTTTCTTGAAACCCTTCTTTACTTCGAAACCGAGACGCGTTCTCCATCTGGGCTTTCCTGGCGATCAAAGATGAAAACTTACAACCCTTTCGATTTTCCTTCACTTTCTCGCTCCTTTTCTCGTTAACGTGTATGTGTATATATATGTGTGTGTGTCATTGGCATAGCTTTTAAGAAACCACAAAAGGTTGTTTTGCGTCGCAGACTCTCACGTACAAGAATGCAGTTTCTCCACATGTATTTGTCCTTGGAAATCCCAAAATGCTAATTACGTAGGCCTAGGCATGCACATTGTGCTAAGAGACGAAGTTTAGAACCATTAAAGTCGCCCAACTTATTTGAGTTTCTAGTAAATTTTTGACATTTATAAGTTAGTTTTTTATATTTAATATATTTAATAGGCCCTTACATGATTTGGGATACACGTTTTATAATCACTACCTGCCAAGTGTTATATTAAGCAATATAATTTATTTAAAACATTTTAATAGTATAAAGTAATATTAGGCGTTTTTATTGATGTGTCGTATTTTTATTAAAGAAGATATTAGATAGAGGAGATAATGTTATATGATCTCTTTTAACATTTTTCAACGAGGAGACACCACATGATTGATGATATTGTCATCAGATATGACTCTTAGTATTATTATTTTTTTATAAATATATTATTCTTAAAAAATATAAATATAAGATGTATATATTAATAAGAAAACATAAAATATGAAACAATTACCCAATTTCTTAATTTGCATTGGAGTGACTTCTCATGCAAAAATTTAAGGTCTCACGTGTTTAGCATTTTTTTAATTATTTAAATGATTATTTGTCACTATTTAACAATCACTAATTTAAAAGTAAACAAATTAATGGCATTTTCTTTATCAATCATGAGTGTTTTTTTTATCATATAACTAATGTAGTGGCTCAACTGAATTAGAAGACAAATCATTATATTCTTAATTGCTCAATTTTTTCTTATTATTCAAAAAATAAACAAATAAAACATAAGACGCCTACTACCTAGCAAAAGTGATTGACCAGTGACCACCAATCATTTTTTGAACTCCTAGGGCTAGATTTGGGTCCACCTAAAGAGAGGGGCTTCACTTCCAGGCAAGTTTGACAGCACTATGAAAGGACAAGAACACCCTTTGCCATCCCCCTAGTTGTGGAATACGGAACCACATGGGGGAGGACAAGAAAGTAAATGGTGAGGAGACGAAAGGTAATTTTGTAAAATAAAAGGCTGCCAAAATGGATGTGACTTTGGGGGGATTGGCGTTTCCCGTTTGAGGATACAAAGGACGGCCATAATAGGGAATGTCACTGAGACAAAGACCCTTCAGACAGAAGCCAAGTTTGTGAAACAGTTTCCCTCAGTGGCATCACTTCAGCCTTACCCCTAATTTCTATTTTTCATCCCTTTGGATTTGGGCTCTCAACCATTTCTGCCTTGTCGTCTCCACCACCAACTCTCTCCATCATCCAACTTTATCAAATTCTAAATTATTACCATAAGTATTTGGTGAGAGATTATCAATCAATGGGAAAATTCATTCAATGAGCGCCATTAATATCTCGCCCAAATCCCCATAAGAGCTCACATTTACGAAGAAACAACTTCCGATTTCCAATCTCTACTTCTCTGTTCCACTACATAACTCAATTGCACAGAAAACTAGATCAAACAGAAAAGTTGAACGAAAAAATTAAATGTAAAATAGTTCATAAAATACAAAATATGCATGTATGCATATATACGTACAAAAACTCAAGTATTACCGAAAAGAAAAATCTCAGTTCTACTGCGCGCTTGGACACCTGGCCTGGGACAATTAATGTGAGACAAGGAATTGGTTTTGAATGCAGAAATCCTGCCAGATTGGTATCTATCCAAGGATATGGACGGAACAGTCAACTAAGGGGGCCGGGTGGTCCAGATCGAATGCAGACATGATTATCACATGAAGGATCTGTATATACATAATGTAGATGAATGCATGATGTCGATCGAGAGCGATCATATATATTAATGTTCATCCTAGTTTTAATTTCCAAAGCAGTAATTAATCCACATTGTCAAAAGGACACACACTTGGACTGGTGATCACGAACTGAATAAACGAGATGAATGCTGAATGGCTGATCTCTAATTGCAGAAAGGAAAAGAGAGATTAATTAAGAGAAGTACCTCAGGTTGCGGGGAAATTAAAGAGGCCGAACTCTCACTGCATCCTCCAATTGATAATCCGGAAGCTAACAAACGAGATTAAATCTACGCGAAGAGAAGAGAAGATAGAATTTGCGTTGAGAGAGCATTGTTCATCGGTTGAATAGCAGAGAACACTGGGATCTCACCGGAAATGCCTCTCCTCTGTCTCGAATTTCTGCATTATACAATACAAAGACAAAACTCCCGCCTCCCTCTCTCTCTCTCTCTCTCTCTCTCTCTGCGTGCGAGTGCGTGGACTCTGACTGTGCAAGTCGCGGATTCATTTATACTAATCAACCATAAACATCTCTTCAGAAATCTTTACAAATTTAATTAATATCGTTTCGGATCGATTTCTGTTTCCCGATGAGAGGGAATATAGGAAATTGTCGAACTTGGCCCTGGCTGTTCTTCCACTCCTTAGCTGTGAGTATCTTGGACTAGCATCAGTTATGCACGTGACAGTGGATTTTTTTTTTTTTTTTCAAGCTAGTGTTGATTAATCAAGATATAAATACAAAAAGTTAAAAGATATAAAAAACATTTCATAGTTTTATTTTTTCAATGTATTTGTTGAACTGAAGCAATAGTATACAGAAAAAAACATAACTAAAATTATAAAATATTAAAAGAGATTTCTGTCATTTTTCAAATGTTAAGTGCTAGATTGCAAGAAAATAGAAATGGAAAACGGATATGATATAAAACGAAAATAAAAAAATATTATTTTTCAAAAAAGTATGAAATGGAAATGCCTAAATAAAAAAATATAGGAGTAAATATAATTTTTAATATATATAAAATTATAAAAAAATAGTTATTCAATTTAAAAATAAATATAAATTCTATAATGCATTCGAAAAAAAATTGAAAATGAATTCTTAAAAAAAATTAAAAATTTTGAGTTAGAGATGAAAAAAATTTCATCTTTATTTATGAATCGATATTTTTCTAATATTACAAAATGACTATGAAAAGTTTCTAAAATTGTAAAAGTGGCTAGGAAATATTTTTTGGTGTTTCAAAAGCAGAAATATTTTGAAAACGTCGAAATGACACCCTCAAAAAAATTTCGTGCACCATAGATTAAGTATAATTTACCTGTGTTTGTTTGGTATCCTTAATAGACTCCTATCACTTTGTAAAGGATAAAGGAAGATTATATTTGTATGTAAAGTTCTTACCTTTGTCTTTTTTTTTTTTTTCCTTTCTAAAGGGAATATTTCATTTTTTCTGCAAGAAAAAAAAATTTTATTAACTCAAATTTGTGACCTTTTCAATCACATAAAACAAAAAAAACATAACATCTAAAACACTTACATGGCTATGCACCAAATTATATCGCTTTAACCAAATATAATTTTAATTTAAAGTTATCATAACATGAAATAAAGAGTATGCATCTAATTTTTGTTTTATTAAATGAACCCTAAATGAAAAAAAATTTGGACTATTGGCAACATTATTCTTGATTTGACCTTAAAAGTTAAAGTAACAATTTTTACTTACATAGAATTTATTTTTGAGATTATCAAATGATCTCTATCACTCGTGCCCTCAATTTTAACAGAAGAGATAAATTATAAATGGGTCTTTAGTCTTTGTTTAAGCCAAATATTGAACTCGTGACCTACTGATATTTATCCTATCATATCACTTGCTCGTCACTTGATTTATGTTATGAGACTAGGAAGAATTTATTTTTATTTGCTATAAAGATGGATTACAAGTTTACAACATCTCATTATCACAAACGCTATATAACCCATTATTACTAGCTGTCTGGTCGAGGAATTTTTAGCCGCTAATTAACATGGCATGGGTCACTGCATCTCTGTGTTCTTGACAATAACCCAGAGAGCTTCACATTCGACAACTCAAACCTGAACAGATGATTGCGGCCGGACGCATCATCCCCTAGCGCCGGCGGGTTCATTTGCATCCCCGTCTCTCCGGCCAATATCTCCGCCTCATCTTGCCTCCGGATCACCCGATCAAAGCAAACGTACCTTCCAAACGCACTCCCCTTGTTCATTGCCTCCAACACGCCTACGTGTGCTTCTGCCAATCTGTGTACGTCAACCGTGGCCAGCAATCCATCTGCGAACATCTCTTGAAACCCTGTGTGTATTCAAGAATACAATTGGTGATTGGAAAGTTCTCGTCTAGTACAAAATTTCAATATTATAACTGCGATATACATACGCGTACGCTAGCCATAAAAACATATAATTCCGTTGTGTTGTAACAATGTGATATAATTTTGTGCAGCTAGTTGGGTTGAGGGATGAAGAATTGAAGATTGATGATGATGATGGGTACCTTTGAGATAAGCGATGGTCGGTGTGGGATTTTTAAGGGAGAATTGAGGGCCAGTGATGAGAGCAGGACATATGGTTACCAGCTTGAACCTCCTAATTTGTTGATGAGCTATCCTCCATGCTGCTTTCTCTGCCCTTAATTTACCCAAGGCATACCACAGCTGTCCAATGTTTGCAACTTCCACAATTAATTCATCATCAACTAATTAATTTATGCAACTGAACCATAGTAGTTCCTTGGCAAAATCTAAATCACATTGAACTATATAACCTTATGTTTAAGCTTTTCATGGTTTGAACTCGTGACACACACTACAATATGGTGGAGTAATCTTTCATCACAATTCAGAAAACCATTTTTAATTATAGTTTGTCAAAAAATAAAAAATAGTCAGAAAAGAAAATTAAAAAAAAAAGAGTAAAATGCTATTCATCTCTAATAGAAATTACAACAGTGATGTGGCAGACTATGTGAAATGTATAATTTGTCTGGGAAAAATAAAAAAATGTCCAACAAATTTTATATTTTAAATAGATGTGTAGTGTCCACTACACAGTTCACATAAGTTGTCACGTCATCGCTGTTCATCTCTATTAGAGATGAATAACATTACTTTAAAAAAAAACAGTTTATTGTTAAACTTCTGGCCTTAGATTATATAACCAAACATGGGTAAGAAGCTAAATTTATCATTATTGCTGTTGTCCAACTTCAAATATAGAAGATAATGATTTGTCTTTGTCATTTGAACCGAAAACACCAAGTCAAACTTTAGCATAATTTAACAAAATCTAAAAGATATCATGCATGAGGAGTCTATTTTGATGTTTGAAACCACTGCACCTAGTTTGCAATAAAACAACCATTTAAAGCTGTTCCACAGGCCACAGCCATCCCCAAAGATATGGAAATATTTCTATTCTTGAAATACTCCCTTCAAATTGAGAGCACAGCGTTCCCCCACCTCCCATCTTTGCATATTTAGTAAATTGGATGTATGGACAGACTCAAACACTTGAAGATCAATTTTTGGCTATATCATTTAATAATTCAAGATTTATTTAAACAACTTACTAAATGAAAAAAAAAATTAAAAACTCAGATCTTGACTTGTTTAAACATATGAGTACTTAAGAGTTTTTCATAATGAGGAGAAGAAATTACCTTTTTGTCTAAGCAGACAGATTCATCGCTCCGGCAGTGATGGTTAACAATGGTAGAGAGGTCACCTTGAGAAGTGTCTCGCCAGATGCATGCCAAAAGAGATGACGTAAGAACACAGTTTCTAACCGATGCTGTTCTTGCACATGCCACCATTACATTCTCACACGTCTTCGCTTCTATTTCAGCCATTGATTTCTAACATTCCAAATATTTAGTTTAGCTTTTGTAAGCAAAGAGTTGCCGTAGGTATGAATTTTTTGGCAACAAAAAAGGCAATACAATGTTTACTGCAACTAGAGCACAAAAGGGGCTATGAGTTAATGCAATTAAAGTGACCCCAACAAAAGAAAGCATTCAAATTAAGATTAAAAATTGTATTCTTATATTACTAAAATTGTATGATATTAATTAGTAATTCCAAAATTGAGAAGATTACAAAGGTTGAGTTGTAAAAATAACCTATATGCATCCAAAAAAAGAGGGAAAGCTACATAAAATATGATTCTCTTTCAATGCCCATTCTCAAAATTGGGAAGTCTAGTGTTAATTTTTTTTTAAATTTATTTATTTCATAATAATAAGCTACTTTAATATTTTTTCTATTTTTGAGTGGACAGAAAAATCTCAAGTTATATTCTTTTACCTAAAAAGTGTAGTTAGATAGTATTACTTTATCATATGATCATGTAATTAAAAAAGAAAGAAGAATTCACAGAAAGAAGCTTTCATTTTCTTTATGATTTTGTAATTAAAAAAGAAAGAAGACTTCACATAATGAAGCTTTCATTTTCTTTTTTGTTTCTAAACTCAACCAATACAAAAAGAAAAAAAAATGGTTCTTTCATTGTTTCTTTCCCCTGTTTTCCACGAATAAATGAAAAAATTAGGCCAGTTTTATAACCATTAGTTTTTTGGGCTAAGGGGGTTGGCAAGAAAATTTAGGCCTTACATGAACATCAGCAATCCTTCCTATCAGAACTCATGGAAATACAACAATTATAACAAAAGAAGACCTGCGTTACTTTAGTAAGGATCATACTTTCAGAGACCCATGATAAGATTTTTGGAACTAGGGATTTGTAAGGGAAAAGGAAAATAAAAGAGTGATGTATATGGACTTGATGAAGAAACTAATTATTAATATAGAGGGTGAATTGTAATCAATGCACATTAGGTTTGGTAAAAAAAAAAAAATTTAAGAAACAACAAAAATCTCTCCCAAGTTTATAATTGTAACTACACTTTTTTCTATCATTATTTTATCTTCTTATTGTATTGATCTTGTATGGTGAATTAGTCGGGATTCAATTGTTTCTTAGTATCTCTCTTCAATTCAATGATGGATTAACCATAATTAAACCAAAGAAAGATAATACGGTTGACAAATCGTTAAAATCTCACCCGTTCATTGAATATAGGAGAAAGATAAAATGAGAGGGAACGGAAATGCAATAATATTTTTTATCATATTAATAATATTAACTGCAATGAAAAAAGCATTATTAGAATTACAAAATTAAGAAAATTAAATTACTGTCATTTTTTAAATATCAATGATGTCTATAATCTTTTTCCTACGGGGTGAATTGGGAATTTTCCAGTGTCAAGAACTACTTTCGCTCCTTTCTTCAAAAATAAAATTAATCTATATTTATATATAAGTAATTTTCTGTTTAATTTTTTATGAAAAAATATATTCTTAAAATTTGGTGATTCATATTTCTATATCACTACATCATGCAAGACTCAGAGCTGGAAAGAAAGATAGCGAGTTAGTACACGTCTTCTAATTAATGCGTCTAACTTGTGCAAACTCGAATGAGTCCATGCATAATTGAGAAAGTAAGAACTGCGGATGATTGTTGCCAGTGGTAGAAGATAATATAAAGCTGAAGAGAAGATTAAAGTGGACAAGAGAGAAGAAGACTCACGGTATAGCCAGACAGGCCAGCTGGGTCAATGAATGCAGCGGTGTGCAACACACAGCTACACCCATTAAATGCCTCTGATAGACCCTCCGCGTCACTCAGCTTCTCCACCACCACCACGCTTATACCATTGTTTCTGGGCCCCCACGATTCCGTCTCTCTCAATTCTTCTTCCCTCGCTTCTTCTGTACACATTTTCAATTTAACCCCCTTACCCTTAATTTACAAATCACACTTGAACCCACAAAAAACATAGGAGAAGGGTAATTAACGCATTCAGAGTTTCACTTTCCCACAAACAATCATGAAAGTTCGATCTCGGTAAAAAAAAGTAAAATTTAAATGCATTGGCTACACTTGGAATTGATTATTTTCAGATTTGTCAAGAAAAAAAAAACATTTTTCAACACAAGAAAGATATAAATTCTAATGCCAATTATAGGATCAAAAGCCTATCAAATTCTAAGGTCTAGAATCTTCATCTTTATTATCATGCTTGTTCCTGGAATATTGGTCCCGCACATGGCATGTCACGTGGAATATAATATAAATTAAGAGTACCAATAATGGAAAGTTTTCTACCAATTAAAAACTTCTTAATTTTACTTCTACCAACAATAGCTCACAAATTCTCCCTTTCCTCTCCAAATAAGTGAGTTGTGGTAGGAAAATTTAAATCTTAATCATAAAGAAAAATAGTATAATCTCTTATTATCCTTGCTGAGAGAGGTAAAATACTTTCGTTTTGAGTACTACCATGACTTCACAAATTCTGATTTCAAAAGAAGACTAATCACTTCTAATTTAAAAAAAAAATGGAAATTAAGTCGCCATTTGTGAAGAATCAATTCTTGATTACCTCTCAATCTCAAACCAAAATTAAATAAATAAATGAAACGCAAACAGTGAAATATAGCTCACGAAACAACTGCAACAAAACAATCGCTCATGCTCTGTTTGGCTGTCACCAAAAGGAAAGCAAAAAAGGGAATGAAAATCACCTTCCTTGGTGATAACAAGTCGGACGGAGTAGCCACGGAGAAGGAGGCGGTTGACGATAGCCCGGCCGAGGTACGATAGGCCGCTGGTGACACACACCAGCCTGTCTTCACTGTTTCCTTCATCCACCATGGCACCTGCAGGTCGAAGCCCAAGCTTGTCGCCGAACTCATCTCCCTCCTTGCTCGTGCGCACCCCGGCGCACGACAGCGGCTCCCGCCGGATTTCGTCGATCTCGGCCCGCAGTCTCTCCGGTGACTGGACCGACCCCATCTCTCACTCACTGATCAGTCTAGCTTCCGCTTTTCACTCCCCTCTCTCTCTCTCTCTCCCTCTCCTCGAATTTCGAGTGCCAATAAGATTTTATAATTCGTTAGAGAGAGAGGGAGACTGTTAGGCCGTTACAGGATCACGCAAAAAGTGCCGCACCTCCACATTCCGTATCCTTTGCTTTCAGCTACTCATCAAACCAGCCGAGTTTGCTCGATCCGATCGGCTCGACTGAGAGCATCTAGCTGGCTCAGCCACCCACCAGTCAATTATTTTTTTCATAAATTAAAATAACAACTATTTTCTTTAATTGGAATAATTACTGTCTAATTTTAAAAATAATTTTTAACTTTTATTTCTCCCTTTCCTCTCCTTTAATATTAGAAAATTTTAATAAAAAAAGAAAAATGAAAAAAAACCAATTAACTATCATTAGTGTTGTTGATGGCTGAATGCAACAAATTGTCGCACCCTAATTTATTCCCATGCTAGGACTTGCAACACCTAAGTTGATGTCACCCAATCAATCAAATGAGGTTAGGTTGGTCTTTTCCACACTTGTACACCTAATTTGGAGGAGTGAGGGAACATTGAATCATAATTTTAGAGAGAGAAGCTCTCAAATTAGGATTCAAAGAAGATTTCTAGTACACCCAATTAAATGCAACACCAAGTTGATGTCACCCAATTGAATGGGGTTAGGCCGGTCTTTCCCACACTTGTACACGTGATTTGGAGGAATGAAGGAACAATCAAATCACAATTTTAGATAAAGAAGCTCTCAAATAGTAGGATTTAAAGAAAGACTTCTTTATTACTAGAACTATTTAGATGATTATAAATGAGAAGAATAAAAGTATTTATAGACATCGGCTTGCATTCTAGAACAATCTACCATTAAGGATTCTCTCTAGAACATTTTACAATCTACCATTAATGATACTCTAGAACATTTTACTACTTTTTACCTTATTAAATTTAAGAATAGATAAATAAGATTTTGATAATAATAAAAATATTTTTATGACATAAATGTATCTATAAACCTCTTGTTATGAAAAATGTATGTTTTTCGTGTATATATATCTTAGATCGACTGAAGTGAGACAGAATATTTAAATCTTCTTATATGTCGTTTAGGTCTACTCAAATTAAATGTTGGTCGATCGAAGTTGGCTAGTAAGTTTGGCATCATGTTTTAGGTCAACCTAACCTTCGATTGAAATTATGAGAATGTTTACTAGACAACTTTGGTCGACCAAAGTTGTGTCTTAGGTCGACCGAACTTCAACGGCCATTCCTGTTGTTCTGTGTTTTCAACATCTCTTTTTGTTGCACGTTAAGGATATATTTTTCAAATATGTTTTTACCTTGTATCCAAAATCATGGCATGACTTTCCCATGTAAAAGGTAAAATCTTTTTTTGAAGAAAATGTATTTTGACTTCTCTTTTTGCAATTCTTATCTCTAACTTGAGTTTTTTGTTTCAAAAAGTTTATGGCTAATTTTGTTTTTAGGTTGTCTCCCTAACTTTTCTAGATTATCTTTCTGTACAATAATTTTTCTCTAATGTGTGGTGTTAGCAAAGATCCCTACAATTGCTATTTGGAGACTGAAAAAGGTTGAAAAGTTTTTAAATTTTAAAATCATTTTATGTTCTTCTATGTAACAGCTAGTTACCAGAAGATGCCTATATATAAAGAATAAGTATGAAGGCTTTAAGCATATAGAAGAACAAACTATTGATAGAGTATTCAAACAAGAGTAAGAATATTCAAGTGTTGAAAGTGTGCTAGCTGGAATTTTCAATTGTTGGCGACTTATTTGGTTTGTCTCTAATTGTAAGTTTGTTATTTTTATTCGCTTGTTGTATGAGAGGATTGTATTTGCTAGTAGTGTGCTAGAGGTTCTTATTTACTTAAGGGATTGTATGTTGGCTCTACCTCCAATTAAAGGCTAGTGTTGATCATCCCTAATGAAACTTCAAACTTAGTTTTAAGAGAAAGGATTAGGATCTTTAAAGAGCTGAACCTCTATAAAATTCTATTGTTCTTTGTAATTGTTTGATTCAAATTTTCATATACTTAGTCAATCACATTTTATTAAGATCACAAAAAAAAAAAAAGCTTAAAAGAGTTTTCAACAACAGATAAAATTATTATTTTCAAAAAACCCAATTCACCTCCCTCTTGTGTATTTTTTGGACAACAATTGGTATCAAAGTAGGTATATAATCTTTTCTCATTGTCTTCACTCTTACTTGTGATCTTCTCTTCATTTTACACTATAGCAGCCATTATATATTGGTAATGGTACAGTCGAAGGTCAATCCATATAGACCTCCACTGTTAAATGACACTAACTACATTTATTGAGAAACTAGAATGAAAATTTATATTCAACCAAATGATTATTATGCATGGAACGCCATAATTAAGGGTGTAGAAATGCCTACTACCATAGAAGACGAGGAAGTAGTTTCAAAACTTGAGGAAGATTTTGATGAAGAAGATATTAGGAAGGCACAAAGCAATGCTAAAACAATGAACCCTTTATATTGTACACTTTCACTCACTAAATTTAATTAAATCTCAAGTTGTGGCACAACTAAAGAAATATAAGATATGCTACAAGTAACACATAAGGGGATTGATCGAGTTAAGGAAACTAGAATTTGCATGTTTGTTCATAGTTATGAAATCTGATGAGTCTATTTCTGAAATGTTTACTAGATTTATTGATATTATTAATAATCTCAAGTCTCTTGAAAAAACTTATCTTAACCATGAAATTGTTAGAAAGATTTTAAAGTATTTGCCAAAGGAGTGGAAACCCAAAGTCATTGTCATCAAAGAGTCCAAGAATCTCAAGACTCTTGCCCTTAATGAGTTGATGGAATCTCTCATTACATATGAGATAGAGCTCAGAAAAGAAGAAGAAGAAGATGACAATAATAGAAAGGAAAAAAGAACTATTTCGTTGAAGTCCACTAAAGAGAAAGAGCATAGAAATGACAATGACATGGATGATAAGGTTTCCCTCATCACAAGAAGATATAACATGTTGATGAAGAGGATGCTCCTCAAAAAGAATCCTTAAAAGAAGATGAAGTAGTCTCAAAAGAAGGAGCCGGTCATCTGCTATGAGTGCAAGAAGCCTAGCCACATCAAACTCAAATGTCCATTGCTTAAGAAACCAAAGAAGAATGCAATAGCGGCAGGTAAACCCGACAGTAAAGAAAATGAGCAAGAAGATGAGCCTCAAGATGAGACTGTAAGTATAGTTCTCATGGCTCTTGAGGATGAGGTAAAAATAAACTCTTATTATTTAGATTTAACATATGAACAACTTCTTGATGCATTTTATGACATTTTTGATAAATTAGAAAAAGTTTCTACAAAAAATGTCACTTTGAAAAATGAAATGACTTCTTTAAGAAAAGAAAATGATGCTATGAAAATAAAAATTAAAAACTTTGAAATAGAAAGTGTTTCTCTTATTTTGAAAAATGAAAGTCTTGAAAAAGAAAAAAAAAAGTTTGAAAAATCAAGTAAAAATAATTTTTGCCAAAAATAAGTAAAATAAAAATTATAAAACAAAGAAAAATAATCTTTATAACCAAAAGGTTTGTAGAAATACATTTTGACAAAGATCTAAAGAAAAAGGACCATTCTTTGGTACATGCTACTCTTGTCACGAAAAAAGGCATAAAGCCTACTTATGCCCATATAAAAGAAAACCAGTTAACAAATATGGGTGCTTAAAAATATGCTTTTAGAATTTGGTAATCAAGCTAGACTCAAGGAAGTTTTGGTACCAAAAACAAGTGTTTGAAATGTTTGCTGGAAAAATCAAAGTCTCAATGGAACTCAAAGTGGTTCTTGGATAACGGATGTTCAAGGCATATGATTGGAGATTTGAAGAATTTCCTTGAACTCAAATCAAATGGTGAAGGCTTGTGACCTTTGGGTATAACGCCAAAGGTAAAATAATTGGTAAAAATAGGTAATGCTCATTCCTCTAATATTGAAAATGTGCTACTTGTTGATGGATTTAAGCATAACTTGCTTAGTATAAGTTAAGTGTGATAATGGATATATTGTAATATTTGAATCATCTAAATGTATAGTTAAAATAGAGTCAAATATAATATTTGTTGATCAAAAACATAAAAATATATATAATTGACTTAGATGACCTCTTAGCAAATAATGTGAAATGTCTATATGCAACTAATGAAGATTGTTTGATTTGGCATAAGAAACTAGGCTAGATAGTATGGATCTACTCTCAAAATTAGTAAGACTTGACTTAGTAGAAAGTTTGCCTAAAATAAAGTTTGAAAAAGACAAAATGTCAACAAGAAAACAAGTAATAATTTCATTTAAATCTATGGATATAGTATCAACAACTAAATTTATAGGAATATAGAGGACCGATAACTGTTTAATGTAACAGTCACAAGTGATTCCTCCCATCAAGGTAACCGCCGCCATCCACTCTCTTATTATCGCACTTAATCAGGCCACATAACGGGTTCTTATTTTACAGCCAAGGAATGTCAATGAGATGGGATATGATTATGCTAGAGGGTGGGCTTAGAATCAAACCTTGGACATGCACAAAGACATTTGTGCGAAGAGGGGAAAAGGTTGCTCGAGGTAGCAAGGCAAGGCACAATAACAACCAGAATAGCATTATGCCAAAGGTTGCAATAAGGCCAAAGGCAAGTGTGGGAAGCCAAGATATAGGACAACTGGCATGGGCTTTGAGCAGTAGGTGGGAAAGGTTGGAGGCTCGCATGCGAGCAAATTTGAATGGTTGAGGGAAACCCACATGCACATAGTTTAAATTCGAATGTGCGTAAGCCTCTATGTAGCATTGTAGTGCACGCAAAAGTGCATAGGTGCAGTTTGAATTCAAATGCCCATGGGTGTAGGCAGACGCTGCACAGGTAGTGATTAAATTTTAACTTGGGATTTTTTGGCTTTTGGGACGATTTTGAATGAGGCAAAATGTCTCTATAAATTGCCAAGGGCATACAAATTTGAAAATTCATGAGAATTCGAGAGTAGAGTTGTGTACAAGAATGTGTACTTCATTTTGCTCAATAGTGAACCATTTCTTGCTTTCTCTAATGAATTTCTTGTCTTCTTATGCACCTTTCTTGATTCTTGCACACTAAGGGTCACTTGAGTCTTTGTTTTCTCTGCAAATTAGAGGCTGACTTAGTGTTGCCAAGAGTAATTTGAGACACTAAGGTCACACGGTTTGGGGCTTGAGAAATTGTTTGTGATATTATGTAGTAATATAAACCACTAAAATGTTCAGATATAAGGTAACTTTGTCATGATTGTTTGGAATGAGAAAATGACATATGCCTATGTTTAATAATACATACTATTTTGGCTTAAATAGAGTTCTTAGCGCATATGTTTATGTTTTCTCAACTATATTTTTCAAGAACTAGGATGTGTATTATAACTTTATGGTTTTTCTACATTTAGTTACGAACTTTTTCTTGAAATATATTCGAGTGGTTTAAAACAAAATGCTTCTATGAAATGGTTTACTTTGATGGATTCATGGAAATGATAGATAACATATTAAATTACAAGAAAATTTTAGTTGATGGTGTAAACTCGGCCCCGCGCCCATTTGATTGTTGTAGAAAAATATATGTTTGATTTGGTAATGACTACGCTGTGTAGACGTTTCGTTAGATAAGTTAATTTAGAATCAAATTCTAAAAGTTCAAATCTTAATAAAATGAAATTAATTTGGAATATGTTGTATTCCATTGAGTGAACTTTCTAACGATTTATGGATCTTATAAAAAATGGAGATTTAGTTAGTTAAATACTTGAGATATAGAGGTGTGTATGGTAGGAGCAAAATTGTAAGTTGTCAATTTTATATAATTTTTTAAATAGTCGAATAATGTCATTTGAAATTGATATTTATATAGAAGGTTGTTCTTTTAGTGTTCTAGTTGTTGTGAAAGTTTCATAAATTTTGACAATGATTTAAATATTTAATTTTAAAGGAATGTTGAGTACCAAATATATTAAAGAAAAACTTTGAGAGTCTTTTAGGAGTATCCCTAATGTATGACACCAAACTTGACACCATTTTAATGTCACACAGAAATTTACACCAAATTTTTCAACAAATTTTTTTTCACTCCATTGTGCTCAACACTAAATTGGTGCAAAAAGCATATTTAAAGAATATTCTATAAATAATTGTTTAACCAATATTAATTAATTTATTTAATATAAAATATTATTATTAAAAATAATTAGTCACATTTTAAAAAAAAATAATAATTACTCTCATAATATTTTTAAATTTTTTACAAAATATGTTATTCTAATTAATTTTTCAACTAATTTTTTAATTGATTTTTTCACCTAAGTTTTATCATGTATTTTTAATTTAAGTTAATAGGAATGTTATTGCTTCTTATTATATTATTGAGTTTTTGCATTAAGAATATTATTTTTCTATCAAGTAATTATTGAAATAATAATTTTTAATATACATAAAAAAATTAGTTCATTTTATATTAACATGGTATTTATAATATATATTAAAAAATTTAAAATATATTCAATATTATACTCATTTTATAGATCTCAATAAAATATTTCCAATAGTATATATTCTTTATAATAATTTAATTTAAATTTTTATTTATTAATCAAAATATACAAATATAATAAAAGTAATAAAGGATATAAATAGAAGAATTTGTTTTGGAGTTATATAAAGAGGGGCAAAATTAGAAATAAAATAAAAAAAATAAATTTGGTGTTGATGAAAACACCAAATTAATTTATGCCCAACTCCAATATAGTGTATTCATCTTGTTTTGACACCAAATTGGTGTTTTACATCATTGAACACCAATTTGGTGTATTCATGGGAGATGCTGTAATTTTAGTGAATAAAAATGAGTTAAAAAGAGTATAAAATGATAATATTATTAAGAGTCGGCCTAAATTTGTTTAGATGCATTAAGATTTTAAATTAAATAATTATATTATAAAAATAAAATGAAGGTGAGACTCTCTAGTGATTATTAAGTTAACTTGACTAAAAGAAAATGTACTAAAGGATTTACTACTAGAGCAGCAAGGGGAAAGAATGGATGGTTCCACAAGTGATCAAAATAACAAAAACCAAAGCGAATTAATATTTATGCCGTTGTCTAAAACAAAAAAACACCGGCTTGGACGAGAATGTTCGGCTAAGGACAGCGGCTCAGCCGGTAAGAGTTACCGGTGGCAGGCGCTTCACGTGTACAACTGCCGGTACGCCCAGGCCGAGGTTGTTGGCTTCTGCGTCCACGACTTTGCCACGCGGCTGTCTCTATTTTTTTCTTTTAAAGCTAAATGCCGTGGTGGGCAATTAATCTAGGAATCCATCTGACGTACACACCAGTGTCCCTATTATCAAGGTACGGTGGATTAAAAGGAGTAAAATAAAATTATATTAAAATTAAAAAAAATATTTTTAAATTAAAATATAAATTAATTAAAATAAAGTTGAAAAAGTATTTTAAATTTTTTATCAAATTATTTATTAATTTTTTTATAATATATTAGAAGATATATGTGTCATTTTTTCTTATTTTTAAAATTCAAAATATACTTATTAGAAACGAAATTAAGATTTTCTTATCTAAAGGGGCTTTAAAAAAATTTTCAATTGCGAGCTTTATCAATAGAAGAAAAATAAAAAGATAAAAATAGAAGTTTAACAAACTTTACATGCATATTTAACATTATTTATTAACTTAAAAAAGTAAAAGTAAAAAATATACAATACAAATACCTTATAAAATTATTTAAGATGGCAACCTACTATTATCCAAAAGATCAAACTTATCGATGAATACTTATATATTAATACTAAGAGCAATCTCCCTCTCAATATAAATAATCATCGTGTTTATTAGAAAAATTCTCTTTTTTATTGTAAAATAATGTTTTGATGAGATTTATTCCTGATATTGATATAGAGGTATTCATTGACAAATTTAATCTCTAAAAAGTCATTTTCTATTTTATTGCGAACCAATAGTAGCCCAACATGGCCATCCTTGGCAAAACCCTTTCCAATGAGAGAAGAGATGGCTTACGATGTATATTTGCAAAATAAGTCTGAAAGAGGTAAAGATTGAAGAAAGCTAATTGTTGAGACAAGAAAAAAGATTAAAGATTGAAGAAAGATTGAGTTTAGATTTAATTTTGAGGTTCGAGAATTAAATATTAGAGATTTGTTTTAGATTTGGGTTGGCTAGTTGCGGTGAACTTGAAACAAAAAAAATCATATGTTTTTATGGCTAAAAAGTCTACTTTTTAAAAAAAAATTGGAAGGGCTCCAGTGCACCTTGCCCATGAAATGGGTCTGCCTCTTATACTGATAGGGAGAAATAAATATATCTAAAAAATATCAAATATAAAATTACGTGACTTGTTTTTCAAGAATCACCACATAAGTTTAATAAAACATATTAAAAAAAGACAAAATCTGTAATATTTTTTATATTTTATTTTTTTATTTATATCTTAGTTAACAAACATTATTTAACAAAATAAATCTATTATCTTAGTTCTAAATCACAAATAGGATTTAGTTTTTGTAATTAAGTTTTGTGATTAGGATTTAATTTTTGTAGTCGTTCTGGTTATATGTTCAACATGTTTTGATTATTATATAACTATAATAAGATGTCTTTTCATTAATATTATTTGTACCCCACTTTTGTAAATTTTTTATGTGCTTTCAAAATTAAAAGTAGGCTCATAAGGTATTAGTGATATTTTTTCACTTTTGTTGATTTTTTCAATAAGCATATTTGTATAGTTTGTTTGAGTGCAGCAAGGGTATATGAACTTTGTAAAAATAATATTATTAATTTTTAAATACAATCTAGAAATTTTGAGTGAGATTTTTGGTGATATTAATGTTCTATTAGTGTGACATAAAATATAACATATTAATACATATCACAAAAATATCACATGTCATGTCATAAAGATTTTCCTTCTATGTCTCATGTCTTGCGCTCTCACATCATTGCCGCTGAAATTTGTTATCCTTTTTAAAAATTTAATAATTTGACTTTTTATTTATTTATCTGAAATGTCTAAACTTCACCCAACTAATCTTTAGAGAAGAATGACCTTCTCTCTTGATACACATTCTTAATAAATTCGGATACGGTTAGTGTCTATACATATTCAAAATTAGATATTTGGTGCAATTTATGTGAGATTTTCCTTCTAATTTTACTACCGTCTTCTAGTAATAATTTTGCCTTTTAAGTCACCACACTAATTCAAACTCTAATACTCTATGTAAGACTTTAAGTGCTTTACCACTGCGCCATATCCGTAATAAATTTGACTTTTTATCAAGAATAAACAGCATGAAAAAAAGAAGAAAAGAAAGTGTTTTAAAAGTAACATTTCTATTTATAAAAACTATAGTAGTTTATAGCAATATCTAAACTAGTAACAAAAGACAACTAAGTAATACCATGCAAGTCTTTTAGTTTACTAGTCACTTATATTGTTAGTATTGTGTGCCTTGTTACTAGATCTGGATGACATTTAGTGGGTTTATTTTAATACATTAATTGTGTTTTTGTATAAATCAATAAAAAATAAGGTTATCTTCATTCATATTTTATCCAATCAATTATATGAATGAGTCCGTAGATCTTTTGTGTGAGAATTTTATTCTCAAGGTGTTGAAACTGTGTGATAGGATTCTCTGGTAATATAATATCTTAAACTATTCTTAGTCCTTAGATTCTTTGGATGGGGACTCCAATTAATCAAGTATGGACTAGCACATAGGTTACTATCTCGTTCAATATGGGGATACTGATGGGAGGATGGTGTGTCACGCGTCATATGATATAAGATGTCGCTAGTAAACCTGTGGGTGGTCTTTACGGAACAATCAGTCAAATATGACGTCGATGACTAACCACATGGCATGGTGGATAATGGTCATGTCATCAGGTTGCGATAGTGTGTCAATCCTTAGATAATGGTTTTGTGTATTGGTGTGCGAGATTTGCTAATGAGCCGGACCATCGAATTAGGAGGTGAAAACGTTCATTTATGTAGTTCTGTACTAGTAGTATATGGAGGGGTTAATTACACCAATACTCATTGAACTTTGCATTCTATTACTAGTTGCCCACTGAACTTTAAAATGTTACTCGTTGGTCACTCATCTTTTAAAATGGTTTCCCATCCATCACTAGTTAACTTGTCGTTGGTTGAGGGTAACGGATAAGCGCACGTGTCAAACGGAAAATACACGTGGCACTGACATAAGCTGATTGTGCATTAACTGCCAACCATAATATGCCACGTGTCACTATCTTCCAATTCCCCATAAACCCACATCCTCCTTCCCTCTTCTCCTCTCCCGACTCTAGTTTCCCCCGCTGTAGCAGACCCAGCAGACTCACCGACGCAGATGTCGCCGCCTCCTCTGTCATCGACTTTCACCTCAGTCGCAGCAGCCGTCTCTGCGACCGCCGTTCGCCTTCGACGTAGCTGGCATCGCCGCGGCCAGCTCCATCGATGGTCGCCGCCGTTGTAGATTAGTGATGAGATGAAGAGTTATAACTTCTAATTTTAAGCGTGTGTTTTAAACATACATGTTCTGAAAATGACTGGTGATGAGATGATTTAAGTACCCCTGTAAAGGCTTAGGATTTAAAGGCTTCTTCTTCAGAATATGTATGTTTGAGTGTTGGAATTAATTTTTAATCTTTAGGGAAACAACCATCTACAGTAAATAAAATGCTTGAGATTGACAACACTCTTGAATTGATGAAGCATTGATCAGACATGGGGAAAGAGAGGGAAGATGGCTAATTCTTTCATTTTGCAGTTTCTGAATTGATAAGACATATGGGGAAAGAGAGGGAAGATGGCTAATTCTTTCATTTTGCAATTTTTGAATTGATCGGACATATTGGGAAGGAGAGGAAGATGGCTAATTCTTTCATTAGGTTTAGTGTTGATGACAGATGGCCGGGTCTTTCTGTTTGTTATGGTTGGGACGGGAACATGAATGATACAATATTGCTTTGTTCACTTGAAATCAATGCCCAAACAATTTAATCTTCAAAGCTCAAACCACTAACCCAATGAGCTAGTTGTCTTCTCTTCCATACTGCTCTCAGATTATGCTTTTCCATTTTATTCATTTTTCATCTATAAATTCTTTGCACATGATAAAGGCACTGAATGCATCTTACGATCTTATCTATTTTTCATTATTCACAAATGCTAAGTACAGTATGCTTGGCCATAAGAGTTTCAAAATCATGAAACCCACCAACTTGATCCATGTGATGCATTATATCAAACAATCCAATCATTCCAACAGTACAACTTGGAGGAAGTGATGAACATAATATGTAACTATTACATTAGCTAAAAAGTAGAACAGCCAAAACAGACAACTTAAGTCAACTTATATAAATCAATGATTGCCGAGCCAACATGCCAAGCCAACTTATATAAAGACTTCCAGTTTTCTCCATTATCCAGTTCACAACATCTTCAAATCAGAATATTAAATTCTTTACTGCTGCACTCTTATTTCCCTTTCTCTTGCTGGCCACTAATGTATGTTGTTGCTGGTTCACTTGTATTTCCTCTTTGTGGAACAAATGTGCCCTGTATGTTGAGCCAATACAGTTTTAAGTAATGGATACAAGCAGATATATGGTATAAATTAAAGGAATAAATTACATTACATTTCCTATTGCATCTTGACTTGATATATCTGGGATGACACGTTCAAGTGGAATATCATACCAATTCTGTAATTAAATAAAAAATAAATGTAAGAAATGAATATACTAATAATATAAAATTGCAGAATGTAAAGGTTAATATACCTCTTCTCTTGGGGCATCCCTTCTAGCATGGTACCTCTTGTTGTGGCCCTCTAATCCACATACACTACAAGTCATAAACACCCTACCCTTCTTTTTTACTTTTGCTTTGCCCTGTGAATGATAAATCATAACCTCTTCTGGTTGCTTCCTCCTCTTCATTTGTTTACGGCCTCTAGCAGGTTGATACCAAGCTGGTGCCTTTATTGGAATTGTTTCAACCAAAGGCCAAAATCTTTTACCATTAATTGGGTTAACAATATTGTTGTACGTTTTCATGTATGTTTCCACTAAGTAACACTGGTCAACAAAGTTAACTGGATCCTTTCGTTGGTCCAAAATGGCAAAGATTCCATGTTCACAAGGAATGCCCGTGAGATCCCACTTCCGACATGCACATGTGTGCTTTTCCAAGTCAACCACATACTCATCTGATCTACATGAAACTACATATTGCGAGCCTCCAGACCATTCACCCTCACACAATATAGCTGTTGCCATGTTCTTATCCAACCTTTTCATAATTTTGGGACATAGTAGTCCAACATGTTTTCTCATCTTATCCCTTCTCAAGTGAATTCTATTCATAAAACCCTTATGAATGGACACCAACATTGTCAAAATTGACATTTCTCTATCCTCTAAAATTATCTTGTTAAAACATTCACACAAATTGTTTAGTAAGATGTCACATTTTGTTTTGGTTGAGAAGTGAGACTTGCTCCACTCATTTGGTGGTCTATCCATTAGCCAATCAAATGCCCTTGGGTTTTGCTTCCTTATTTCTCCCATCCAAAACCTATAATCTGCAACATGAGTTGACTTTGCTGCCTTCCATAGGTAGTCCTTAAGCATTTTCCCCTTGAAGTCACTCTTAAAGAAATTAGAATACATGTGTCTCACACAAAACCTATGTTCAGCATATGGATACAACTCATCAAGCACATTATGTAGTCCTTTTTGTCTATCAGTCATGAACGTCCACTCATTACAATTTGTGATTTTAAGATCCTCACCTAAATGCTTCACAAACCATCTCCAACCAATAGTGTTTTCCTTCTCTACAATTGCATATGCAATTGGGTAAATGCAATCATTAGCATCTACCCCAACAGCTGAAAGCATCTAGCCACCCCAATTTCCCTTCAACCAATACCCATCTAGCCCCACAACTTGCCTACAACCCTGAATAAATCCCTTCTTGCATGCTTCTAGACACACATAAATTCCCTGAAATATTTCTTCATTTAAAGCAATTATAACTGTAGACCCCAGATTAGTTCTTAGTACTTCAGCCGCGTAGGATCTCAATAACTCAAATTGCTCTTCATTACTTCCTTCATTTAACACCTTTGCATATCTCCTAGTTCTCCATGCCGTAACCTTATTGATCGACAACTTAAAATCTTTCAAAACTGTTGCTCTAAAAGTTTTAGTCTTCCATTTAGGATCAAGCCTAAACATTTCCTGGTAATGTTCAGCAAGATATTTATATGTGCAGTGCCTGTTTGTCTTGTCTCTAGTGCATGTATGATCTGATCTATAAGACTTTATTTGAACTGTGTTCTTGTCCTTTGTGTTGGATGCCCATATTTTCCATGTACAACCATCTTTACACACTGCTTGACATCTCTTAGGGTCATTAACTTTAAATTTGATGTTGAACCTATTCATAACCCCATAATTCCTCACAACCTGTTTGAATTCTTCAATTGACCTAAACTCCATCCCAATCTCTAATGTAGGATTTTTCATGTCAACCTCAGCACAAAATTGAGGAAATTTATAATTACCTTCCTCATCTGAAGAATAATCAGTGCTCAATTCTTCAGAAAATGGTAGATATGCATCATCAAAATAATTGCTTTCATCTGCTGCCATTGGTTGTCTGTCGATATTATTCATTACTTTTGTCACTTTTGCACCATGCTGTACATTATCATTTCCATCATCAACTTCGTTTTCAGAATCATGAAAATCTGCCTCAACAGGTAATTCGTTTTCAACTTCTAAACATATGCAAAAAGAAGGCAAGGTTAGGGTTTCTTCAATAATGGACCTAACAACTGAAAGCTTATATTAATGCACTTGAATGTGGTCATTCATCACTTATTATAACAAATAAAATCCAAATGCTAGCTGTAAGGTTTCTGGAACACTACAAAATAAGAAAAATCATTCATATTATTACCTGGTTGTGGTTCATCCATCTCCAATATATTTATGATTTCAGTTGTCATCTTTGGTGGATCGTTGATGGCGGCGGCTTCAACGGCTACGAATGTCGATGGAGGCAACGGCGGTTACGATTGTGTCGGAGGCGAACGAAAGATATTTGATCAATTGGCTGACATCAAATATTCAAGTATATGAAATATTAATCAAAAGCATCATATGTATATGTTATCAATATTTACAAAGAACAACAGAAACAACTGGAATTTATAATAAAACCTTCACTTCCTAATATAAGTCTTTCACTCCCCCAGAATCGAGTGACGAATGAGACGAATGGCCGCTGCCAGCCAACAACCAAAATGGAGGCTATGGCGGAGGCTTCAATAGCGACGAACGTCGATGGAATCGGCCCAGCGACGGCGGCTACGTCGGAGGCGAACGGCGGTCGCGGAGACGACTGTTGCAACGGAGGCGAAAGTCGATGGCGTCGGCGACGATGACGTCTGCGTCAGTGGGTCTACAACAGCGGGGGGAAACCAGAGTCGGGAGAGAAGAAGAGGGAGGGAGGATGTGGGTTTATGGGGAATTGGAAGATAGTGACACGTGGCATATTATGGTTGGTAGTTAATGCACAATCAGCTTATGTCAGTGCCACGTGTATTTTCCGTTTGACACTTGCGCTTATCCGTTACCCTCAACCAACGGCAAGTTAACTAGTGATGGATGGGAAACCATTTTAAAAGATGAGTGACCAACGAGTAACATTTTAAAGTTCAGTGGGCAACTAGTAATAGAATGCAAAGTTCAATGAGTATTGGTGTAATTAACCCGTATATGGAGATAGGTGTTAGGAATAGGATTCGTCGCCTTTGTCGGTATTTGATAGGGTGAATGTCCTATGTGATCTATTATTGATGTGATGAAATAGTCCCTGACCAAGGTAGATTGAAAGTTTGGAAATGTGTTTTTTGATGTGTTATCTAGTTATATTAATGAGGTTTGACACATAGTTACTGAGTTTGTGAGTTTGTCACTCCACAACTCTTGCTAAGTTGGGACGTTAGATTATAAAAAGAGTTATAGCACACTGTAATCGTCAACTGTAATAGGTTCACTTTGAGTGAAATTTCACTGCTACTTATACTGTCTTAAATCGTTGCTAGGCGCTATTCAGGAACTCTCAGAACATCATCGGGATCTGGAGAAGTTCCAGTGATGGGTCAAGGGGTTGACCGATATCGAAAAGGGTTTCGGTATTATCTGATTGCTAGTGGGCAACAAACTTAGAAAGTCACATACCATATAGTGTTTTGTTTGGTATCGATATCGTGTGCCCAAAATGTCTCCAAAATTAATTGGTCAAAAGTTGACCATTGGCCCCCTTGCCAATAGTGTATAGTGTGTGTGAAATCAATTATTGATTGCATAGTAAAAGGCGGCGGTCGAAATTGCACAGTGCACAGTGCATAGTAAAATTGCATAATAACCTTTGAATTATTAAATTGCATTATTGGAGGTGGGGAAGGGCTCTGGACTTCAGAGTGAAATTCATTTGGGGGAGGGGGAGAAAGAAAAATAGGGGAGGAAGAGATTGAATAAAAGGACAGAGGTAGGGCATTTGCCTTTTCTTCTCTCATCTCTTCTATCGTTGCTTTCTGTTTCTTCTTCTTATTTCTTCTTCATCTAAATAATTATGGAAATTATACGTGTAATTGTTACGCGTATGATTTTGAGACACGGGCGTCGGTGATACATAGATCATCTGTGTCTAGCATGGGAAGAGGTGATTGGAACGATACCTTACTTCCTATTAGGTGTGGACCGATTAGGACCACCACATCTTGAGGTGGACTCTGTCTTAATACAGAAATGGTTATGTATTTTATCCATTCATTGGGTAGCACGTATGCATTTATTTATGCATTCAATTATTGTATATGCGTGTTGTTTAAATACCCATACTATCTATGACGTGTATGTTATATTTTGCTGTGCATATCTAATACACGGTAAAAATTTTATTTTTCCCTATACTGCCATAATAGTGATTCCCTTCATATACAATAATTTCTCCACATAGCAAAGGTAGCAAGCAAGTCCATGTGGCCAATTTAGGGAAAAATTAATTTCTTTTTCCCATCAAAATAATAGAATTTTTGTGAGTGACCCTCAAGGGGACGCCCATAGGTTCCCATTGAAGACTTCCCCTAGAAGCATCTCTTAAAATCTTTGGAAAACCTTTGTTGAAGAAACCGATGACTTCTCCTAGAGTCCACTCCTAATATAACCGAGAGACCCTTTCAGGAGACTCCTATGGGTCACTCAGTCCCAATAGCCTCTCTCTTTCGACAACGGGAGACCTTTTTTCAAGAGTTCAGACCTCAAACTCCTCAGATGTGTTCTTCGAAAGATTATTCATGCTACTAGACTATGAACAACGAGTCAAACTTACATCCGATGTGTTTCTTGAAAATTTGGAAGAGTGATCTCGAGAGATGTGGATACATCTCCACTCATCTAATTCACTCTTTATAAATAAGGAAAAATTCATCTGATTGAGATATGCTTAGAACTCTAATTCTATTTCAGTTGTGCCATTACTATATCTTCTGTAATACCCGGTATTAAATATTAAGAGAATTTTTGGAAGATATGGGTCAAAATGATATGTAGCAATGTTTCGGGCTTAAGTGCAATATTCAAAACTTAAACGAAAGACGAGTGACTGAGTTAAGATGAACCAATTGAGGTGAAATGGCACAATTAGGCGATATTTGGTAAAAATCAAGAGATTTCAAAGAATTGAAGTCAAAAGCACGCAATTAGGAGCATCCGGGCAAAAGTGCAGCTTTTGTAAACTGCCCGAGGGAGGTCGAGATGGAAAGCTTTTTAGAAATTCCAAAGGGAAATGGGAAATATAGAACTTGAGGGTCATAGTAGAAGTGTTAGTTAGATTAGGGGTATCTAAGAAAGGGAGGAAATGCAATTAAAAATTAACTAGGGGCTAAACTGCAAAATTTCAAAAATGCCAAGGTGTGAACACGACCGCCGCACATGGGTCACCGGCCAGCCGCCTCTGGACGTCGGGAAGCTCGCCTAAGGGTGCTAGGACGTTCTTCAGGTGATGATGAAGCTTCAGGGGGTGGCCATTGGCCGAGCACGGCGGCGATGTGACCGGTTTTAATGGCGGAAGATTTTTCCGTTTTGGCCGAATCTTTCGAGGGCTTAGGCTCTCGATTTGGGCTCATTTAATTGGTTTGGAGGCTAGATCTAGGGTTAAGGGGATAAGAGCAATCGATTGGTGGTGGAAATTTGGGTCGAGGTCGAGTATAAAAGGAGTTCTCGGCCGAAAGGATTAACGCACAAATCGATCAAATTCCGTCCATTTTGGCAAGAATCGAGCAAGGAGATTAGAGGGCTTTTGTTCTTCGTGTTCTAAGGATTAATTCTGAAAAATTTGAGGTCGTTTGGTATAGGTTTGGAGGGGTTTCAGTGGCTTGGCTGGAAAAGCGAGGGCCGCCGGACCGCGACCTGCAACCGCCATTTAAGGCATTTTTCGGTGATTGTTTGGGGCATTTGAGGGTACCATTGAGGTCGCCTCATCGAGATCTTCAAGGCCCCATAGTTGTTTTGGCCAAAGGAAGTCGCCGGAGCCAGAGAAGACGACTATGCGACGGTGCGTGGCTTCCACTCGCAGGGCTTCGGGGTGGCGCGTGAGGTAGGGTTTTTATTTGTTTTTAATTTCAGAATTTAGGTAAAATTATTTTAGGAATTATCATGGAGAAATATTTTGTAAAAATTGATGTTAGGTATTTTTAATGAATTTCCGAAGGTAGAAATGTTTGAAAAATAAATAAAAATAGAGAAAATTGTGGAAAAATAGAAATGTTGATTCCAAAGGTCTTAAATGGTGAAATATGAGTCAATTGGGTCGTTGGAATAAGGATTACACAATTTTTGAGGTGTGGCACGTTTTTCGAGGCAAAATCCAGACTTTTCTAATTCGAGGTGAGTGATTTGATTCTAGCTTTACCTTGTCTTGGAAGTGTTTTTAAGTGCTTGTGGTGGGTTCTAGTGAGCGGTTATATCCTCCTGGACTTAGGTTGTTTACAAGGCTTTACTTATGATCATCGTGTCAACATTTGTTACATTGCATTAACTGATTTACTTTAAATGTTGGTGCATGGTGTGTAAATTTTCATATCACTTGCAGTCGAATTTCATGTCATCGTTGGGTCCGTATGGGGCGGGATGGGTCTACCTGAGATCGGGACAATGTTAATCTAGGTGAACGGGTGTCACACTAGGGCACTCGAGGGAATAATGTTAAACCAGGTGAACGGGTGTCACGACGGTGCACTCGAGGGATTAACGTTAAACCAGGTGAACGTGTGTCACAGTGAGGCATTCGAGGGATTAAGTATGTCAGGGAGATATCTCGAGTTAGACGTGTCTTGCATGTTGTTGTTTAGTATGCCATGCTTGTGTGTCTTTCATGCATTGTATATCTATTTCATGCCTTCACTTAGATGGTTTATCATCTAACATGGGTTATGCCCCTGGAGCATTCAACGTTCCAGTCAGGGACAGCTGCGAGGTCGAGGACACGGCCGGTGAGCCAATGGTGTTTATTTGATGGTTGTTGTATTATTTTGGAAGCACTAATGTTCATTATGTTATATGTATGAGCAATCGCTCGACGGTGTTGTAATCATTAGTATCGGTGTTGTATATATATATATCGGTGTGGGAACATCTTGTGTGTAACACGTGGTAGGCCACGACATTTTGATAATTAAGTATTCCGCTATGTTTATAATGTCTCGTTCAGTTATGATTATGTTATTATCAGGGCCGGCCATGGGCTAGGGCCACCAGGGCTACAGCCCAGGGCCCATAATTGAAAGGGGCCCAAATTCCTTTATAAATTTATGAATATATATGTATATTAAAAAAAAAAACAGCAGAAATTGCTCTGCCAATGCCGCCCTCTCACGCAACCTAAAAGTTGAAACTCTGCCCAATGCTCATTTTTCCTCCCTTCTTCTTCTTCTTCATTTTGCTGGTTATTTCTCCTTCACTGTTCTTCATTTTGCTGGTTATTTCTCCTTCACTGCTGACACACACTCGGTTAAGTTGCTGCTTCATTTTAGTGAGTATTTTCATCTATATATATTCTGTTCTTTATATATATTAGAGAAGCAATAGGGTAGCAAGTTGATAAATGCATAAAAGAGGAAGCAAAGATGATGAAATCAGTGTCATGGCTTCCTGGGTTTGAACTTTGATTGGTTGTTAGGAGTATTTAAATCATATTAGTTAAACCCATTATTATTATTATTTGCTATAAGCTGATGATTAGAGCATTAATTAAGCTTGTGGCTTGTGGCCAGTCGTTAAAGTTGAAGTTGAACTGTTGAAGTTGAACTGTTGAAGTTGGTGTCATTTAATATATATATATATATTACTATTACACTGTATCTGTATGTGTGTGTTCTCTGCAACTATATATATATATATATTGTATGTGTGTGTATTCTGCATCTGTATATATTGTATGTGTGTGTTTTTCGTGAGCGTGACTGTGTATAATATTATATGTGTGTGCAGTGTGTGTTTTGTGACTATGTAAGTGTAATGTGTATATAATATATAATTGTATATACATTGGAATTATATGTGTGTACATTGGAATATATTATATAATATATTATTATATATGTGTATATAATATATTATTCAAGTGTTAAAGTAAAATCTTTTTTTGGAGCATGTCAATGCATATATACGGTATTCTCTAATTCAACAAAGCAATGGAATGTGTTACTTGATTACATAGATGGTTTGACTTTGAAATCATTGTCAACTACACGTTGGGAAAATCATATTGAAAGTGTCAAAGTAATAAAATCTCAAGTTTCCCAAATCAGAGAAGCTTTATTTAAATTAACAGAAATTAGTGAAGATGCCAAATTGAGTAGGGATGCTCAAAGTTTAGCATCATGAGAGCTTTCAAGTTTTGAATTTATATTAAGTTTGGTTATTTGGCATGACATTTTACATAAGATTAACTTAGTTAGTAAAAAATTACAATCTGAAGACATGCGTCTTGATGCTGCTGTAAGGCAATTAGAAGGACTTGTTTTATTTTTTGAAAACTATAGAATAAATGGGTTTATTTCTGCTATGATTGATGCTAAAGAAATTTCCCTTGATATGGGAATTGAGCCTGTATTTCCCAAAAAAAGTCAAGTTTGTAGAAAAAGGCATTTTGATGAGGTTTCCAATAGTGATAGGGAACAACAATCAGCTGAAGAATCATTTAGAACTGATTATTTTCTTGTTATAGTGGATATTGCTCTTGGTGAATTGAAGAGTAGGTTTGAACAATTGCATTGTTTTGAATCTATTTTTGGGTTCTTATTTGATGCTGTAAAGTTGACTTCATTTCATGATGATGAATTGAAAAGCTTTTGTGTGAATCTTGAAAATGCTTTAAAACATGGTGATGTTTCTGATGTTGATGCAAGAGACTTATTTTCAGAATCACAGGTATTGCAAGTGATGTTACCAAAAGAAGCATATGAAACAGATAAATCATGGACATCCATTAAAATTCTTGAGTTTGTAAAGAGTGTGGATATGTTTCCTAATGTAATGGTTGCTTATAGGGTATTATTGATTATACCTGTGACTGTGGCATCTGCTGAAAGAAGTTTTTCTAAATTAAAATTATTAAAATCTTACTTGCGGACCACCATGACTCAAGATAGACTAAATGGATTAGCGATATTATGCATTGAAAAGGATATGTTAGAAAACATTAAATATGATAGTATAATTGATGATTTTGCATATAAAAATGCAACAAGAAGACATTTTAAATGATGTTTTGTGGTTGAGATTTCATTGTTATTTTTATTTTGTAGGTACATTTGATGATTTTTTTTGCTTCGTTTAATTGTGGAGGATGAAAGGAAGATTGATCAAATCAAGAAATGTTTATGGAGATTCAGGAGGAAGTATGTAAACTCAAATATGTAATTTTTGTTTTTTAATGTAATGTTTATAATACGGGGTATTCTTTTTCCTTCATTTGAGGTTTTATCCGATTGAATTTTTCCCAAACAAGATTTTAATAAAGTCCCAAAGTATTATTTCTTATCTTTTGTAAATTTTTATAATTTTAATAAAATTAATTAATTAATAATTTTTATCTTTTTATTTAATTTATATAAAAGGGCACATTTGATAAAATTTGCCCTGGGCCTTAAAAACCCCAGGACCGGCTCTGGTTATTATTAATTAAACGAGCAAGACTAGGACTCTCAGGGTTTAGATCTGCATGTGAAGATTATTCTTGAGTCACCGCGGGTGCCGGCTGTAGTTTTGCGACGAATATATCATCTGCATGTGAAGATTATGCTCACGGCGCTGCGAGTAACGGTCTTGGAGAAAAAAAAAAAAAAAAACCCCGAGAATTTCCTTATAGTGACACACCTGTATAGGGCAGGGTGTTACATCTTCACTTAGAGATAGACTAATTTAAGTATGGGGGGTTCGTGCAAAAGACATCATGCACCCTTAATCGCTTTTTTTACAGGTCCCTCAGAGACTCAAAGCTCACGACAGACATTCAATTACAGTTATAAATTTATTGTTATATTTTAACATCACGTTCTTTTTTTTTTTTAATTTCAATTATATTCTCCTATTATAAATATGTAAAAATCAATTAAAAGTTCCCCAATCTAGTTTATATCAATTAACAATTGGGTGCTATCATTTTAGTATATATTAAATAAATTTATTGAACATAAATAATAATTTATAAATTATATTCACATTAAATAAACATATAAAAATTTATATTTAATGTCAATTATAAAAAAATTAAGTTATGTTCTCTTTACTTTTCAATTTTTAGTTTTGAATTTTGAATTCATTTTTAGTTTTATGTTTTTGTAGTCTTTTTTAAAAAAATTAAAAACGTGTTTTTTTTGTTATTTTGAAAAATTATTTCTCAAAATAAAAAATTAGAAAACGCCTTCATTTTATTTTCAAAAATAAATTTTTAAAAACAGTAAAGAGAATGCATTCTCATTATTTTAGAAAATTAAAAACTAAAAATAAATTAAAAACAATAAAGAGAACGCCGCTTTAAGTTCTCGGCATTAATAAACAACGTTATTATCGCATTTTGAGTTTCAATGAACTTGTTATCTTTTAAAAGCCCAAAATAAAGGCCCATTGGGCTCAGACTGTCAAATTGAAGCTGGGTGCGTGGGACCGAATACAGGCCCACCCAAAAATGGAAAAGAAATCTAAAACAAATAAATTGGAAAACCAAAAGTACCCCTCCATTATATTGCATTAACTCAGCCAAGACTCATTAATAGATTGATTTATAATTTATTTTAATTCAAATTACAAAAAAAATATGGTTCCGTGTACTTTGGCCTAAAATGTTTTCTGGTAAGATTTTTATTTTATTTTATTGTGTCTATTTTGTAAAATATGTGGAAAATAATTTTTAAGATGAATATTTTAAATAAAAACATAAAAATATTATTAAAAAAAATGCTAGTAATTTTGGTTTTGACACAATATTATTTTTTGTAACTATGCATTTGATGATATTAAAGAAAATATAAATATTCATATGAAATAAATTATCGATCATCTAAGTCATGCTAGAAGTCAAAGTACTTGCTTAATATACGAATTGACCTCAAATGACATCCATAATAAGAAATTCGAAATTCAGATCCCAAATAGATAACACTATCTAAATGCCCAGAGATGAGCAAGCTTAAATAACTTACTCTAGGTAGAAGATGTTCACTAAAATTTCCCTTAAATCAGGATAGAAATAATCCTCATAAAGCATAGTCCAACGAAAAGTCTCAAAACATTGATTCAAAAATCCTCATATAGAGACGAAATGTCCTTCTATTGGTAGGCTCTCAGAAAAGTCTTGACCCCAAATGCCAGCTATAATGAGGAATTTGAAATTCAGATCCCAAATAGATAACACCATCTAAATGCACAGAATTTTCCCTTAAATTAGGATAGAAATAATCTTCACAAAGCATAGTCAGTCCAACCAGAAAAGTCTCAGAACATTGATTTCAAAAACCCTCATATAGAGACAAAATGTCCTTCTATTGGTAGGCCCTAGAAAAGTCTTCTTGAGGGCATACCAATAGAAGTTCCAATAAAACTTAGTTTTAAAGAGGATATCTGGCGTATCGAAGAAGAGGCTAGACAGATTGACCCAATATTTACGTACCTCTACAAGGGCAAAACTCCTAGATGACCTGTAAAGGCTAAAAGGTGTGCATCAAGGCATTAACTTCACAAAAGATCTTAGAGCTTACCACTCCTCTAGAGCCTTAATTGAAGCTAATTATGTGCTTCGTGAAGTTCATGAGGGAACGTGTAGAGACCATTTTGATGTGAAGCTTCCTACATTCAAAATACTTCGAGAAAGCTACTATTGGCCTATTTTCTTTGTAGATGCCAAGAAATTAGTTTTAAAGTGTCATAGCTAGTAGAGGCATATTCTAACTGGATTCATTGATCATCGTAGCCAATAAAGCACCTATCATTGCCACGGTCATTTTATCTATGGGGCATCAATCCCATGGAACCTTTCAAGGAAAAAGTTAAAGGCAATATCTAACAATAGTAGTTGACTATTTGACTAAGTGGGTAGAGATAAAAGCACTAACAAAGATCATCCCATGAAATACTCGAGACTTCCTTAACTGGTGAATCCTCTGCTGGTTTGAGGTCCCAAGGACCATAGTTGCAAACAATGGAACATAGGCTGATGAAAGACATTTATAAAAAATTTATGAGGCGTACAGCATTGGACTATGATTTTTTATACTAAATTATCCTCAAGTTAATGGTCAAGTCGAAGTCGCCAACAAATTATCTTATAAGGTCTCAAAACCAGGCTTATTGCAATAAAACCTCTATGTAGAGGAACTCACACGTGTATTATAGGCCTACAACACTTCAACACAAACAATAACAGGAGAAACTCTTTTCTTCCTTGATTTCAACATCAAAGCCCTTCTCTTAGTAGAAATTGACCTTTCCAAGACAAAAAATTTCAACACACAAATTAACTTCAACACACGTGCCAATGCCAATAACGAAGGACAAGCTTGTGAGACAATAAATGTAGCTATGAAATTAATAGGCATAATTAGTATAACATTATCTTACTAAGTTTAAAAGTGCTAACATCTAAACTAAAGAAGTTTAGGAGTCCTAGTGATGTCCAAGAAAGTGCTAAACTAATCCAAGTAGAGGATGGGCACTGAAGTATCCAAAAATTAGGATAGAGATAATCTTCACAAAGCACAATCTAAGTAGAAGAAGGTTTCTAAGCACTAATTTGAAAAACCATCATGCATAGACAATCCCTATAGGGCAATACAAGGTAATCCCTATATTCTAGGGAGTAAATATACCCAAGCCTAAGGGCAAACACAAGATAATCATCCTAAAATTTCTTAGTGCCACCTAACCTAACCTGCATAGGCTTAAAATGAGAAAAACCACTCTTATCCAATAATCCTTATCCAAATCGCTCTCAAACTCATGAAATGGGGAGGAATCAACTATTCCTCTACGATATGGGTGGGCCAGCTAATTCCTATCATGATCCTCATCACGAACCTTAAGCCAAAAGGTATAAAAAGACCTTTACGGTGAACCAAAGGTGTGACATTCTACAATACTCTCACCAATCCATAACCTTTCTCCATAATTCTTTTACTAACTTAAGAATTATGGTGACATCTTCCCAGTCAAGTCTTAGGGCATTCATTCTTGTTTGTGTGTAAAATCTCAAATCTTGGTTAGTTCGGGACATGCTCTAAATTTTTTGAGTAGTCTTATAAATTCAATTGGTAAGAGATTTTGTTGTCATCAATTTGATGTTGTCTTAGTAAACAAAGGTTTTCCCTTAACTCAGCCAGATGAAAAGTTTACCGATTGATGATCTCATTATCAATGACAATCTATCTAGTTCAAAAACTTAACATGAAGAAAGGTAACCAAACACTAGGGTAGGAGATGACATCGAATTGTTTGAACAACCATGATTCCCTTTCTAGTAGGTACTTAGTCAACTTGTACTCGATCATTTTGAATATCCTCATATAGCAAGTCATTAGGAACAAAAGACCTCAGTCATTTTGAATATCCTCATATCAACAAGTTCTAAGGAATAAAAGATCTTGTCAAGCATGTGTGTCTCTATCAAGATGACATCAGGCAAGGGAGTCTCAGATGCCATGCTTTGCCAAGGTTTTCCTCGGACTCTACATAAAAAGGCTTGAGATTGTTTTAATAGCCTACTAAAGGTAATCGAGCCATTTTCTCAATTAGAACTCCAATTCTTTGAAAGATTCCAAGACCCTCAAAAACTAGTTTGGTGTTTCTTCAAGTCAAGCACAGTCGACCAAGGGACTCTAAAATAGTATGTAGTTTGAACTATTGCTTTTAAAGTGGACAACGTAGATGACCTTTTAGCTATTGCGACCATAACCGATGAATGAAAGAATACCAACTTTGATTTTTCTCTATTAAAGAATTTGGCCAAAATGTTAAATAAGCTAGCTATTTGTTTGTTCTCAGCAATACATCAATACTGAAGAGCAATGATTTGACAAAGGAGTTTATATTGGCAATAAAAAAAACCCTTCGAAATGTCGAGAAAGTAGGATAAATCCTTTACTCAAAACACCAAGGAAAGGAAGAGAGAAAACCCCTTAAATTAGAGAAGAAGGCTTGACCCTTCGAAGAATGCCCCTTACAATTGACCTCTAACCGAAGTCATTGTGGAAATAAGTGGTGATCGTTAGTTTCAAGCACAAAGACTATTATGGAGAGGAAGCTATCGACATGTGATTAAAGAGGAGCAAAAGAAACTAAGAGATCACCAAGTAAAAGGTGATCCCGCTAAAGATCCTCCTAATTTAGTTAACACAAAAGGGGCAATCCACACTATTTATGGAGGGTCTTCCCTACGGTAGGAAATAAGAGCGAATAACAATTCACCTCGCACCCTGAAAAAGTTCTATAGGCACTACAAAAAAGAAAGGCTTTAGCAACAAAGTTTCGTTGCTATTTTATTAACGACGAAATTTTATTTGTTAATAGATTAGGTGTCGCTAATTTTTTAGTGACAGATTTTTCAATCCATATCTAATTAGTGAAGAAATCTGTGTTATCGATAATTTAAAGACAAAATATGATTTGTCGTTAATTTTAGCAACAGATTCTTTAATTAGATCAATCACTATTTGTGACGATTAGAATTCGTCGCAAATAATGATGGATTTAGATCCATTGCTATGTTTAGAGACAGAAGGAATCCGTTCCTATGTCGTTATGTCACTACTTTTAGCAGCAGAAAACAAATTCATCTCTGATTATCAGATTTGCCAAAACAGCCTAGGAATGGTCCAAAAATATCCAATTCAAAACCTAATAACATGTCAAATACAATATCCACAAAACCAAACTCCAAACACATGAATAATTACACAAGTTACTACAAAAGCACAAAAGTATTAATTAAGAGAAATAGTATTGCAAGTAAAATTACAAAGTAAATATCAAAAAATAAATAGTCATCATAATACATGTCATTAATAAAGGGTCACGATGAGTTAAAGTCCTTGGGTTTGATAGAGTAGTTGGTTGACCTAGAACCACCGGAAGGGTAGACGTTGGTGAAGGATGACATAGGGATATATGGTTGATCCCCAAGTGCTAGAAGAGGTATTGTATTATGTCTCGTTGCGAGTCATCACTTATTGAGACTGTATCATCTCTTCTTGGGTGTGTATCCTTTCTATTTGGGATTGTATTGTAAGAATTATATTGTGATTCACATGATAATTAAGTAAATATCTCAACAGATATTATAGTGTTTATCTGATGAGATAATCAAGTTCATTATCAGATATAATTGTATTAATTTGATAAGATAAATATAATGATTTAATAAGATAATGATCAATCCTAATTCTATTTGGTTTAGAAGATGTTAATGATAACTCCTAAGAGTCTTGATGGGAGACTACTTCTACTATTATAAATAGGGGTCTGGTCCTCTCTCTACCCAACACAATAAAAAATATTACAGTTATATTATTCCATCATTACGGTTGAGGTCAAGGGGGAGAAACCAGATTCTGACATTTCGTCATTAACTGGTATTTCTCATTACGGTATATCCTATTATGGATTCAGGTACGCATTTAATTACAGTTTATGTGATTTACATAAGTTTTACGATTATGAGCATTAATGATTAATTGTATGTTATGTTCATCATGCAATATTATGATTTTAACTAACATGTGGTATTAGAGCCTCACATTATAAAACTCATGTATTTTCCGCTTCAGAATGTTTTTTGTATTTACGTACATCATCTTGTATGTAAAATAAAATAAAAACTTAATTACCATAAGAGAACTGGTATTCGGCTATTCATGATTCCTTTTCCCATGATGTCCAACTTCTCATCTGGATTAACCCAAGTAATCAATCAATGTGTATACTTACATATATATAATATATTATTGTATGTAATGAATAAATATGAAGAAACAATGGCCGATGGATTCAGCCATGGCCGAAAGCTTAAAGCCGTGGCAGTCAACCTTGGGTTTGGCTTACTGCCATTATTTCTTTTCCGATTCCGGTGTATGAAGGATGCGACAGGGAGATACCGGCGTGATGATAGGCCAGCGATTAATCTCCCATCGATCCTTAGCACTTTCAGCCATGGCCGTCAATATTGGCCATTACAGTGGGCGTCGATCGATGGTCTTCCCTCCGCCATGCTCAAGTTCCCATGAGTGTGAGGTTTTGGCCGAGGCTTATGGTGCATATAAGTTCACCGAAAAAAAAAAAAAGGAGCTGCGATTCAGAGGAATAGGAGATGATGGCAGGGGCGCAATGAAGGGTTTAAAGCCCTAGCAGATTGATGAAGAAGAAGATGAGTATACAACTGGGTCACCTGATTAGATAGGATCTGGGTCCATCAGACCCATTAAGCAACCCATTAAAGATCTGGGTCGATCAATCTGATCCATAACGATCAGACTTATGCAAATCTGATTTGGGTTGCTCAATCCTATTACGACCCAATAACAAGATCCATAATCGGATCTGTTTAATATATATATAATTATGGAATATATATATAAAAGAAAATAAAATATTTATAATTTGAAATTTATATTAAGAAAAATTTGTTAGTCACCAAAGTGACCAAATTTTGTAAAGTAAATAAATTTTAAATTATAAATTAATAGATCCATAATTAGATTTATTTATATATATATATACAATTATGGTGTGTGTATATATATAATAAATGAAATAAATATTTATGACTTAAAATTTATATTAAGAAAAATTTGTTAGTCACCAAGGTGGCCAAATTTTGTAAAGTAAATAAATTTTGAACTATAAATTATTTTTCAATTTTCTCATAAATATTATAGTTGATGACATTAAAATTTTGTTTGATATTTGTTTATGGGTAAATTGAAGTTTGCATTATAAGGCTATTCGGAATTAATCCAAAGGTTAATTATTTGTCCTTATAATTGTCAAACATAAATGTGATAATTATTATGTTCTGTTAATTTTATTTTGCATATCCAAAGATAACAAATAGATTTAATTGGTGCATATTTAATTATCAATTATTGTTTTATTTTGTACATCTTAGTATCACCCAAAAGAGAACTATGATGTGCCTTATGATTAATATTTGAATATGAAATTACGTGAATTTTTTTTTTATGCATTAATGTTGAGTATTTAAATTTCTTTTGCAGTATTTGTTCCTGTTTCAATGCATTCGCAAACATTAATTGTACAGTTTTTCAACGGATTAAATTTCTCTGACTGGAGTGAACAAGTTCAATTTCACTTAGGTGTTCTGAATCTTGATTTAGCACTCAGAATCGAGAAACCCGCTGATCTCACCAATAAAAGCACCGATGAACAGAGGGAATTTTATAAAGTATGAGAGAGATCAAACAGATTGTGCCTTATGTTTATGCGGATGACTATTACAAACAACATTAAGTTAACGCTTCCCAAAACTGAAAATGCCTAACTTATGAAAATCGTGGAAAGGCGTTCCCAGACTGCTGATAAGTCTCTGGCCAGTACATTAATGAGTTATTTGACCACCATAAAATATGATGGTTCTCGTACCATGCATGAGCACATTCTGGAAATGACTACCCTAGCAGCGCAATTAAAGACCCTGGGAATGATCGTGGATGAGTATTTTTTGGTACAATTTATTCTCAATTCCTTGCCTCCGGAGCAATATGGGCCATTTCAAATGAACTATAACACTATAAAGGATAAGTGGAACATCAATGAATTGACTAGTATGCTCATTCAGGAGGAGACAAGGCTAAAGAACCAAAGACTTCATTCTGTTCATTTCCTAAAGCATCAAGAAGTTGGTAACAATTTCAAGAAGAGAAGTGGAAAGAGCAAGAAGAAAGGTCCTCGTAACCTGAATGATTCTTCGAAAGGCGCTCATAAAGAACCTATGGTTGTTAAGTGTCACTTTTGTAAGAAAAGTGGACATATGAAGAAAGACTGCCTGAAACGTAAAGCTTGGTTCGAAAAGAAAGATAAGCCTTGTGCTTTAATATGTTATGAATCAAACTTTACTGAAGTTCCACATAACACTAGGTGGATTGATTCTAGTTCCACTACTCATATTTCTAATATGATGCAAGGGTTCCTTACGATCCGAACCACAAGGCCAAATGAAAGTTTCGTGTTCATGGGGAATAAAAGTAAAGCTCCCATTGAAGGCATTGGCACTTATCATTTGATTCTGGATACCGGACATTACTTAGATTTATTAGAAACTCTTTATGTTCCTACATTTACTTGAAACTTAGTTTCATTACAGAAACTTGATGTAGTTGGTTTTTCTTTTAAATTTGGTTCTGGATCTTTTAGTTTATTCAAACATAATAGTTTCATTGGTTTCAGTATATTATGTGATGGTCTTTAAAAGTTTAAACTTGATAATGTGTTTGCTGAGACTCTGATAACCTTACATCATAATGTTGGAACTAAACGCAGTTTAGTTAATGAAAATTCAGCTTACTTGTGGCATAAACGTTTGGGTCATATATCTAAAGAAATGATGGAAAGATTAGTAAAGCATGAAATCCTTCCATATTTAGATTTTACCGACCTTGAAGTGTGTATTGATTGTATTAAAGGCAAACAAACAAAACACACTAAGAAAGGAGCCACAAGAAGCACACAGCTTCTTGAAATTATACACACTGATATTTGTGGGCCTTTTGATGCTCTATCTTTTGGTGGAGAAAAATATTTTATCACATTTATTGATGATTTTTCACGTTACAGTTATATTTATTTATTGCATGATAAGTCTCAATCTATCAATGCACTTGAGGTGTATATTAAAGAGGTTGAGAGGCAATTAGATAAAAAGGTGAAAATTGTAAGGTCAGATAGAGGTGGTGAATATTATGAAAAATTTGATGAATCAGGTCAATGTCCAGGACCGTTTGCCAAATTCCTTGAAAGACGTGGTATTTGTGCTCAATACACAATGCCAGGTACACCACAACAAAATGGTGTTTCTGAAAGGCACAATCGTACCCTAATGGAAATGATTAGGAATATGATAAATCACTCATCTTTACCCTTATCATTGTGGATGTATGCATTAAAGACTGCTATGTATTTGCTTAATAGGGTTCCTAGTAAGGCAGTTCCAAAAACTCTTTTTGAACTGTGGACGGGTAGGAAACCTAGTTTAAGGCACTTACATGCTTGGGGTTGCCCAGTAGAAGTAAGGGTTTACAATCCACATGAAAAGAAATTGAACTTTAAAACTATTAGTGGTCATTTCATTGGATATCCGAAAAAGTCCAAAGGGTATAGATTTTATTATCCTAATCACAGTACTAGAATTGTAGAAACTGGAAATGCTAGGTTCATTGAAAATGGTGAAATTAGTGGGAGTGATAGAATGCATAATGTTAGCATTCAAGAAGTCAGGGTGGAAGTTCCTGTGCCCAAGACTAATAAAGTTGTTCCTCAAGTTGCAATCCAACCAAATAACAGTCAAGAACAACAAACACTCCTTGATGAACCGGCAACAATTGAATCACAACCAATGGCATTAAGGAGATCTCAAAGAGACAGAAAATCTGCTATTTCTGATGAATATGTGGTTTATCTACAAGAGTCTGAATTTGACTTAGGAATTGATAACGATCTAGTTTCATTTAAGCAAGCCATGGAATGTGATGATTCTACTAAATGGTTAGATGCCATGAAAGAAAAGTTAAAATCTATGGATCAAAATCAAGTTTGGGATCTCGTTGAATTACCTAAAGGGTATAAAAGATTTGGATGTAAATGGGTCTTTAAGACCAAACATAACTCTAAAGGCAATATTGAACGACATAAAGCCAAACTTGTTTCCAAAGGTTTTACTCAGAAAGGCGGCATCGATTATAAAGAGACTTTCTCTCCAGTTTCTAAGAAAGATTCTCTTAGAATTATCTTGGCTTTAGTGGCTTATTATGATTTGGAATTACATCAAATGGACGTAAAAACTGCCTTTCTTAATGGGGATTTGGAGGAAGAGATCTGTATGAATCAACCTGAAGGTTTTTCAGTTGAAGGAAAGGAACACATAGTGTGTAAATTAAAGAAATCAATATACGGACTTAAGCAAGCCTCCCGCTAATGGTATCTAAAGTTTAATAATACCATTACGTCTTTTGGCTTTCAGGAAAACACCGTTGATCGGTGTATATATATGAAGGTCAGTGGGAACAAATTTATTTTTCTAATCCTGTATGTTGATGACATTCTGCTTGCTGCTAATGATCTTGGTTTATTACATGAAACCAAGAAGTATCTCTCTGAGAATTTTGAAATGAAAGATATGGGAGAGGCAACTTATGTGATAGGAATAGAAATATTCCATGATAGATTACAAGGATTGTTAGGATTGTCTCAGAAAGCATATATTAATAAAATTCTAGAGAGATTCAATATGGATAATTGCTCATCAGGGGTAGTTCCAATTCAAAAGGGGGATAAATTTAACCTTATGCAATGCCCGAAAACTGAACTGAAATGAGAGCAAATGCGAAATATTCCTTATGCATCTACAATTGGGAGCCTAATGTATGCTCAAACTTGCACCAGACCAGACATAAGCTTCGTTGTAGGGGTTCTGGGCAGATATCAAAGTAATCCAGGCCTTGATCACTGGAAAACTACAAAGAAGATTTTCAGATACCTGCAAGAAACTAAAGATCATATGCTCACTTATAGAAGATCCGATCATCTTGAGGTGATTGGCTATTCAGATTCAGATTTTGCCGGATGTGTTGATACCAGAAAATCAACATTCGGCTACTTGTTCCTATTAGCCGGAGGAGCAATCTCATGGAAAAGTGCGAAGCAGTCTATCATCGCTGCATCCACTATGGAAGCTGAGTTTGTGGCTTGCTTTGAGGCCACCGTTCATGGTTTATGGCTACGGAATTTTATTTCAGAGCTTTGGATTGTCGACAGTATTGTCAAGCTGCTGAAAATTCATTGTGATAACTCTGCAGCAATATTCTTCTTTGAAAACGACAAGTATTCTAAGGGTGCTAAGCATATGGAAATCAAATACTTGGCCGTTAAAGAAGAAGATCATAAAGATACAGTGTCAATAGAGTATATCAACACCAACCTTATGATAGCAGATCCTATGACAAAATGACTGCCACCCAAATTATTTAATGAACATATTGAAAGGATGGGTATTTTGGGTATTATGTAATTTGACTCTATTAAAGTTTATGCATTTAACACTTTGATTTCATATGTTTCTGATATTCCTATTTTCTATTTGTATACATAACTGTTTAAAATGAAGTTGACAGGAATAATTAAAGTTGGACCGTCATGATCATTTTCATTAAAGGTCATGTTAAGTTGGAAGTTAGTGTTGTGGTACATGGAAGGGACTGGGTCAGAAAGAATTGACTCACAACCGCCATGACCCGCATTAATATTTTAACTTAATAATGACGTTTTGGTAACCAAAATAAAGAGAATTAAAGGATGATCGTTTGTGCACATTATGTTATTTCTTATTAAATCTTAAATGTAATATCATATGAGCCAAGTGGAAGAATGTAAGAATTATCTTGTGGCTCACATAATAATTAAGTAAATATCTCAACAGATATTATAGTGTTTATCTGATGAGATAATCAAGTTCATTATCATATATAATTGTATTAATTTGATAAGATAAATATAAGGATTTAATAAGATAATGATCAATCCTAATTCTATTTGGTTTAGAAGATGTTAATGATAACTCCTAAGAGTCTTGATGGGAGACTACTTCTACTATTGTAAATAAGGGTCTAGTCCTCTCCCTACCCAACACAATCAAAAGCATTACAGTTATATTATTCCATCATTATGGTTGAGGTCAAGGGGGAGAAATCAGATTCTGGCATTTCGTCATTAGCTGGTATTTCTCATTACGATATATCATATTATGGATTCAGGTACGCATTTAATTACAGTTTATGTGATTTACATGAGTTTTACGATTATGGGAATTAATGATTAATTGTATGTTATGTTCATCATGCAATATTATGATTTTAACTAACATGTATCCTTTCTTCTTGGGTGTGCATTCTCTTTATTTGGGATTGTATCATCTCTTCTTGGGTGTGCATTTTCTCTTGTGTAGACTGCATCTCCATTGACAAGTTAAGAGACCGTCTAGCGCATATCATCCATCTCAATCGGACTCACCGTTGTACTATATGAAGGCATTGAACAATACTCTAGAAATGTTGTCCCAAGACCAAAAATATGCCATTTCTTGTTTTCTCCTTCAACCACGTCCAAAAATATATTGTTGTCGGAGGTACCTAAAGATATATCGTTGTCGGAGGTACCTGACAACTATGCCGAATTATTCCCTTCTCTAGATGTTTGTGATGAGTCTCTCTCACTTTGTCGCCTAGTAAACTCATCATAAAACAAGAAATTTAGATGCAAATAAATTAGATAACTAACAAATTAAACAATTATTGACAATGACAATTCAAATATTAAATTTGATTAAAAAATTGGTACTAATAACAATAGAGGCAACTTTTGAAGAGATCCAATCTTCTTTCCCTTTATAGTGTTTTATTCTTGTAAAAAGTTTAAAATTGGTTAGTTCCGTATTCAACTATTTTCTCTACAAAAGATAACAAATGAACATAATTTCAATTAAGTTAAATATAAGGTTTTATCATGAAATGTAATTGAACTTAATACAATAAACTACCTATTAATTATGATATGTAATTAAAACTTACCAATTTTTTCGTGTGCTCAGCTACCGATATGCTGCCACTAGTATGAAGTGAGGAACCCTCTCCAAATTGTCTATTCTGAATATTTTTTAAACTCTTTTTCACCCAATCCAAGTCTTGCCATTTTTTCTCTAGAACTCTCCGAATATTATTAGAAATCCATTCATCTCTATCATGTCCATCCCTTACTTTTTTCAATGCATTTTTTAATGACTTCGAGCCCTTACTGTTGAAGTGTTTCCTAACTTCCTACTCATTATGTGATGACCACTTTTATTTTTTCTACACGCATTCAAGAATATGCTAAACAATCATGAAAAGTACTAATAGTTATATAAAAAATATTATTACTCAATTACTAATTGTTGTTGACCTTAAACTCTTCAACCCACATATCTTTGATAGTAGGATCCACCTCGCTCCATGATCTCCAAGCCCCCTCGAACTTAGATTTCAATATACTAGAGATATAGGATGACGGTCCCATAGTTGGGTCAATACTATAATTATAAAAATAATGTCAGAACCAATATTAACATATATATTAAATAAAAACTAGATAGGGTTTTAATTGTAAAAACTCATTCTAATCCAGTGATAGATCATATTCATATACGCCCATCTGTTGGATCCACCTCCCCAACTAAAGGTAGATCGGATAGTTGCATGGTCGCAGAAATACTTGGTAGTGTGCATGATAAGGGTGAAAGATGGATGTGTGGTAGGAGTACTGGACTGTGGAGAGGGTGAGGAAGCATCGAGGGTCGTAGCAATGCGTGGACTATGTCAACCCTGACCTCTTCCTCGACCCTTACCCCGACTCTTACCTTAATCATTTGCCATCTATATAGAATAAAAACATGCACATATATAATACACCAAATAAACCTTGAATCAAATTAGACTATTGGTTATACATAAAATACAATTATATAATACAATTATATAATACATTCATAAAATAAATTAAATAACCTAACTAGACCCTATGTCAGTAAATTCTTATCAGTAAAGGATAAAGTTGACAAGTTCTCCTTTAATTCTTCTATGTCTGCTTGAATGAAATGTGTGCTATCCATTTTTGTTGCATCACCATCTGTATCTAAAATTTAGTCTAGAACCTTGAGGATATTATTAGTTGCAAATGGGGTGACTCATCATTCTAGTATGGTTGATTTGTTTCATTGTTTGGTGCATCTGGAGCATTAATTACATGTCGGGCTTTTGTTTTGATAACACATAACCACCCTTGATGGCCATTAAGATATGGTGTGAAATAAACTTGTTCTATTTATTTTGCAAGTACAAATAGATCATACGACCTATATCACCTATTTGTTTTTACCTCAACAATCCCATAATCTTTATAAATTTTTGTCTCTTTATTAGAAGTTGGATCAACCATTTACATTTGAATATAACTAATTTCTTAATAGGCCATCCAGTATACTCCAATTTTATAACATCATGTAATATGCCATAAAAATCATTCTTCGATTGCCACAATTAGAACCTTGAACACACACACACACCATAATTACAAGTAGATTTTTCCTCACTCCAGCCTTTTTTATAAAACTTATAGCCATTCAAAAAGTACATAGGACATGTCTTAACCATATTTAAAGGCCTTCATGACAAATTCCTCAACAGAGGGTTGTCAATCCTATGTTTTAGATTGAGGACCTAGTAAACTACTAGCAGAAAGGGGGGCATCAATTCTCCATGATTGGTCCAATAATAATATTTTTCCATAAACACCTTACATAAATCTTCCTTAACATCGTCAACCAATTTAAATTTCATACATTTACATTTCTTGTAAGGACATATCAACTTTCATACGCTATGAAATTGATCTTGAGCACATTCAAAGTCTATAAATTGTCTAACCCCTTCAACAAATTCATCAGTTAAATATTAATTAGCAGTTAACCTATTATCTATCTATCTTAGGTGCTCAAAGAGTTCCATTATGTTTGATTGTAGAGAACAAGAAGAAAGAAACAACTATATATTAGGTTGAAGTCTTAACTTGAGTCTTGTGGCTCAATTGAAGATAAATATTTACATTTTGTATTGTAATGCTATATTTAACTCTCCAACAATTAATCTAACTCATCTTACAGATGGGTGTATTTATATAAAGATCATTGACAACGTTAATGTGCATTCTTAACACATACTTAAACATACATTAACATACTTAACTCATACTTAACATATACTTAATACATACTTAACAACACATATTTCACATACTTTACATATAGGAACAAAAACAAACATAAAGACAATTGTGGGCACATATATATTTTGACGACAATGGCTGTAGAGGACGGCAACGCAACAAAAGCACATGATGCAGAGGCGATGGCAAACAACGACGCATGCAAAGCTGGTGGCGGTGGTGGACAACGACGCAGCCACATGCAAAGACAATTGTGGTGGCAATGGTGGTGGTAACGGATGGGGACGGGGATTGCATGTGAAGACAACAATGATTGAGGGGTTAATGGGGGAAAATAACATCGCTTGCGATGGTAGTGGTTGTGAATGGCATCTTTGGTGATAGCGGTTGTGGTTGCGATTGCATGCGAAGGCGACGGTAGTGGCACGCAACGACGATCGAGGTGGCAATGATGGCAAATGGTATCAAGAGTCATTCTACAGGGCCCAACAGGCCTACCAAGGCCCTCACAGAAAAGGGGCAAAAAGACGATTTTGCCCCTACCCCTGCTCTGTGCGTATCCCCTGCCATGGTCGCCTCCTCGCCTTGTCGCCGTCGCTTCTCTGCTATCGTCGCCTCGTCTTGTCGACAGTCGATGCAGTGACTGTCGGCGAGGCTATGGTAGCGAGGCGAGGCGGAGGCTATGGCAAGGGAGACACACAGAGTAGGGGTAGGGCAATCCATGGGAGGGGAAGGGAGAGAGCAAGGCATAGGGGCAAAATATGATTTTTGATGCCTTTCGATAACCCAATCAGCAAGCCCGTTAGGCTTTCTAGAAATTTTCATGGTATCAATGGTGGTGGCAATGGCAATTGTGGTTGACATCTTGGTTAACGACATTGGTAGTCTCGATGGCGATGGCAAATAACAGCACATGGGCAATGTGGATCACTAGTAAGCAAGCGACGAGCTAGGGTTTTATGAAGCAAATGGAGAAAAGAAGATGTGTTACAATGTATATATACATTGCCATTAGAGAGGGAATCAATCCGTTACTAAATTAGTGATGAAATTTTTTCCCCCTCTAGTTGAAAAATATCTACTAGCAAAAAAATTATAAATAAAAATTATAAAAATATACAAAATGTTTATTATCATTTGAATGGGTTTTTTTAGTTAATAATTTAAGATAATAAAATTCTATTTAATAAACCCAATTGATTAAATTATTATAATAATTATTATTAAAATTAAATTATTATAATAATTTATTAATATCGATCGATGATTTAATGGCTCATTTCAGTGTGTTTTATGGGTGTGATTTAATTAAGGAAAATGACATAGGAATCAATTGATGAATAATATATTATTTAATAATAATAATAATAATAATAATAATAATAATAATAATAGCTTTTGACACGTCACAACAATTGGACTGGACGATCAAGATGAAGATGTGGTAGACATTAAGAGTGGTATTTGTGAATTAATTTGATTTAGTATGCAGCAATTTGACAATATAATAATTAACTCAAATTTCATACGAATTAATCAACATTATTAATATTCATCTTAATCATGGATGGAACTTAAGACATTTTGGGTTTATATTTTGATTTTGGTTTATCTTAGTGACAATTTTTGTAGATGACCTAAATTTAGTGATATCTTTTAAAAAACAATTATATACCTTCATCAACTTAATTTATTTAGTTGAACCTTGGAATATTAATGAAAGGCTGAACTTAAAATTAAATAAACAAAAAAAAAAAAACTCTTCCACTTTAATTTATATATAATAAACTTTGAATTTTAGCAATTATACACTTCAACTTTCAAATTTTTATCAATTTTATAACACCCATAAATACAAACAAACTACCGTTGATTCTGTCGATAAATTGAATATTTCGTTGATTCAACCCAATATTTCAATCATGTTTCCTTCAAAGACTTTATAAGTATATCTAATTTATGATATCAGGTTATGTTCAAATGTAAAATAAAATTAAAATAAATGGACAGTTAAATAATTGATTCGAAGATGTAGCCTCATGGCCAAACGATTCGAGTTAGGACTCTTATTTTCAGTTGGTTCTAGGTTCGACTCAATTTGAAAGCACATTTTTATTCATCTCTAACCTCATAGGCAAATTTAGAGATAGAACTCTTCTATTTCTAAAATTAGATAGGAAAAATTTCGTCTCAATCTGAAAAAAAAAAAGGTATAGAGAATGAATGTTTTTTGTCTCAAATTTTAGAAATGGAGAAAAAATCCATCTTTAAATTCCGTCTCTGAAGTTAACTTTTCACCTCTAATCTAGAGATGAAATGTTTTTCATCTATGTCTTAAGTAAAAACACACAGACGTTACAGATGAAAATTTTATTCTCTAAACCCATCTTTGAGCAACAACAAAAAAAAATAGAGACGAAAAAGATTCATCTCCGATTCTGTCTCTAAAAACTTTTTCCTGAGTTCTTCTCCAAATCTCTCTCTAAAAAAGAAGAAAAAATTTCTCTCTAAAATCATTTTTTTTATAGTAAAGTGAGAAAATAGTAAAATATATGAAAAATAGTTTCTAAGAAAATATTTTACATAAAAATATAAAAAAAAAATGACTTTTGTAGAAAATATTTGCACGTCATTTTTGGTTTTGACACCGTATTGTTTTGGATTTTGTTTTTTTTATAACTATGCATTACTTTGATTAATATACTTTTTATATATCATCATTAATTAATCGTTCTTGAACTTTTTGTTCCTTTTGTCAAGTAAAATGTCGTTTTTATCCAAATCTCAACAGCATGGACTTCCCTTCAAGTCGACCCAATCTGAAGAGATCACATTCCAAAGAGGCTTTACATTGTGCAAATTAACATTCTTTTATGCCATTGTCAAAGCTGGCGGCTTTAGTTTGGTATATAAAATTTTTGTCAACCTTCCACAGCTAAAAATTAATAATAAAAATAGTTTTTGTACCTCAAACTTAAGGACTCAAGTTTGTCAAAAATAACATAGAAGCACAAGCACGCGTGGATGACTGTTAGTTCATCAATGATTTCAATCATTTGATTTTTTGTGTATTTTATAATTCGAGATTTAGATCCTTTCTTTCTCACGATTCTCTATCATCATGACGTTTCGACCATTGTTTTGACATGACTATTCACCTCAACTTGACATTGACACGACATGTTATATTCTTCAAGATATAAACATATGAATGTCACATCATCGTGTGCCTTCCACAAAGGGTGACACTTCAAATGACACATGGATGCTAATTAATTAAACCAATACCAACCTTTTGATTGGCTTAACTCTTATTATTTGCGTGGTGTTATTACACACGAATATGTAGTAATTGAAAGAACGAGGATTTAAGTTGCACGAAAATGAAATAAAGGTGAAAAATGAATATGATACGAAATTAAAATACAAATAGACAAACGTCATTTTTTTAAAAGTAAGAAACTAGAATATGGAAACAAATGTATAAATATAAAATATAAAATTTTTATATAAATATAATTTTTAATATAAAAAATTATAAATAATAGTTATTCAATTTAAAAATAAATATAAATTTCATAATACATTCAAATAAATTTTAAAAATAAATTCTAGAAAAAATCATAAAATTTTAAGTTAAAAGATAAAAAAAAAAATCATCTCTATTCATGGATAAACACACATTTATAAATTGAAAACACGTTTTTGATATTTTTTAATATTTATTATAAAATAATCATGAAATTTTTTTAAAAATAATGTAAAAATACTTTTTAATATTTTAAAAATAAAAATATTTTAAAAACATCAAAACGATGCTGTCGTGAAGTTTCCTGCATCGCAGAGGAGGATGGTGGGGTTAGCCGTGGTAGGTCAATCTTAGGCACCACACATGGTGGGGCAACAGCCAGATTTACATCTCTAATATTAGGTAATATGTAAATATATACTAATGGGCTAAAGCCCCTTTAATTCCATTAATTTGCATGGAATTGGAAAACATGAAATAGGGTCTTTTTAGTTAAAATTAGAGACACAGTACCCAATAGCTAGAATTCGAGGAGATCATAAGATTGGGCTTTTCTAAGTAACCCTCATGTGACCTACAAAAATAAATGGATGAAGTAAATTATTAAAAATAAATGAAAGAATCAAAAAAATAAGACGACGCCATGTGATCAAGCAAAAGCCCCCGCGTGCATAGGCGCAACCCTCAACTCAGTCACTACGACACCCTTGTGCGCACTTACATGCCTTAACACGTGCCCAAGCCCACACGGTCATGCAACCCTAGACAGTAATGCAACCCAACACCAACACGCACAAGCCCGTGCTCGTGCCCATACCCTCGAGTGACCCTTACTCAAGGGTTCCCCATGCCTGCACCCCTGCATGACCTCACCCGAGGGTGCCATAAGCGCACCCTCGTGCCCACCCTTGCAATCAATGCACCATTGCCCCTACAAGACCTGGTCAAAACTACCTCCAACTTATTTGTCAAGAAAATCGAGTCACCTGACATATGGTTGCCCCTCCCATCGCTATAAATAAGGGGTTTTTTCCTCTCATTTTATAGACAAACTCTGATACTCTTAATTACTCTTTGCATTCAAGCATTTCACTTCTACGAAAGTTTAACTTAAGCATCAAAGGGTCCGCACAGAGATTCTCTCTTGCTCCTCTAATTGATCTTCTTTCCCAGTAAATCATCCATTGTCCAAAAGAGTCATCCATTCCTCGAGTGAGTCATGCATCACTCAGATAAGTCACATGTGAATTATTCATTGATAATTTTTTATCTAAAAATTTATTATTATAATTATACAACAACAGACCCAATAAATTAAGGACTCTAAGTGGTAAGATATATACTATTTCGATAATTGACTATGTTTCATATCTATCTATTATTATTACGAGGCTTCAATGATACTCACTATCAGTTAAAGATTCTCTCTCGATATTAATTAAGAACAATTATATCTTCCTTTGTTGGGATACGTACGATGGGAGCATATCACATGTTATTTAGCTCGTTTCCGCATAATCACACGGTCAAACTTAAGAAATTTACGGGTTAGATTATCAGATTAAAATATAATTATTATTTAATAAAGTTTTCCCTTGTTAATCTAATCTAATGGGTCTATCCCCATTCCCCCCAACGGCATTAATTTGGTGATTGGTTCATTCTAGAAACCATTGGTTTTAGTCTAATAAATAAATGTGCATGTATGTATGTATGTATGTATGTATGTATATGGTACTTCTAGAATATGTGGACTCCATGATAACCTAGAACGACTGCATACGAATAAGGATTTGTTTGGGAACGCGGGAAATATGGTGGGGCGGACCGGACGGAGGACTTTTTGCGGAATCGGAGTTTTCGTCATTGGATGGCGTAGAAAAAAAGCTGGTTGATGCTATATATATATATATATGCTATCAGGCAGGGTGGTGGGTTCTACTTCTAGATCATCAACGTGCATGCATGATTAAACTTGGGATGATGATGATGATGATTTTTAAGACAAATAAAATTCAGTACTCTTCAATTACTATCAATTTCTGATTACTGGATATATATATATATAGTTTAAATTACTTATATTATTACATAATAATCTAACATATATATATATATAGGTCATAATTAACCATAGCTGGGGTATTACTCAATTAGCTAGCTAGCTAAGTTAATTCAAATTTAATGTAATTAATTAATGTTATTTTTGTAAATTTAGGACTTAAATGATGATACTGGATCGATCATCGAATTCTGTCTCGAACCAAATACTTGTAAGAGCGGGGTTTTAATCTCTCGAGATGATTTCGACGCTCAAATCAATAGAAGAAAATAACTAAAATGAAAAGTCACTCAATAGTCAGATACTCATACCTGTAGAAGTTAACCTCTATTTATATATAACATAAAATTTATTCAAAAAAGATAAGATAATCTTTGAAAGAGGACGTTGGAGAGAATCTCGATTGACCAAATTTCTCTTGTTCAAATCAAATCTGGGATGGAAATGTTGATGGAGATCCAGAAAATACATGACGATTCCTAAAATAGACACATAACGATTGTGTACTAGTACACGCGTCCTCAGATTGGTAATCTCCGAAAATAATGAAGTAAATTCATCTTTATATAAAATATCCCCTCGCCAGACTTCCTCTTCTAGATAGATCCATTAAATTAATTGGAGGAACAATTTTTTTTTTTTGGATCAAATTTTCAATTCCACGTAGTATTCTAGAAACACACGTGTGCGCAACATTCTTGACAGCTGTCAAAGCAAGGAAGAAGTGAATGAATGACCTTGACACCCGATGCGAATTCTTCTTCTTCCGCACGGATAAAAACCCCCCACCATCAACCTGAAACCCCTCATTTCTCATCTCTCTCTCTCGCTCGCTCTAGCTTTCTGTGAAATCTTTTCCATTCTCTTTGTATCTATGACCTTAAATATGGAAGGACGCGAACAACGGAAGCCTGTAGAAGCGCCAGCGCCGCCGGAGACTGGAGATCGAACTCTCTGCCTCAGCTTCAACAGCTACTCTTCCGACGGAGTTGCTGATGTCGCCGACAAGGTCGTAGAGCAATTTCGCGCCGACGAGGAGTCGAACAACGTCGTAGACTATGAAGAGGAGGATGAGTTCGAATTCACTTTGGTACGCAGCAATCTAGAGGTTACGGCGGATGAGATGTTTTTCCACGGTCAAGTACGTCGGTTTTTCCCTATCTTCAATCGCGATGTTCTGATACATGACGACGACGATAAGCCTGTCAGATCGACTCTACGACTGCCCTTGAAGAAGTTGTTTACTGAGGATATAGGAGAGCCTTATTCTCCGTCGTCGTCGTCGTCCTCGGAAGCGGTCGAATTGGAAGGTGTAGCTCCGGGAACATACTGTGTGTGGAGGCCGAATGTAGCAGAAGCATCGCCGAGTAGGTGCAAGAAGAGTAAATCTACAGGATCGGCGTCGAAGACGTGGAAATTGCGAGATTTGCTTTGGCGGAGCAACAGCGACAGCAAGAGCTCATTCGTGTTCTTGACTCCGAAGCGCAGAGATCGGAATGCCGACAAAATCGAGAGAGCTGAGAATTCGAGGTCTAGGCAAAATTCCTGCGACGAATCCAGGTTTCCTGGGAAATTGCAAGAGAAGAGTGTCCCTAGGGTCGGCGGGAAGGCGTCGTCGCCGCCTCACGAAGTGTATTACGTGCAGAACAGAGCGCGGAAGGAAGGCAATAAGAGAAAGTCGTTTCTTCCCTACAGGAAAGATCTGTTAGGGTTCTTTGCGAACGTTAACAGCCCGGGAAGGAGCTTCCCAGCCATCTGAAGCGTAATTTCCATTCTTTCTTTGTTAAAGATTTGTATAAACACATTTCACACACATTTACAAGCTTATTTGTTTCTACTTTCTCCAATATTGTAATCACCATTCTTATTATTTTATCTTTTTTATAATGATGAAATTCTTGCAAGACCTGTAATTATAATTTGGGTATGCATTATTGAATTTTGAGCACACAAATCTGTATGTGAATTCATCTCAAAGGAAATTGAACTATTGTCCAAAAAAAAAAAAAAAAAGGGTATTATAGTCAATTACTTACGTATGCTGATTTATATATTATTATTTTTTTATTTTTTTTTATTAACACACTATCACGAGCGCTTCTCCTGTTCAGTCTCACAATTTCAATAAGAGAAATAAATTAGAGAATTTAGCAGACAAATTTTGACACCTAATACAACCACAAACGTGAGGGCGATAATTATCATCCTTACACTTTATAAGGGAAAGGATATAATATTACATTTTTATATAACTCATTTTGTAAAATATAATTAATTGTTATATTTAACGGTTTTACTATTAGAAAAATAATCAAAAAGTAGTTTTTTAAAGTTTAAATTAATGCTTCTCACACACTCTGCCATCGATATTTCTAAGTTTACTTATATATATATATATATATACTATGCTTGTTAAATGAAAAAATTAAATAATTTCAATTAAATATTTGCTTTGCAAGTGTTTGATAATTATATATAATTTTATACAAAGAGGTTCTGATTGTGGGTAAAAATGTTTCTAAATTTATTATAATTATATATGGAGATCATGAATTAAAATCTTAATGGTTATTTAGTATAGTTATTTTTAATTTTTTTAAAAATATAAATAAATAATATTTTGAAATTTAATAAGGTTTTAGTGAGAAATAACACCAAAAGAAGAATTTACTCAATTAATACAGAAGAATAAAAATAGATTTGTAGGGTTATATATGTATATAATAAGGAGCATATATATATATATATACAAAATTTATTAAAAAAAAAAAACGCAGGTGAGGTGCCGATCCCTCGGCACATTAAAAAAAAAAATACATAATTTTACTTTTTAAATCATTTTTTAAGGAAAAACCTGAAAAATAAATTTAATGGCAAAGAGAATCTTAATTCTTTTTTCTTTCTTGTCTTGATTTGCACCTGAAGCAGCATAAATAAAGATAAAAGTTAATCGAGAGACAGAGGGAGGGAGAGGGAGAGGGAGAGAGCTGGTTCTTTAAAGAAAAAGTAGTCTACAACCCGAATCAACAGGCCTGCTATATATGTTGCCCACTGGCGGGCAACATAGCATTTGCCCGCCAGTGAGCGCCGGGGGGGGGGGGGGGGGGGGGGGGGGGGTGCTCATGCACGTGGGGCCATGTGCAGAGACGGGCCCACGTGGGCAACATAGCATTGCCCTCCGAATCAATTACCAGTGCGGTTCCAATGGCCTTGGTTCAGCTGGTTAATCCTTAGAGTTAGTTGTCTCCTTCCTCCGTCCATATATACATACTCAATATATAACATTAAGATATTAAAATTCTGTGTTTAGATAATATTTCTGCATGCGTGTGCGTATGCGTATGCATATATAATGGAGATATATGGTATTTGAAGTGAAGTGATGAGTTGGACTTTGTTACTGTAGTGTTGATGAATATATGTTATAATAATTAGCTAGTTTCTGTAGTAAGTTGTAAGATTTGCACATGAGAATGCCATTTACAGAATGCGCCGAGCCAAGACCATTCAACGCGTACGTGGATTGTGAAGAAAGAAAGGGAAGGACCGCTGCCCTTTCTCACATTTCAATCAATTTTGGTACCTCCTGTCACCTGCCATCTATTCATATAGATAGCATAACAATTATCTCATACGAGCAATGTAAAAGAGGCCGCGTCGACCCTATGGTAGTGTTGGCAAATGGGTCGGACAACCCATGGGCCCAACTGGCTGGCCCACTTCCCACCCAACTCAAGCTAACCCGATATTGTAACAAGTAGATTGTGTCGGGTCAGTACTTTGTGACTCGTGGTCTGGTCCAACCCATCAAAAATGAGAGTAGCCCACCAAAATGAGGCCATGGCCTATGGCTCGGCCCGACCCATCAAAAATATGGATGGCCCATCAAAATATCTAATAAAATAGAGGTGACCCATCAAAATAGTTTGGGCCAACCCATCTTGGCCTGATTATTAAGGATCGTGTCGGGTCCCTATTTTTTATTATCCGGCCCGACCTACCACCTTCACAGGCCAAATTCAGCACAACCCATGAAATAAGTGGGACAAACAGGAGACGAGTTGGGTAAGGCCGACCAGCCCATTTGCCAACTCTATCTTATGGGAGGTGGTGTCCCCTACTAGCTTGCACCGGACCAATATATGGTCAAAAGAAATTATTTATATCATTTCTTTATTTATAAACATGGTCAACAAAATTATTTATGTTATTTATTTTATATATCTTTTGAGATGAGACTGAGACTGAGACTGAGGGGTGGATAAATATATACATATATATATTTATAACTTTTTATTTAGTAAATAAATTATTTACTAAAAATAATTTAATTTGAGTTACAATATATAAATAAATTGTAATTTTTGTATTCCATTTCTAAATTCTTTTTAACCAGATCAACTTAGAGTTTGCAAGGGCAAAAACGAGTCTCGATACTGGGCCGACCCCAAATCCCTCCCTTTCCAAAGTTTAAACAGCCCCTACAGGCTACAATCTAGGATCTAAAATGCCGACGTGTGAGGATTCCCTTTCCGGCCGGCGAAACCCCGTTTTCCGGATCGAACTGGAAGCTCCGACAAGTTGTCGGCATCTCGACCAGTATAAATGGTCGGGCCAGCAAGTATCCGAAGTTGCCATTCGCGGCTTCTCTTTCTATTCTCGAATAGGAGAGAGATAGCCTTGGGGGGCGCGGGAACCATGGCTCTCTGGGCTCTCGGGATCGTGCTTTCCGCCGCGGCTGTTGGCGGTGTTGAGGCGGGCGTGGCTGCTGGCCGTGGGCCTCAGAGTTGTGGCTTTCCAGCGCTGTTCAGCTTCGGAGACAACAACTCCGACGTCGGACAACACCAAGCGATGTTCGCCGATCTGGATCTGCCAAACGGCCAGACTTTCTTCGGCAAGTACTCTGGAAGGTTCTGCGACGGTCGCCTCATCATCGATTTCATCGGTAAGCATCCAAATCCAAAGATATATATACATATATATCTGTTTTTATTAGATTCTATGGAAGCTGTTGGTAGAATATTCCTCCGATCGAGGAGATTTCTCGTTGTGGTTTGCTGCGATTAATTGTTGAATTATGCAGCTGAGCACTTGGGTTTCCCGTACTTGGGGGCTTATTTCGACACATACAACAGAAATTACAGACATGGCGCTAGCTTCGCCCTGGGAGGATCGTCTCTGGATGTTGCAAAAGGCTGGAGCCCTTTCAGTCTCGATCGCCAGTTCTTCCTATTCAATCACTTCAAGTCGTTAACCCTCCACCGCTTTAACAACCACACCGCCGACGGTCAGTTCCCCTCCACAGGCCTCTTTTTTCTCGAGACACTACTGATGTGAATAATTTGGTTGCCCGAAAAATAAAAATAAAAATAAATATGTGAGGAAATGTATAAATAAAATAATATAGAAATTTGTTTCTAAATATAATTTTTATATATAAAAATAAACAAAAACATAAGTTATTCAATCAAATTTAAATATAAATTTCATTCAAGATAGACACAAGTTTTATTATTTATTTATAAATTATGACTTAATAATTTTAAAATAAATAATAAATTCAAAGAAAAAATAATTACTTTAAATCAAGTTTTTCTTTCTTTGCATTAATGTTGATTCTTGAAATTATCGCTCTTGTGTAATCTTTTGTTATTCATTTTTTGATTTCAACAAAAGAGATAAATTATAGATAGGGATTTTGTGTCACTGCATAAGGAATAAGAAATCGAACTCACGATCTATTAGTGTAAATTTTAACTTATTGTGGCTCAATCATTTAATTTGTGTCCTGATAGTAATTAATTAAAATTGATTCTTGATTCGATTTTGGTTTGTGTAGTTTCTTGATGAACAATTTTTTAGCATAGTAACCAAAGGAAAAATGTAGAGGTTGGTATTTATATTGGGGTTAAATATGTGAAGTAGAGATAAAGCTTTAGTTGAGTATGAAATATTTTAACAGCGTCAAAATGATATTATTCCAGTATTTTGTACATCAAAAGGTGAGTAGTTGTCAAGTTTACCCGCCACAACTCAATATTAATTTTTCTCGGGCAAATCCCAACTCAATAATTTATATCATGAAGTGGTAATTATTAAAATTGTGTCTAAAATGTCACATTCAAATAATTAAACTTTTCATAACGAGCATGACTAATTATGTGATGAATGATGATTGAATTTCGTCACAAAATAATGATAAGAGTCATGACTAATAACGATATTATTAGTTATGTGTTGCATCTTTATTGGATGAGGTATTAGATATTATTGGAGATATTACATAAATGATGATACCGTCATCAATCATGAGTCTTAATATTATTTTAAAACTTCGTGGAAGTGAAACCATAAGTGTAGGTTCAAAAAATATCCGATTAGATAACGTTTTGATGATGCAAAATCGATCATCTTCTTCTATCGCGAACCAAGTACCTGCAAAAAGGGTGAAGACTTGTTCCCCGCGATCATTCCGACGCTTAAGTCAGTTCATAGGGCTATAAATTGGATATAATAATAGACAAAATAAAAAAGTTCTTTCGGAGTCAAATCCCCATACTTGTAGAGACTGTCCTTTATTTATAAATATCCTTTGGTCTTTTACTTAGGAGATAAGATATCTTTAAAAAATAGAGATCGATCCCCTTTCTATGTGGAGAAAAGATAACCTTCCCCAATATAGATAATGCTTGAGATGTTGGAGATATTATTAGTTAACTGAATCTTCATCTCTATCTCTTTTCAGTTCAAAATCATAATAGAAATTATAAAGACATATGGAGCTCCTAAGACTTGACACGTGACGATCACATATTGGACTTTTTGTCACACATGGCTCCAAGTTAATGATAACCTCCCAAGGATATTATAGTAAAATTGCTTCTTATAAATATTTTCTCGTCACGTTTGTTAAAATAAGTAAGATAATGTTGTATTAAAATAATTTATCTATAAGGTTTATCTATTCTCAGAATAAAAAGTCACATAATTTTTTAAATAAATTTAATAAATAAAATAAAAAATATTTTTATTCAAAATACTTACTTTTTTTTTTTTTTTTAAATCTATATTTTGATTGAGAAAGACGGTAACTTACAGGCATGAAGGACGACACAGCATTGAATTTGCTCCCGAGGCCAGAGGAGTTCCCGAAGGCTCTCTACATAATAGACATCGGACAGAACGATTTCGCCTTCGACTTACTCAATTCCAAGGCGGCCGAAGCCCAGCAGTCCATTCTTGCTCGTCTCGATTCCTTCGACTACAGTATCCAGGCGTGTCTCTGTCTAGACAATGATCTTTTTGCAATCATAAGCTATGTTTCAATGGATGAATCATGTTGTTGTTTTCGATCTTGATCTGCAAAATTCCAGGCTCTGCATCAATGGTACGCTGCTAATGTCATCATGGTTCTGAACGTCGGGCCCCTTGGCTGCTTGCCGTACCACGCCAAGACTTACCTGAAGAACAATCCTGGATCAGCGGTGGACCAGAACGGTTGCTCCAAGGACCAGAACGACTTGATTCAGGAGTTCAACAAACAGCTCAAGGCCAGGATCCAAAAGCTCCGGGGGCTTAACCCTAACGCAACACTCACTTACGTCGACGTCTACTCCGCCAAATACAATCTCATCAGCAACGCGCGGAAGCTAGGTAAGATTCAACAGAATTCAATCGGTTTGCTTTTGAGCTCGAATTGCTTTCCTCAATCGTGATTTTAATCCGGCGATGCCGTCGTCGCTGTCTCAGGATTCAACGATCCGATGAAGTTCTGCTGCGGGAGTTACGACGATCGGTACATTCCGTGTGGACGCAAGGGTTTCAAGGCAGAATCGTGCAGCGATCCGTCGAAATACATCAGTTGGGATGGAATTCACTACACAGAGGCAGCGAACCGATTTGTCGCGAAGCAGATCATCAACGGCTCCTTATCTGATCCTCCATTGCCGCTTGCAGAGGCATGCCGGAAGCCATGAACTCTGGATGAGAGATTGGACTTTGGTAGTCATATACATACATATATATATAACAAAGGAATTGCGAATTGTGTTGGCGAAGGTGTCTCCGTGGAGAACCATACCTGTACTTTGTCCTGATGGCAGCTAAGCTAATCATATTCTAATTTTTATTTTTTCTGATTAGGAGTACAGGATACATATCAATTAGTTAATTAAACCACGATAAGTTGAAATTCGCATTAATAGATAGTAGATTCGATTTTTTATCCTATATAGTGAATCAAAACATCCACAAATAATTTATCTCTTTTATTAAAATCGAAGACACGAATAATGAGGGACTGCGTAAGGATAGTGGAGTATAATTAAATAATTTAAACATAAAAAAATTCAAATCTAAAACTTTTAAGGATGGTCTCTCTTTTGCCATTAGATCAAAGCTTCGTTAGTTAATAGAATTTATACTCAATGGCTAGTGAGTGTATCAGCACCTTGAATTAGAAGATTTACTTTATTTTTCTTTTACATAGAAATTTAGAAAAATTGTGAATTATCACATTCCTTATCATTTGGGTCGTTTTTAAACAGATATTTTGTAATTTAAAAATATTTTTAAAAAAGTTCTATAATTCTCTTTTCTTATTTGTATATAAATTTTCAAATAAGAAATTGACTAAACATTTTCTGAAAAATTACAAGATATATTTTAAGTAAATATAATATATATAAAACTCATAAGGTTTGATTCACATGCAAATTGTAAACTCTTTTTCTCAAAATTTTTAAGTCAAATTGTTTTACTGAAAACTCAAATCAAACCAAACTAATCAATCCTTCTTTTAGTTTTAAGTTTTAACGGCTTAGACTAAATTTCTGCACACCTCTACTAGTGGGTCCATATAATATTTTAAAATTTTACTCAAACTCTGTAGTTTTAACTATTTTTCATATAGAGTCTCTATAAATATTTTAATTTGGGCTATCGAAAGAAAATAATTTTTAAGTTTTCTACATGATATATAATGCTTATAATTATAAAAAACAAAATGATTCTTCTAAAATTTTGTAAAAAATAACACTTTTTTGTCCACATTGGTAGTCCATTTTAATGGGTTTTTCTTCAATAATATATGAACATAAATGAGTAAAATTATTCTGTACATTTACTGTGTCTAGCAAAGTCTCACAGTGGGCTGGGGTTCTAATGAGGGTTTTGGGGTCAATCACCACTCGATTCGTGAGATAGTCGTGCTCTTTTCTAGTTGTGCTCTTTTCCGAGGTAATCCTAGCAATTCTCAAACTGAAACTTGTTTGATCGGTTTTTCCTACAAAAAAATAAAAAAAAAAAGCGAGGCCTAATTTCTCTATTTTCCAACACTCAAGTCAGTCATTATTCCAAAGAATAACCTTGCTTCTAAGAGACTGCACTTTTATATAAGCTAGTTGAAGGGTTCGTGTAGTTAAGGATGATGTCGTGTCAGTGCTCAAATTTGATCTTCTAGGTGGACAAGACCACCCAACCATGGGCGTGGGCTTGAGCTCAATTCTTTTGTTCCCATTTCTTGGATAGTCTTAGGTTGAGTTTACGGGTAGGCCCAGCCCTTTAGGCCTTATCTCAGTAGGCCTTAGATTAAGTCTAAGTTGTTGTGGGCTTAGGGATTTAAATTGTCCCACAAGGTCTAAAGATCCCACTCGCCTCAGTACTCCCTAGTCTAGGTTATAAAGGTTAAGGCAGGGACATAAGAGGTCTTTTCCACTTCTACCTAGCACATCTTTAGCATTAAATGCTAAGGATGGTGAGGTGTTTTTAGCTTTTAACTAGCACATCCTTACCATTAGATGCTAAGGATGGGAAGGTCTTTTTGGGCTCTCACCAACACATCCTTAGCATTTAATGCTTTTCGTGGGCATTAACTAGAACCCTTCAATCACAATAAGGAAATCATTTCCTGCTCTCTTTTTTTTTCTAGAGTTAGAGCTGCCACATTACTAAGGCTATAAGGGCGAGCGCCCGTTGGCCTTCCCCCGAGACCTATAAGAATGAAGTTGGCCTAAGCTTTTCCACACTTGGCATTTTACTCTCTTATCTTTTCTCTCAAGCATCAAAGTAGTCGATCATCTTTCCTTGACTTGTTTCTCTTTCAATCTAGGTATGTCTTTCCCTCTAAGGTAACGTTTATTAAAATGAGCAAGATAAGAGAGTATTAAAATAAGCCCGAAATGGTTTTCGGACCAAAATATAGAATGGTCAAGATAAAGTTGGAAAACATTGCAAGATTTTTATCAAATTGTTTGTTAAACTTTTTGGAATGCATTAGAAGACACAGACATCATTTTTTTCTTATATGTAGGGACCAAGATATGTTTATCTTGAGGGGGATGAGAGATATGTATATCTTGAAAAATGAAGATAAGAGGTCATTGATGATTTTTTCAAGAATTATCAAATAAACTTAACAAACATGTCGAAAAATATATAAGTTTGGGATGCATCCCATATCTTGATTAACAATTGCCTCCTAAGAAATAGATATAGAAAATGTGAGATCGAGTAGTGAAGTGAGCTTGAGCTCCAACTCTAGTCCCTTTTCAATCTCGAGCTCCTCAAGTTCTAGAGAAATAGGTTTAACGTCATCATCCACAAAAGGGTGGTAGTGTCTTCTAAGGTAGATAATGAGAGTTTCAAGAGGTTCGACTTGGACTTAGATGCACCCTTTATCAAGGTAGTTACTCACCTTAGTAAGAAGGCAACTGAGATTCTCATGGGTAACTATGGTCTTTTGGAGGACAAGTATTGCTATACTCATCCAAAATTCTACTAAGCCCATGAAGCCCCATGAGGGCACCTTAGTCATTTAATGGAATGCTCTCAAGGATGGTCTTTTCATTCTTATCCAATTTGTGGTTGTTAGAGATGAATCCATCCTAATTAATCTTGAATGAGTTGAGGTTTTATCCTCTTTCTTCACTTGTCCTATGGCTAAGGTCCCACCTACCCACCATTTTTGAGATAAAAAAAGGGTTACTAAAGTTGGGATGGGTGGGGAGGTATTCATCTAAGCAGGGTTGGCTCAAGGGTTAGTAGAGCCTTAGGCAATCCAGCATCGACAATTGGCACCAACCCCCCCTCTCTCTCTTTCTTATAGGTCGTCGTCCTGAGTCTACATGAACCCTGACCGACTACCATGCATCTACCCCGTCTGAATACCTTTTGGGCTGAATGTAAGCAAAGAACCCCTAGGTTAAGCGTGTTTGAACTGGGGAAGCTCAAGAATAGGTAACCCCTAGGAAGTTCGCATAGGCCCATCAGGGTAAATTATTTCGATTCTTCCTATCGCTCAATACGGGATGTTACACATGGTATCAGATCCGACACTTGGAGAAGGCGGTCTGATGAAAGCGGGGAATGACACCGGGGCTCGAGGGCCTGAACAAGGAGCGGCTCTTTGCAGGCTTCTAGGATAGTAGCCCCAAATGGGAAAGTTAGGATCAGTTGTAAGGTCGCATAACGAGGATATCATGTGCTCAAAGAAAGGAGAATGTAATACCCCAAGAGTCCAGAGAATGGTAGTATATATAAAGGATAAGTAAAGAAGGAAACAACACTAGCTGGATACCTTTTGGGCTGAATGTAAGCAAAGAACTCTCAGGTTAACCGTGCTTGAGTTGGGAAAACTCAAGAATGGGTAACCTCTGGAAAGATTGCGTAGGCCCATCAGGATAAGTTATTCCGATTATTCCTATCGCTCGGTGCGGGATGTTACAGCGTTCAACGTTCACTTAGGTTAACTGTAGACAACACTGTTTTCGACCAATAATGTGTATATATTCATGCCTCTGGCTGCCCATCTAGTAGATTGGTTTAGCGACAGCCATGGTGATAGAGTTCAAGCACCTAGTGGTGGCCAAGTTCAAGGACAGTGTGGCCATGGAATAGCTCTTGAAGGAAATGGAGGAGATTGCCATTTCATTGGGTTTATACCTCCAGCATATGTAACACTCAGAAGTCTTTTAATATAGGACATTGAAAGCTTGGAAATGCTGAGACGAGGCTTCACCCATGCTTTCTTGCTTATATTCAAAAGCAATGAGGATTTGGCTACCTTTGTTGGGCACCCAAAACATGTGGAATTCTCAACTACATTTTCAACAGCTGTGAGGCTCGATAAGATTGTGGTGCTTGATTTCCAAGCTATTTACAAGTTTTGGGACCCCCTTTTTAAGGGCCCTAAGCATAGGCCTTAGTGGCCTATGCCTTAAGCTGACCCTACATCTAAGAATGTTATTGACTCGCTCAACCTTATCCTTTTTTACGACTCATGAGCCTCCTAGTGACCAGTTCCCAATCTCGTGCGTGTAGAACACTAGTAAGGGATTATCATCAACCTTTTATTTTTTTTTCTTGTCAGGGTGAACTACAAGTCTTATCCTACCAAAGTGAACTCTGAGCTCAAGACGTACTCCTTTTTCCTCAATCTTCTTGGTCTCCCCGATTAGCCTTTTCCACGTCTCAGACGATAAATTGTCTAACATAACCCTGATTAAGCAAGTCTTGGATTTCTTCTCTTCACTATTTATAATCTTCATTGTCATGCCCATGGTTTCTATGAAACTGGAAATACTCCACCTAATCTCATTTGTGGGTCGAGGTCTTCAACTTGTTTAGCTTCTTCAGATATTCCTTGTCTTCAATCACCATCAATATTTTAGTCATCAAGGTATTCAAAATGGTATACATTGTTAGACTCCTTTAGGGGTTGGGTTGATCTTTTTAGTCCAATACTCTTCCTCTATGAGTATCCAAATGTCCTTGTTGTTTCAAGACCTATTTGTCATTTTCCTTTCTCTTAGATTACTCTGCTCTCCTCATACGATGCATTTCCTTAACACTCATATATTTGCTTACTTCTTTAAGGGTATTTGAGAAGTAAATCAAGTGGTTCTTTACAAAAGAATCGAGTAGTCTACCTTTCTTTAATTTATTCTACAAGGACATTATGGCAATACATTGATTAAAATCTCAAATCCCAAGAGTTTCTATGTTAAAATGGGCCACGTAATCTCTTAATGACTCATCTTAAAAGGTGAAGTGAGTGAGAAAGCTCACTTTAATTTCTTCGAAATAGTGAATAGATCTATGAGTAAACCTAAGTACCAGTATCAGGTATCTCCATCTAGGGTCGCGATAAGGCCGACGCCACGTATCATCTAAGGTAGATTGGACTAGCATATGGGAGATGAAAAGCTTAATGTGATCTAAGGGATCTGTAATCCCATTGTAGAGCTTAATGGTCTAGATGTGTGGAATCTCTCCAATAGGACTTCCACCATTATAGCCTAACTAAGGGGTTATGAGGGGTCCCTTCCTCATATCTATTTCCTTTCTTTCGTTTGTGCCATCTTTCTGTCCAAATATCTAAGGCATCTTTCTTAAGGAGTTTCACTTTTACGAGTCTAAGGAGAAACAAAACCTCTATTTTTCAAGCACTAACGACTGAAACCATTTCCTCAAAAGTGGCGAATTATTTCTCTCTGTTGCCAATGATGGTCCTTGCTTTTGGAATCCTAAGAACAATAATGATTTTCTCCAGAGTGGTGATCATTGCGTTGATGAAGGTTCATGCTTAAAATTAATAGACCTTCTTCCCTACTACCCAATGGAGGTAGTTGGTAATTTAGTAAAATGGTGCACCTGATTTTCAAGTTGCATAACTTGATTTGAGGGTAGTTAGTTCCCTAATGGTCAAGGGGTGATTAATCCACAATGACGGGGATTAGAGCCTTAGTGTGGCTTAAATTCTAATGCTTGTAACTCGTGTTGGTATGTCCTCGATGATGAGGCAAGTTATACGATGAACTAGGCAACTACTTGGTAGACAATTGGGTTGCGACCAAAGTCAATCACGTGTGAACGAAGATAGAAACTTTTCTCACGATGGGCACTAAAGTGATGAGGATCTTGGAGTCACACTACAAGAAAAATTAGTTTTAGTGACAAATTTTGTGACGAGGATGCTCCCATCACTAATTTGTGACGGATTTAGTGATGGAAAGCCATCACTAAAGTGGTTTAGTGACGGTTTGAAATTACTGTCACAAAATTACGATGGGGTAGCTATTTCCATCTCAAATCAGTGACGGGATGGCGTATCCCGTCGCAAATCAACGACGGGATACATTGTCCCGTCACAAAATAGCGACGGGATAAATCTCCCGTCGCATTTCTGTGACGGGACCGAGCTGTCCCATCGCAGAACTGCGACGGGACTGACGCCCTGTCCCAGAACTGCGACGGGGATTGACTCCCAGTCGCAGAACTGCGACGGGACATGTCAGTCCTGTCGCAAAACTGTGACGGGGCTGACATGTCCCGTCGCAAAAACTGCGACGGGACATGTCAGCCCCGTCACAGATTTTACTTTAAAATGCCCCCCTTCTTCCTCACTTCGAACGAGCCCTCTCTTCTATTTCACCCCCTCTCTCAGTTTTCTCTCTTTGCGGTGCTCATTAGTGAAGGTAAGTAATTATTTTGTATTTTTTAGTTTATTTTAGTTTTAATTATTTTATGTTAGTTTAGTTGTAGTTATTTGTGTTAGTTTAGTTTAATAGTATAATTTAGTTGTGTTAGTTTAGTTGTAGTTATTTTATTTTTGTGTTAGTTTAGTAGTTTATTTTATATTAGTTGTTGAGTTTAATGATTATTTTATATTAATTAGTTTAGTTTTAGTTTAATTGTTTATATTATTTGTAATGTTTAGAAATTAAAATGTGAACTTTATTAATTGTTTATAAATTACTTCTTTAGTTATTTTGTTTTGTAATTGTATTAATAACATTTATTTTTTTGTTTTTAATTTAAAACATATTTTTAATTTAAAATACTGTAATTTTAAATAAAATACGTAAAAAATAAAATACTAAAAGTAAATACAATATTTATGAAAACATATATTTTGTTGCCATAAGATTAAATATAGACATTAAAAATTAAAAAATTCCTATTTAAAACATTAAAAATAGTAAAATTGTAAAATTAGAATATTTAAAATAATGTACGAAATAAATTAGATAATTATTTTAAAAATTAAAATAGAATTTAAAAAGGTATAAATTTTAATTTTTTTTATTTAAAATAAAACACTAAAAATTAAAAATTACATGAGAAATAAATTAGATAAATATTTAAATTCAAATATATAAGAAATACAATATTAAAAATAAAATACTATTAATGAGTAATATAATTTATTGTTATAAAATAAAATAAGTACACTAATGGATTTTAATATTTTTATTTAAAATTTCACATAAGTACACTAATGAGTAATATTTTTTATGTAAACGTGGGTAATATTAATATTAATTTTCTTTTTAATGTTAAATTTGTTTTATTTTTAATGTGAATGTGGGTAATATTAATTTTTTTAATATTTTATTTAAATTTTAAAAAAATTCTTGTTATTTTAAAATTTTTTTATTCTTATAATAGAAAATATTAATTTTAATTTTAATAAATATTAATTTTTTAAAAAATATTTTAATATAAATTTTAATTTTATAAATTTAAAAATTAAAAATATATTTTTTGAAATTAAAAATATATTAATTTCGTAAAAATAAATTATTGATTTAAAATATTAATATTAATTCTTTTTCAAAATTATTATTTTTTATTTAAAAATATCTACGACGGGTTGTCCCGTTGCAGATTGGCCGTATTAATTTTATTTTTTTAAATAAAATTATTTATTTAATATATTTTTTTATTTAAGAATATTTGTGACGGGGTACTGCCCATCACAGAGTCCGTCGCAGATTGTTCGTTTTAGTTTTATTATTTTAAATAAAATTATTTATTTAATTTTTTTTATTTAAGAATATTTGTGACGGGGTAGTACTGTCCGTCACAGATCTGTGACGTGGTAGTCCTGTCCATCACTGACGGACAGGACTACCCCGTCACAGATCTGTAACAGGTGTCTCGTCACAAATCTGTGACGGAATTGCTCTCTCGTCACAGATCTGCGACGGGTTACTCTCACCCTGTCACTAAAATTCTGTCACGCCCCTTTTTATGACGGTTCATTACCTTGTCATTAAACCCGTCACAGAAAAATTTTGTGACGAATTTTATGTTTTTAGTGACGGATTTTTCCGTCACTAAAACTGATTTTTCTTGTAGTGTCAATCATCACTTGAGCCATGCGATAATCCTGCTCTCTTTTGGTTTTTTTCTCAATTTTTAGATAATCCTAGCAATCCTCAATCCTCAATCCTGAGCTTATCATAACTAGTATCCTATGAAAGAATGGCGGGCCCTAGTTTCCCGATAGATTTTCCAACTCTCGAGTTAGTCATTATACTAAAGAATAAATGCATAATAAATTATACACTTAGTAGATCTCACCTTTATATAGGTCAACTAAAAGTTCAATACAGGCCAGGATTAATGATACATGGCTATTGAGATGGCAACACTTCAAATTTATCATTTTATTCAAACTTTAAAATGATTAATTTTATATGTATATGTTTAATTGTATTTTAATTATAAAATACCTTAATAATCATCTAACATAAATATAGTCATGTTAAGATGAGGTAATGGCACATATTTTCTACAGTGACATCTATTTCATACATTAGACTGTTACATTACATTAGGAAGTATAGAAGTGTACACTCAAGAGTAGGGTGAATTGGATCTTTCAAAAACTTTTAAGTTTGATAAAATATTATTACAAAAATTGTTTTATGTATTTTTGTAACTTGAAAAACTATGCTAGAAATATAAACTAAATATGCATCGTTTATGAAAATCAAAATATACAAGAGATTAAACTTGCTAAAATTAAACTTGAAAAAATAAAATCAGAGTAAAAATGCAGCATACAAGATTTATGGTGGTTCGATTAATTGTCTACATCTACTACCTTAACTCCTCACTATAGATTTAAACAATCAATTAATTGTATTAGCTTTTGCACGTTAAACTATAATCTTAACTTTTACAAACTCAACTGAAATCTCAACTTTTATGGACTAAACAATAACCATTATAAGTCTTTTCATGGGATATGGAAACAACACTTAGAGAAAAATAATTGAGCAAAAGCTCACACAAACAACTCTCAAAAGGATGTGAATGGAAGCTCACAAGAGATTTAAGAAATCACAATAAGAGAGTGTAGAGCTAACTTGCTCCATTTGACCTCTAATTAAGTTTTGATGATTAACAAAAAGAATATTTTAAATAATATACAAATTGTAGTCCCTAATTATTTTTGATGAATTTATAAAATATGTGTTATCAAAAGTGGTATTTTTCATTAAAATTAGTTTTCAAGTAAATATAAAATGCATAAAAATATTTTTTTTTTGAAAATCTGGACCACAAAGTCGACTTCTTCTTGGGAAATTTGACTCTTGTGAAGCTTTAGTTGACTTGGCCGAGAGCATGTTTTGTAGAGTTGATCAGACCGAAAACCAATTTTTTGACAATTGACTCTTGCCTGAAGAAGTCGACTCCCAGCTCTAGAAGTCAACTCCTATTCAAATGAAAATCGACTCCTCTTTGGGAAAGTTAACTTTCTAAACCCAACAATCATTTTTGTTTACCATTATGCTGCTCGTCCAACAGTGCCTATATATATGTGAGGTTGGAAATGGTAAAGAAGTTTTGCTATCTTGAATATCAAAATGCACCCACAAGATCTCAAAAGACTCTCAATCTATTTCCAAGTAAACGAAGGCTCTCAAACTCCATTGCACATCCATCCAAGAGCCTGAAGGCAAGTGGAGAAAAGCTATTTAAGTCAAATCTAAATCTCTCCGTCAACTAAGGCTACTGATTTATTTGTATATCATTATCTTGCATATTGTTCTTATTGATTTATTCATTTGTGTCCAAATGTGGGCAATCATTATATTCATTTAAGTTCTTGTTGTGGATTGTATTGGTTGCCTAGAATTGTTGAAAATCTAGGTGTGTATTAGTTTCCAATATGAGATAAGGTGAAAACCTTGGTGTTGGATTTAGTGGAACCCTAAGAGTAGTTAGACCTTGGGAGAGTAGATTAGGTGTGTGGAATACAATGAACCACTATATATTATATGTTGTCTATTGCCATACTTTTAATTGTCTTGTTATATCTTGTAACTTGCAATATAACAATTTCAAACAAACTCACTTATACATATCTATACAAGATTAATTTTTATAAAATCATATATCAAGAATTTTTCATAAGAAAATTACTAAAAATTCTAAACACTCTATTCAGCCCCTATTCCCATCTTGAGTGGTCATTCTCAAAGGGGCAAACAGAAAGTATAAAAGGTATGAAATCAAAGTACTTCGCTCTCTCTCTCTCTCTTGATGTGAGATCACTTTGAAAAAGACTAGAGAACAGATGACTTAAAGCTCAGCACTCCTTTTTCTTTCTCTTCTTTTTCATTCTCCTAGAGAGAACTCTTAATAGATAAGCTCAGTGTATGTGTGTAACCTCATTTTCGTGCATGCCATGCACCTTTGCAGTTTGTACAAAGAATAATAAATTGAAGCCTGCAAACCTGCAAGATATTTATATTTTTTTATGTTCCAACGATTAGTATATATTCTTTAAGCTCAAAACATTTTTAAATTACATAAGAGAATGTTCAGACAACTTTTTGCAATGATTAGATTATCCAAAAGTCAAAACTATGTGCATTTAATTTGTTTGTAACAACTATATTTTTCAAATTCAACATAGTATTAGTCAAGTAATCTTAGGTGATACTCAAGTAAGTTGCATAGTTAATTGAGTAATATTAAGAGTTAGTCAATTAAGCTTATCTTTACTCGACTATTGAAAGGTATTACTCGATTAAGCTCATCAGTATGTTTTAGTCATTACTCGACTAAAATGTTTGTTATTCAACTAAATAATAATAATACTCGATTAAAAACTCATCTTAGTCGATTAACATTTTAACCACTTGTGAATTTGAAATTGTTACTCGATTAAACACTTTTGTTACTCAATTAAAGTATGTCATTACTTGAGTCTATTTTTTAGTCGATTAATAAATCAGATACAAAGACTCACATTCTATTCAATAATACTTACTTTACTAAGATACTTAGCTACTCGATTAAGCATACATGATACTCAATTAAGGTCAATCTTTTAGTCGATTAATGTTCAAGTATAAAGACTTGACATTTTGGCCTTAATTATTACTCAATTAAACCTTTAAGTTACTCAACTAATAAAACACTTTGTCGATTAACATTCTAGTTACTTGATTAATGCTTTTTCATCATATATTCGAGTAAAACAGTACATAATTGATCAATTCTTTGAACATTAGGTGTTGCTCAATTACTAATAGTCAGTTACTCAAGTAATATTTGAAAGTTAGTTATATGCTCGATTAGTTTTGGATTTTACTCAATTAAGTTGTGTGTTACTCGATTAATGAACAACCTTACTCGATTAGGTCTTTAGAGTTTAGCTTTACTCTATTAAGATATTTTCATTAAAATTTTGTATTTAATTTTCATCATCAAAACATTTTTAGAATTAAACACAATAGTATCCTTTTTTTTATGATGACAAAATTTTATTGTGTCATGTAAACATTAATCCCAAATGATCCATCTTTTCTCTCCCTTTTTGTCATTAGCAAAAACGATAAGAGGATGATCAAGATACCAATATACCTTCCCTTTTTTGTTGTTTTAATTCCTTTGAGAAATAAGTCATCAAAATCAACAAAAACTCCCCCTAAGCTTATGTCTAGAATTTTCAAGATATATTCCACTTGAATATGCCTGATACCATTTGAACATTATAGAGGACAATTAATTTAAAGTTGCAAGATTTTTGTATTGAGATTTTAGTTTCCCTATTTGCATTATTTCTCCCCTTATTTTTAAGGGTATGTTTTTCTCCTTCTTTTTGTATAAACTAAGATGTATAGAGTCCGATTAACATCAGTAGTTTACTCAAGTAATACTTCTTTCAAATAATATTTTGATTATTCGATTAATATTCCTTATTAATCAAGTATGATTTCAATGATTGCTGGCATAATTATGAATTTTAGTCAACTAATTTTCACCATTAGTTGAGTAGTAAGTGTTGGAGAGTTAGCTCTCTCTCTCTCTTCAGTAATATCTATGTTTAGCAATTATTTTCCTACAAGACAAGTATTACACTAAATTTTTTTAGGCTCAATAGTAACAAATTTTCAATAAAATCCAAACGTTTCAATTTTAACAATTGTATCTCGATTTAATCAATTAGTTACAATTTTATTTACAGCCTGAATCCGATTCGAGAGGCGTGTGCCTTTGCTAATGTGGCACACAACCTCTCATTAAAAAATATTTAAGTAGGCCCCACATGTACACATATAAAAAAAATAAAAAAAATATTGTTAAATATATATGTGCATTAAATATTATATATATATATACAGAGATAGAGAGAGAGTGTGTGTGTTAAATATTTTATATATATATATAGAGAGAGAGAGAGAGAGAAAGAGAAAGTGTGTATGTATGTGGGTTAAATATTATATATAGAGAGAGAGAAAGAGAGAAGAGTGGGTAAGGGATGGAGCTGGATCGTTTGGGCCCAATCTCGGTCCATCTCCCGACCCAATCTCAGCCCATCTCATGGCCCCATCCTAGCCCTATGCTAGCATGTAGCAACATCATTATAGCCTCTACTGGGTATCCGCACGCCTGCTTAAATCCCATCCTTAAATCCTATCCTTATAAATGGCGAATTTTATCCTCATTAATGAGGATCCTATCGACACCATGCTGCCACCTAGGAACCCCCATCAACGTCGGATACTCAGTCCTATCACCTACAAACGCACGACACATGCATGTAAGAGGACGTCTCCTCCTCCTATATCAACTAGCTTTTTTAGAGTCAATGTATGTTCTGCTCTCTGACCTACCAATACATTGTCATTTCTTTACTCTATCACTCACTCGAGCGTCGAAGTACTTATAGGTGCCATTCGCCCCCCGGACGGACCCGTCGTCGGAGCCCGCTCCTTGCCGTTGCGATCCCGTCTCCGACCGCTTTCTTTGGTCAAGAAGGAACAAGAGAGACGACGATGGCAACAATGACGAAGGAGGAGAAAGACTGAACGAACCAAAGTTGGATACCGTTGGGCGAATCAATTAGGGCTTTTATGGATAGATGGAACTGAAGATGGATGAAATCAAAGAATCAAGAGGAAAGCGAGAGGGTCTGAACTTACATTTGGAGGAGGAGAGAAAGGTTAGGGTTTTGTTTAGAGACGAAAAAGAAAAATTTGTTACATGGATCATCTAAAAGCCTTGTCTTTGTTTCCCAAATTCTCATTCAATTCTCTACCCACAGATTGAGTTAAATTCTTAGAAACGATTCAATAAAATAAGACGAACCAGTTTAACCCAAGACTAAGCAGTCATAATTTATCCCATCTGAGAATCTAGAAGTTAAATTGAGATTCTCATATGGATCATCTAAAGATGATTTGGTGAAAGAAGATGAACAACAAAATCTCCTTTGTCATCGTCGCTGTCGTCATTGGTCACCCTTGCTCACATCTCTCTCTCTATATATATATATATATATATATATTTAACATAATTTTTTTTTTTTTACACGTAGATGTAAGATCTACTTAAATATTTTTTAATAACAAGTGGCATGCCACATCAACAAAAATACAAGCCTCTTGAATCAAATTGGGGTAGTAGATAAAATTGTAATTAATTGAATCAAAATTAAAATATTTAAATTAAATTGTAAAAACATGATAAGGTTCAACTTTTCGCTGCTAGCCAAGCAATTATGATAGAATTGACATTAAATTGACGAATTAACGTTATAGGATTTAATTACGTCAATGCTCCCTCTACCTATGCAGCCCATACGCCATGACCTATTGGTCCATTCAACATGATGCACCTACCACCCATTCCATTCACCTACTGGTCATTTGCAGCATCTACTTGTTGTCTATGGACATGCGTTATCACACGTCGACAAAATGTACATGACACCGACTCTAGAACATTCCTCTTATTTATAGCTAATTAATTCACAAGCATTTATTCCTGATTAGAGTATTATGTTAGGTGTTGATTTACAAGCATTTACGCTTAGTGACATGAAATTTAATTTAATATTTATAGTCTGGTAGTCATGTGTTAGTTGACGAATTCTACGATATCTAGTGTTGTTATTAAAATATAATAATAAATTTTTTTATACAAGAAGTATCATAGGTGTGGTCTCTGAAAAATCTACCTAGAAAGAAATTGGTTAGAGGTATAGATGAGTCTCACCCGTAGGCTTTTCTTTGATATTTAAATCAATCATCAAATGAAGTACAGAAAGCCAATAGAATTAAGGTTTTTATAGTGTTGTGAGCATATTTTTGTTAAAAACTAGTCTCTTATTTATAGAAGGGAATAAATTAAAAAGTGGGAAGAGTCTCTTATTTATAGAAGAGAGAGCCACAATCTTCGGGAGACATTTCAAACTTTCTCTTGGATTTGTAGACGAGCACATCAAAAATAAGTTTAGCTCGATCTTCTTAATCTCCCAGTTATACCAATCCCTCAGCCAAAGCTCTCACTTTAGTCCTTTGCAAACCTCTCACAAGTCTCTCATAAGTCTCTTGTGACTAAGCCTCTCATGGGTCTCTTGCCACGAGTAAGTCTTTCGCAAGTCTCTCACAAGTTTTTCATAGGTCTCCCACTTTAGTCTCTCGCAAACCCCTCATTTAAGTCTCTTAGTCACTTGGAATGGAATTTCTTCTTTCAATAAACTTTTTACACCTCTTTTTTTGAGGTTGGACCCATCCTTAGTATAGGCTCACTTTTTTGGACAACACCTAGAATTATTGTGGTTGAGACGTGAGACGTATGTTGTCTCCATTGGCACAAGATTGGATTGAGTATTTGTGAAGTCTTTGTGGAAAAGAACAGTTTGATGGATATTATGTGTTGTGGGACGTGGTCAAGAAGATCACTATACCATGGAGGATTTGCGATCTAAGTGTTCTGTCTTACTCAAATTTCTCTATAATTTGTATTGGATATATAATCTAATTAAAAAACATATATTTACATGCAAGTTAAACCGATGTAGCAAGACAGTTGCGGGAGGCTTCATCCTTTTTTTTTTTTTTTTTTTTTATCTTCAAACAATATTTGAACATATATATATATATATGTTTAATTGTTGTTTGTATTAACGAATGATTATACGATTACAAATTCTTTAACCTATGATTATGGTTAGATTTGTTCTCTTACTCGCATCCAGCAAAACGCGAACATGCAAAGGTGGGGAGATCTTGCGTCAGACAAATGTTATGTTGTCTAACACGAACAACATAACATTCTCGTGATTATAACATATATGTGTTTTTTTAATTAAATCATTTTATTCTTTTGATTACCTTTTGTTTATTATGTTTTCTTAATAATCATATTATTTACTGGCTTCATATAATATTATTCTCGTATGTTTCCGATATCTTAAGGTACATTTGTATTCAATGAAGTGAAGGAGGGATTGATTTTTGTGACTTTGTCTATTGGTTTCTTAATCATCATTCTTAAATGCTAAATTTAAATCATTTTGAATATTCTTGCCTTGTAGTTGTAGGTTCACTTCATCAAAAGTTTGGGAGTTATGGAACTAAATAATTTCTAGTCCATCCTCTACCAAAATTGGAGGTATATATCTACACCATGAGTGACATGATTTAATCGCTCTTTTTGGGTGGTGGAAAATCACTATTTTTTTTTATGTTTATTTGGTAATGTATGCACCTCGTAAGTGACAGGATTTGATTACTCCCTTCACGTGATGGGTGATCAGTCGGTAGTTGCATCGGCGGCCATAAAAAGAAAAGAGAGCAGCGAGTAAGGTAGTGATGGATTTTGAAAATTCATAATTCAGACGAGAATATGTTGATCTTTTTTGACACCCTTTGATAACTCTATCGATTGATCTATCGTGCAAAGTAGCACTGCTCTTACTAGTAATTCTAACAAAGACAACATTTTCCTAACAGATTTAGCGGCGATAGTGAAAATTATTGAGTAAGAATGTCGACAATTATTCTATATGGCTTTTATCTGGTGTCGACTAAAAGTGTTGGGAAATTTTTTTTTTTTGACAATTTTTGCCATCTTTCTTGGCGATTTTTAACGGCTGGAAAAGACCTAATTTCTAAGTAGTGTCTTTAGCCACACGTTTTTATAAATGACACTTAAGTGGGCATTAGAAATATATATAATACAATAATAATTATAAAATATTATTCTTTTGTGCCAAATGACATATTTTGGGCGAAGAAAATGTCTCTAAGTTGCCATTTTTGGGATGTTGCCACTTTCGGTGGATCAAACGCCTAAAAGTGGCACGTCTCTGCAAATGTATAAAAAGGCTGAGCAATTAAGCAAGTGAGAAGGCATCGGCAACCATGGCTTCAAGGGTGCCGATGTGGGCTCTTGGGGCTCTGCTTTTGGCATTGGTGGGTGGCGGAGCCGCCGCTGGGGCCGCCGGAAAATGTAGCTTTCCGGCGATATTCAATTTCGGAGACTCCAATTCCGACACCGGAACTACATTTGTTGCCTTCAATGACCTTTCTTATCCCTATGGCATGAGTTATAAAGAGAATGCTAAAAGGTTCAGCGACGGTCGTGTCATCATCGACTATTTAGGTAATTTTTTCTGCCCATTGCTACTGGCAAAAATTCTGTGCAATGAATCCATTACCAACTTAGAGATCTAGATATTGTTTAGCGGATGGGTTTTGTGTTCAAATTCACTTTGGATTTGGTTAAGTACGAGATTGTGCATTCAAATCTTCCTAATCGTTTCTTATTGACATTTATAGTTCCTATATACCAAAAAGATGATTTTATTTTTATTTAGAATGTGTCATTTCTAACAAAAGAATTAGTTCTTCTATCCAAGGGGTGGGTCCCCCCCCCCCCCAATGGGGCCCACGCCTCTCCCCTCAAATCTTATTTCCACCATTATTGCCAAAGAAGTATTAGTAAAGGATTGATTGTACTTGAGGTTTTATTGGATGTATTGGTGGATTGTATTTGCATGCATAGAAAACATTAATGCTATTTATCTCGAGCACAGATGAAATAATAATAATATGACAGTATTTGTCTAAAAAAAGATAAAAGGAGATCTAACAGATTTTATTTTTGTATATTATTTAAATTTAAATAGATGTATAATACTAATTAAATACTTGCTCACAGTGGCGGAGCCATGTTTTGACGCCCCAGCTGATTTTTTTATTTTTTATATATATATTATTATAAATAATTATAATTTTTATAATTTGACTAAGACTAAAATTATAATTTAGTCTGAACTCAAATTATTTCTTGGCTCGCCACTGACTGTTCATTTCTATTGAAGATGAATAACATTACTCGTAGAAAACACACACTCACACGGACAGATTGGGCTTGGTTTTTTAATATTATTGATAAAGTCCTCTCTATGCGTTTTTGTATGTGTATGCGTCGATGTGCATTGATGATATGATGCAGCTGAGAATTTGGGATTGCCATATTTGGAGTCACCTCTGGACACAATAGGGACAAGTTACAAGTATGGAGCCAACTTTGCAACAGGAGGATCCAAGATCAGCCCCATACTGCCCGCCTGGGCTGCTTTACCCATCCCCATGTACCTAGACGTCCAAATCTCTGAATTCCTACAATTCAAGTCCCGAACCATCGACTTCTACAACCAACTCAAAAATGATTATAACAGTAGTGAGAGTGAGTTCATCCTAATACCCTTCTTTTTCTTTTCCCTTTCGAACCAAGAAGTGATGGCTGTTGTTTCGGCGGCGTTTAGGGAACCGATCATACATGCCCCAGCTCCCCGACCCTGAGGTTTTTGCCAAAGCTCTCTACACCGTTGACATTGGCCAGAACGACGATTTCTACAACACTTCCATTCCCGTTGTCATTGAGCAGTACTACAGTGGCCTGCAAGTAAGTTGTTTCCCACCTCCTCCTCGTGGTGGGGGTGATGGTGGTGAAGATGATCATTTTTCAATATCAAGCTATATGTATATTTAAGGTAGGAGTTTCCTATGTGTATGTGTGTGTGTGTATATGTATATATAATAATATTTGATGATCAGAGGCTGATTCAATCCGGGGCAAAGTTCTTGTGGCTGCACAACCGGGGCCCTACCGGTTGCATGCCCGTCACCGTTGGCGAATGCCGGCTCAACAAGACTGCTTGTCTGGACAAGGTTAAAGGGTACATTAATTCAGAAAATGAATTGTACGACCAGCACGGCTGTGTGAGAGGCCAAAACAAGAAGACGAAGATGTTCAACAGGCTCTGGAAGCAGAGCGTTGACAAGCTTAGGGCACAATACCCGGATGTTGTTATTACAACCTTCGACATGTACACCGCCAAATCCAAAATCATTGCCAATGCCCAGAAATTTGGTAACTTATTTGATCCCTCCATAGATTACTACTTTTTACTTTTAAGCTATTTTCTTTAAAATATATAAGCATGCAAAACAATCATCATGTATATGCTTTTATGATTTAGTTGGCTTCTAATTAACAAGAGACCCAACTGTTTTGGCAGGTTTTTTAGATCCTTTCAAGCAATGTTGTGGCAACTCTACAGTATTTTGTGGAATTAGACAACCAAATATGGGACCACTCCTTGGCACTGCTTGCCAAGACCCAACAAAATACATTAGTTGGGATGGCATTCACTACTCTCAAGCAGCCAACAAGTTGGTGGCAAATCTTATCATTGAGGGCTCTCTCACTAGCCCTCCGTCAACCCCAATTTCGCGGGCTTGCCACAAGCCATGAATGAATGTGATGTGCATGAAAATGATGTAAATGTCCTTTGAGTTGATTAAAGGCATTGAGATATTATATGTCCATGATATTCTTTTCGTATATAATATTCTTCTTTGAAATATAAACTTTACCCCTATAAAAAGATGTCAGATCATCATCGGAACTCAAAAGTATCACTAAATGCTCCTCCTTTAGTGACACTTTTTTAGTATGATGTCATCTTTACTAGTTATCAATTCATTGAGGACACCAAAATTATAAGAGTAGATAATACATATAAAAAGTTCAAATGTGCAACTTAAAGCTCCTTTTAGTGACATTTTTTTCTAACCAAAAAAAAAAAAAGGTATTACTAACTCAAACGTGTTGCTATAAAATCCTTTAGCAACTCTTCTTAATCCAAAGACACCTTCACAAGCTACTAATTAATACCAATTCATCAGTGACACTAAAATTATAAAAATCTATTATACATATTAAATGATGAGAAAATTAGAAATGCCAAATCAAATGTATTCTTAATATTTATTGGTCGTACAATCTTTAACATGTATATATGTAACGTGATGATTGATTTATAATGATGGAAATAATCACAAATTGAAAGATTATTAAAAGAAATTTTCATTGTGCAATTAGATGGAGAAAATGTTTATTCCTTTTTCTTGTTTGTTGGTTGGAGAAGTAGAAAATCTTTATTGGAATTTTCCATAGCCAGACTTGAAAAGTGTGATGAAAATGGGATTTACCTCAACTTTGGAAGTGTTGAGAACGCTGTCTCCTCTCCTTTTCATTGATATTGGAAGAAAGAATCATCAAGAAGTGGGGGCATGGAGAAGGAAACTTTTTTTCCCTGTAAAAGGAGAAGCAAACTTGGTCAAAGTTTGAAAGAAAAAAGAGTGATAATATATATATATGTATATATATCCTCATGATCATGATGAAGATGAATCCATTCCATGCAGCTAATAGTACATCTTTTTTTTTAAGGTATATTCTTTCTTCTTCCACTTCTTCTCCTTTAGAGGGGAGAAGCATCTGGATGGACCGCATGCACTTAGTTCTTTTTTTCCCAAGTAAAATATTAAAATGAGATAGCTTAATTAGCCAACCACGTTACATATCATATGATTTGATTACAGCAAATACAAATCTTAAACAAATTAAAGAAATGCAAGAAACACCAACTTAAGCTAAGTAATTAAACCAATAAGAAATCAACTGCTCGTCAAAACAAGCATTATAAATAGAACAATCCACCGGCAACAAGATATATGAGAATCAAGTATCCAAAATGCGGACAGAACCGTCCTAACAATATCAATTTGACTCTTCATTTCACAAACCCCAATGGCCATCCACGAACGAGTCCAAACATGGATCAAAGTCCATGGTGAAGGGCTATTAATTCCAGATAGCTTTTAGGTCGTGCAATGAGGTTGAAAATGACCGTAAGAATTCATTGCACTCTCTCTGAGGGGCCAAGCCAGTTCTATGTAAGTACCAATGAAAGTTCTTTGAGCCAAATGATATGAGCAAGGGTGGAAGGGGATGACACCTTGTTAAATCAATATACCTCTCTAGGACGATAAACTCACCCATTGAAGCTCTTGATCTAGTGGATACATAACTAAAAAAGTTGATATTTAGTTTGGGACGGATGTAACACTTGGAATAAAGGCTTATCCCAATATCCCATGTACTAGCTATCAAAACTAAGTTGAGTCTAACTAAGCCGAACATACGTGGACAAGATCAATCTAGGATGCGAAGGTGGTTATCAAAGTGAACCAATCTCACCCTTAATATCTAACGCCTTCACTCAACATATTCTAGTCATCAACAGTAGTGACCACTAAGAACAACCATCAAATCCTCGGGATAAAAGAGGGTCCAAGAGCTAATCGAAGAAGGGATAACATGGTTGGGCTAAAACATGGCTTACAACAGGTTGTGGGGGAAGTTTTAGGGAGGTCTATAGGGGGTTTTCGATGAATCTTATAGAGGCCTAGGGGTTTTCCAAGATAGACGGCAACCACCATGGTAGCAATTATGCTTCCTACACTAGAGGAAACTCTAGAAATAAAGAATAAAAGGCAATCGATCGAGCGTTGAGCGGTAGAAGACAGTAGCAACAATGATGCATTTACTCTAAGAGAGAAATAGCCCTACCCAAAACACGAGTATGCATGAACCACATGCATTTTAGTACACACAAAAAAAAAAAAGAATTCTATTGTAAATGATCGTGCAAAACTAGCAGCAATTAAGAATGTAGATCTTATTGTTTACCTAGATTAGTTATCTAAGTAATTGGTTTGAGATTCTATTCGATTAGTCGTTGCCTAACTAGATTCCAATGTTCCATAGAAGTTGAAGTTTGGGTGCAATTGTCATTTATTGTGTTTCTAGTAATTTTGATGTAAAGTTCATTCATTTAATTAAGGCAGAATGACTTACTGAGGCAGGGCAAGGATGGTATTTATAATCTGCACCCCACCCTATCCCTATATATATAGTATTTAAATTATATTTATATATTCTATCTAATATATATAATTATATTATCTAAACTTATAACCTATTAATCCACTAACTTCGACTTGACCCCATGTCATAAATAAGATTAAAAAGTAAAATAAATTAATTCAATTGTTTAAATAAATCAAATAAGTGATTATAGACTTGTAATTTAAACAATAATAAGTATTTTTCAATATCAAAATTCATTTAGTCTTTTTTTTCTTCTCTCTTCAATTCTTAAAATCTATTTTAATAATTGCTTTTATTATTTTCAATATTTTGTGTTTATTTTTGTTAAAAAGATTCGATATAAAAAAATTAAATTTATATATAAAAACACATGATCATAATACTACTCATGTGCTAAAAGAGGAGATCTCTCAAAAGTGGTGGCACTCTTAAACCATTCTATACAAAACAAAAAATGTGTGGAGACACCATTTAATTCTCTCAATGATTATTTATGATTATTTTATCTTAATACCAAAGCATTTATTATTTCAGTTTATAAAATTGTCATGGTCAAGTCATTTTCTTAAAATTTTACAAGATCATTTAAAATAGTAGCTCTCTACCCTTTTAATTATAAGAATGACTTAAATCCATCGCAAGCAAGGATACACAAAAGACATTAGGAGGATATACCCCGCCCCAGATAGCCTTAGATTGACTCTCTGTAAGAGCATTGTCCCTTTCTTTTGACTATTCTTAGGTTCCTACCGTAGAATTCTTGCTTTTTCCATGGACCACCTTATTTGTACAAGACCCCATTACTATATCACGATATATTATAATATTTTAATATCAAAATATCGTGATATATCGCGATTTATTCATCCCATTTTTTCTCTCTCCCCTTTCTCCCCGTCCTCGCCTGCAACCTCACCACCGCCTCCTCTTGCCGTCTCGCCTCTACTTCTCACCGCCTCTCGTTGCCTCGCCTTGTCGCCTCGTCTCTACTACCTCATCGCTACAATCTCCAACAACCAGCAACCACCCAAACCAACCGAGGTGCAACGGGCGGCGACGATCGGCAAGCGGCAAGGGCGAGGGCGACTCGGGATAGAGAGAGAGAGAGAGAGAGTGTGTGTGTGCGTGTGTTTTGGATCATTTATCAGATGGGTAATTTTGTCATTTTATTTTTCTATAAAGCTTTTTGTACACCCTCTTCTTAACAAATGGATTTATCCTTTTTCCTTTTCTTTTTCAAGAATCAAATTGGAGTAAAATCAACATCAAGATTCACATATGCTGTAAACATTTCAACCTTTACAAGTTCAATTTATTTGTTCCAAAAAAAAAAGAAAATATTAAGATTGAGATTGATATAAATATATATATAAGATTATTTTTAAAGTAATTGACAATATCTTATTTGGTTTTAATAGTAACATCATTAATCACTTTATCTTTAAATCTAAAATATCAAATGGATGGAGACCAGTTAAAACTTCAAAGACAAAAGTGAAACCGGCCACAAAAAAGACTTGGTCATAAGACTTCAGACTTTTTCCTATTCCATCAACTATGATATAACTCGAATTACCACCCTAGTTGTGAGTAACATGAGAGGAGGTTAAATATGTTAAGAAGAGTTTGATGTTGTAGCAAGGACAGGAGGGTGTGCTAGCTTGGGTTTGGTTTTGACAATGGAGATGGAACAAAATTTAAGTGGTGAAAGTGGAAGCAATGCAAAGGACGGCTGGTGGGGGACCAGAATGAAGAATGTGCAGCAGCATTACACATACCTTTTGAAACTGGGGGTATCTTCAAAGCAAGAATCTGGATGCAGGACCCCTCCATCCCCAGTCAAAAGATAAGTCTCTTCAAGACTAACAAATTCCACTCCTTTCATCCATATTGTCAACTCTCTCTCTCTCTCTCTCTCTCTCTCTCTCTCTCTCTCTCTGTGGAGTTACCAGCAGTCGCTAATAGCTTACAAACAAAGAGATGAGACGTTGAAGCCTTATCCAAAGAGTCCTATTAATTTGCTTTTGCCGAAAGTATGAAAAGATAATAGAACTTCATATATTAATATAGATTTGCAAGTAAACAATTATCTATGCCTCTTTCTCCTTTTATCTGCATGACTCAACACAGCCCATTCCAAGAATCAGCTGATCATCTCTAATTTCAATGTTGAATAGGATAAACAGTAGGCCAAATGCACGTATACATATATATCTAATATTGGAACGTTTATATATTTTTCAAACTCACAAATGTAAGTCGGGTCAAGAATCAAACCCACATCCTCAAACTCTTAAATATAATATCTACAAATCCTTATTCTGATACCATGCTACTTACCACCTAGGTGATGATAACTAGTTTTATAATGACAGAGAAGAACGCGAATGTTTCGTGAACAATAAAAGGCTACTTAATGGCCTTGAGGAGGAATAACGTCTTGAACTCAAGTTGGAAGATTTTTTTTCTTTTCTTTTTGGTCTTTTCATCCTCTCCTATCAATATAAATACCTTGACATCTTTGAGTTCCATCCTCAAGTTTCCTCATCTCTTTTCGTCTAAGCAATACCCTCACTCCGTTAGCAGCAGCTTTGGTGGAGATCAAAACAATGGAGAATTCAGAGACTCTTAGGCACTTTCTCATTCTTACTTTCTAAATCATGTTTAGTCTTGTACAATGCAAAACAGCTACTTCCAATTCCAACATCTAAGCGCATGCCTCACAAATGAGTTCCATGCATGTACAGGAACAAGTGTGCTGCCTGTTATAGACAGTTCAACAAGATGGAGCATCTGGTTGAGCACATGAGGATTTCATATCACTCCGCTCACGAACCAACCTGTGGGATTTGCCAAAAACATTGTCGATCATTTGAATCTCTGAGAGAGCATCTCATCGGTACATAACCTTCAATCACTGCTAGACTAAAAAATTTCAGCTTATATTCTTATCTTGGTTTTCTTTTCAGGTCCGCTGCCAAAGGCTGAATGTGAAAGGGTATTCAAAGACCGGGGATGCGACCTCTGCTTAACCATCCTCAGCAGCCGCAACGCTCTTAGGGTTCACCGGGAGACATGCCAGTTGTCGCGCATGAATGTCGTATGAACCCTCAAACTCATAATTGAAGCAACAAATGAACCCTAATTTTTCTTTCTTCTTTCTTCTTTCTTCTTTCTTCTTTCTTTTTTCTTTTTTCTTTTTTCTATGTCCATGCCATTGCTACTCTAAAACACACTGTAATGTCATTTTTTCAGGGTATTCTTCGTAGCATGGCTAACTTGGGCATTAACGAGGACCCGCAGATCAATTCTAGTCGAGCCAAGGTGGTGGCACTGGCCTGCAAAATGGTTGGCGGTGGCAGTGATGGCTCATTAGATCTTTGTGCAAGGATATGCCTCGTTGATGAATATGAAAACATCATCTTCCATACCTATGTCAAGCCTCACCTTCCAGTCACAAACTATAGGTATTAAAAACTAAGTGGACAACTTCATTTACCTAAGAAATAATAATAATAATAATAATAATAATAATAACTAGTAAGTTGACAAATAAGGAACACATTTTTACACAAAACCTAGTTAATACAAAATACCAAATGTTTTATTCTTTTTTAAGGTATGAGATAACAGGCATCCGCCCAGAATTCTTAAGAGATGCAATACCATTGAGGCAAGCTTCAAGGAAGATTCAAGATTTCCTGTGCAATGGAGAAGCGGTGTGGAAGATACGTTCAAGAGGTGGAAGAGCAAGGATTCTTGTCGGCCATGCCTTGGATCATGAACTTAAGTGTTTAGAAGTGGAGTACCCAGCAATAATGATCAGGTAATTAGCTGAGCTAGAAAACTACAAGACTATTTCGACAGGTTATTGTAGCAACAAGATTGTACCTTAGTATTCACCGTGTATGAGCTTTTCGATGTTGATTTCTGAACTTTCTGCCAGGGACACAGCCAAGTATCCACCATTGATGAAGACAAGCAAGCTCAGCAACTCTCTCAAGTACCTAACAAAAGCATATCTTGGGTAAACTGCAGTCTTCATCTCCTTCACCAACCTTCGTTATAAACTGTACCAAGAATAATTAATGAAAATTCCTGTGTTCTATAGCTACGACATTCAAACTGGAACACAAGATCCTTATGAAGACTGCGTAGCAGCGATGAGGCTTTACCAAAGAATGAGATCCAAAGTTCATAAACCAGAGGATTATCCTCTTGCTACTGACCCACAAAACCGGAACAATTTTGCTCAGTGGAGGCAAAACGAGCTTGAAAGGATGAATCCAGAGGAACTGTTGGAAATCTCAAGGTCTGATTACTATTGCTGGTGCATGGATTCCAAAGAAACTTTCTGAATGATGAAGATCTTGTCATGAAGACTCAAAAAAGCAAGCTAATATATAGATGATTCAAGAACGATTGACGAAGGAAATTCATGCCGTTTCTGTTATATTAAGATAACTATGAGAAGAAAATTTCTGCTGTATTAAGATAACTACGTGAAGAAAATTTATGTATCCTGGTATGATAATAATGTGGCTTTATAATAAACTTATTTGTGGAAAATACTCATCTAATAACATTTTATCTGTCTTTCGTGGATGTGAATCTCAATAGTGATCCTAAGATAACACTAGACAAAATCTCTAATGAAGGAACCATGTAAAAGAATTGAAATCAAGTGAAGCAGGCAAGTGCAACACCTCAAATTATTCATAAATAAACACACACACACAATAAGCTTTCGCTTATGGGATTGGAATTTGGATATATATATATATATATATATTTTCCCAATGGCTCTGCCAGTTTTGAGATGGGAAAATGTTTCCAGAGTCTGAGAGAACGGAAATGGACCTTTAGGATCAACTACTGGCTTCAGCTTCCCACTCTCCAGCAAAGGGTTCAGTTTCTCCAACAAAGAACCACTTGGAAGTCACCACAAATATGAAAGCCGGAAGGGTCACTTTGCCTATTATTACCACCGCTTTCCCACCTTGTTTAACAGCCTTCGGTGCCTTCTCACACTGCCCTGTAAATATGGCATAAGATGACAAAACGTCTAGAATTAATGTACCTAATGTTGCCTAATAGAATTAAGGCTTATGATTTTTGTTGTCGTCGTTGTTATCCCTCAACCGGTAATCTAGTAGTCATAGCTAGATTTACGATCTGACCAACTGCATCAAATACGACATCAAACTTCTCCGGTAGCTCTTTGAAGGCTGCTTGGCGTAATCAATGGCCAAATCCACGCCCAAGCTCTTCAGCAACTCCAGTTTACCAGAGCTACAAGTGGCGGCTACTCTGGAGGCACCAAATGCATGCTTTGCAAGCTGCCACGGACGCAAAAGAAAGAGAAAACATGGGAGTTCCATCCATCAAACATTTGGTAGGCACAATATTCAACAAGAACAAAGAAAAAAGAATACCTGAATTACGAAAGTTCCAACTCCACCGGCGCCTCCCAGAACAAGAAGAGATTTGCCGGCCGAAAATCCAGATCTTTCGAGGCCTTCAAAAGCAGTTTCAATGGCAAGAGGAAGGCCGGAGGCTTCAGCGAAGCTCAAATTACTGGGCTTTAGCGCCAATAGCTTCTCTTCAACGGCTGTGTACTCGGCCAGTGTGCCAAAGTGTGTGGGGTTGTCCAAAGCTTTCTGTTTTATATTCGCATAGACTTCTATCTCCTCCTTTGAGCCGCCTCACTCGGCTTCCCACCTTAACCACCACGCCAGTAACATCGTAGCCCGGAACTGTCTGCAACTGTTTCACGTGAATCAAGAGAGAAACAACACACAAAAATAGCGACGGCTTAGTTTGGTGTCTAATAATGATTTATACCATAATTTTTAACACGAAATTAGTATTATCTCCGATTTGTAGTACCAAATTGGTGTAAAAGAAAATTTTTAAAGAATATTTTATAAATAAATATTAATGAAAATATTATTTTTTATATATATTATTAAATTTTTGCATTAAGAATATTTTTTTCTATTAATTAATTATTAAAATATAAAAATTCATATTATAGACAAAAATAATTCATTTTATATTAACATGATACTTATAAAATATATTTAATATTTTAAAATATATTCAATATTATACTCATTTTATAGATCTTAATAAAATATTTTTATCCGTATATATTTTTTATAATAACTTAATTTATATTTTTAATTATTAATCAAAATATACAAATATAATAAAAGTGATAAAGGATGTAAAGGGAATAAGTTATTTTGAAATTATATAAGGGTAAAATTAAAAATAAAATAAAAAATAAAATTTGATGTTATACTATTCACTTAACACCAAATTAAACGATTAAAAATTGTGCGACACGATTTTATTGTATTCATTAAAGAGGTTTTTATGCCAAATTACAATTGACGTAAGAAATGCCACGTGATGCTCTTAGCCATGGAACCGGTAGCTTAAGTAATCAACGGTGATTCGTGAATAATATTATTTTCCATGGCCTTGGGGTATTACTTTCATTATATTATTATGTGTTTGAGTAGGGTGGTGCTTCAAACATACGATCTTCAAGTCTAATAAAATGAGGTCTGGATGCTAATAAACAGATTATATTTTATTTTAGTCCAAGAAACCAATTCCACGTGACAAAGATGAGAGAGAGAGAGAGAGAGCTACAGGGAGAGGAGACTCGGCTGCCTGCAAAAATCCGGGCGGCGTCCACAGGGTTGAGGGCGGCGGAGACGACCTTGACGAGAACCTGATCATCCTCCACTGGAGGCACGGCTAGATTTCTTTGCGGCTTCAAGACATGGGCGAAGCTGCCGTACTCAGGATGCGCCCAAGCCTTCATATGACTTGGAGCAGGCCAGCTCAGGGAATAGGCCAGTCAGGCCTATGCGTAGGGCTCAAAAAAGAAGAGCCCAAATGTTGTTTCATTTACATAAGAGGTGACTAACTCTCTAAGTTGGATCATTTTTTTAATATTAGATAATAAATATTAGGATGTTATTAAGATAATAAATTATTTTTCAATATTAAATAATAAATAATAAGATATAAATCAATAATTAAAAAATAATAATTTAATGAGAACGAAAATGAGGAGATAAAATTATCTATCGAAGAATATTTTAGAAGTAATTATTTTATATATTTAGTTAATTATGTAATTTTCTCTTTTCAAAATAAGTTTGAATAATTTAAAATATATAAAGATAATTTTAATTTCATTTATAACATAAAAAAATTAAAATTGATTGATGATGATAATTTAAAAATAAAATTATTTAAATTTTGAAAACTTTCTAAAATATGACATAATCTTTGATATTGATGATTTGAATTTATTTTAAGAATTAAAAATTTTAAAAGAAATTAAAATCATAAAAATAAAAACACCACTTGCATTACTAAATTTTATAAAAAAATATAAATTCTTTTTCAAATACATAAATAACTTCTAAAATACTATTAATCATTCTTGTGATTGTAATTTCAGTAAGAAAAAATTTAAAATTAAAATTAATAAAATCTTATTTATATTCAATTATATCATAACAAAAGTTAAGTAATTTGATTATATTATCAATTGAAAAATATTTATTTTTTAAATTTAATTAGTAATTTTATATTTTAAAAAATTAAAAATAAATATTTATTTATATTTTAAAAAAAATATCAAAATAACTCTTATATAAAATCATAAATATTCTTAATCCGACCCAATCACTCTCCACTGCTCTTTTGTGTCCTAATCTCCACCAGCCTTGTACTCAATCCAGGTTGGTTGAAGACTTGAAGACTTGCCCTCACGGGCTTCGCATAGATGATTTTTAGGGTAGTAGATTATATTCAATGATGTAGATTCAGGTCATGATAGTCGCAGTATAGAAGTTTTATCCTCTTGTGAGGATGACTTTTTGTGGGTATTATGCATTATATCTCTTATTTTATGAGTCATCGTGTACCGTAATTAACTCTTTCCAAGTGGGTGGAACAGTACGGGGAGAGCCTAGATTTCACCTTTTACACCTAATGTTGGTTGAAGACTTGAAGAAGTGATGTTACGGAGAGTTCCTAATCTCGCAATCAATTAGCTTCAGTTGTTCAGACTACCCTGTGATTCTTCTAAAGGGGGGGAAAAGGAAGCGATCACAAGAAGAAATCTAGTTGATGCAATATTCATAAATTAATGTTTAAGTAATTAAATATGATATTGTAATTATTAAAGTTAACGTTAAAATTAAATGTTTAGTTAATATTTTATTATAGAGATAATTCACGTTATGTGCTGTAACAGACATTTAAATAAAAATTTATTAAGTGAGATTTAATAATTATAATTTTTTTTAATAAATTTTTAAATACAATAATTATTGGCAAATTTTGTTAATGGAGTATTTTAGAAAAATATTTTATTCACAATACTTCATAATATTAAAAAAAATATTTACTTATATAATACGATGGATTGTTATTGTAGTATAAATATGTAAAATGATTAAAAAAGATATTGATGTATTAAAATGTTTATTATGAAAAGTGATAATATATTATTATCGAAATACAATAATAAATTTATTTAACTAAAAACATCGTCGTCAAGTTGTCTTAGTCTGCAAGAAAGAAATAGTCAGAGAGTCCGAAGAGGTCTCTACGCAAACACTCTGATATTTAAGTCAGATACTGAAAAAGATGAAGATTATATTAAAATAAATATTAAAGACGTATATTTTCAATAATAAGTATTTTCTTATTTATAAAGAAGTATGAAATAATCCGAAATTAAGATTCTCATAAATAACGTTAATCTTAATATTTTAAAACCCATTAAGATTAGAATTCTTTATGGGTGATGCTTATCTCAATATTCTGAAATTCTTTTAAATTTAGAATTCTTTACGGATAATTATTTATCTTTTTCTTAAAATATTCAAAAGAATTTTTGAATATTGAAGTTATTTAGTATGCGCGTTTACACGGAAGCTCCCCCCTCCATGTTATGAAAAAATTTACGTCTTTTAATTCAATAGGATATTTTGAATTTTTAACCTTTTTTTCATCTTTCAATGACTTTCGTATATCACACAATAATATGATTACGGAGAGAAATAATAATTATAAAATACATGTTCTTTTATGAATGTGGATTTGACTAAAAGTTAATTTGTGTTTAAAAGAAGCAGTTATGCCTTAAAAAGTAAAATTACACTACTTTTTAAGAAGAAAGTAATGCACCAAAGATATCAAGGGCGAGGAGAAAATGTTCAGCTGAAATTTTCTGTTTTATAGGATTATTATTACATTATTATTACTTTTGAAGTCAAGGGCATTTTGGTCATTGTAAATTTTTACAATTTAGTTCTCATGGTGTAATCTCGCTACTTGTGCGAACCTATTTTTCATACGATATGGAATTCACTTATCCCAATCTCTGTAGATTCTATCCTTGGCCACTTTATGCCTTATTTATTTTCAAGCAATGTTAATAGTAATAATTATATATGTTGACATTCACGTATGGCAGTATTGCTAAATTTAAAAAATTTTATACATTACACAGGCATGCACAATAAAAGTAATAAATATGTGCACCATTTACAGTTTGAATATCTTAAACAATACGATATTTTATTATATAAAATATAATAAATCACATACTTATATGTTAATGTTAGGTGGGTATAGAAATTGTTTCTATAATAAGATCGTATCCTTGTCATTATGTGGAAGGCCTAACAAGCTATCCTATATCACGTCGTGGTCCTCATCTCGTTCTAGCCTGAGAATGTTGATTCACTCACACCCGTCTATATCCCCTGAACAATACGAAATTAACCAGCGAAACAATTACACCACTGTAATTTTTAGAAGCAAAAGAAGAATAGAAGAACAAGCCAAGGAAGCTGTAAGCACCCCCGCCCGGATATCCCAACCACCCGGACTACCCGAACGGGAGCTCTTACGGAAGGAGAAAGAATAAAACATAAGACCAAAACCACCCCGGCATGCATAGACAAGAATTAAAACAACGGAACCAAAGCTATATAAACATGCATGCACTATGAGCACCCCGTTAGCATAGCAGTCACCAGGTAAATAAATGAATACAGACTCATGTGCCGACATACATGAGACACGAGAAATAACCTAGTACAGTCAAAAATAATAGAGTAAGTCCTACTCAACCATCAGAGTTGACAGGGACTAACGGGACTGCCTGTACATCATACCAACTTTGCCGCTAGATGCCGACTCCCTTACGTTTAACTCACGCTGACACTACTTGGAATGATAGAAAACAAAGTGAGTCGAGAGACTCAGCAAACATAAGGAAAAAAAGGCTGAAGGCTGTATAAACCTAATAAACTCTTCCCATAACACCAAACTTCAAGCACACACAAGCCATGAGATGCTACAGCACAATAGTATAGCATAATAAAAGCACAAATCGGTCATTGGGGCCCACATAAGATACACAGCACCCAAGTCCCATACCAACCTGTCGTTGCCCTAGATGGTAACAAATACCTCCAGCAACCTGTCCGCGTCATCACGGGTATGTGCTCCCACCACCCGTGTGTCCATATCGGTACTCCCGACACCCGAGCCATAGGCTCCCTCGGAACAGTCTTCCCGTCCGAGAACTAATAACTACTAGTAACCATGCAATGCACATAGAAATGCAATGGCGCAGTGAGCATCAACGTGATACACTGGCGCCCATACATCCAGGTATCAGGCCATACTCTGCCCACATAGTAAACCACACGCGATGTATATGCCCATGCCAGAATGCAACCTAACCATGCTAGAATGTCCTTATCCAAGCATACTCAATAAATGAATATCCCCACATGCAACACGTACCCATGTGCATATTAAACCATGAACGGTAATACAACATATCAAATCATGCAATAAATCACATACTGGCAGAGCTAGCCAGTAATGTCCGACACCGATCAACAGCTAGTGACTAGAAGTGTCTACTCGACGATCCACTTTAGGACCGTACAATAGTCTACCCCAACATCACCAAACAGTCGACCCCTGCCTCACTGCTCGATAGCTCTAACCAAACCATAAATAAACCCGAGAAATCCATAAATAAACCCACACCACTAAGAACCTAATCTCTAAGTGGTTCAGCATCATTCCGAAAGGAATAGGGGTGATACGGATCCCCGTAGGCACACAACAAATAAAACTCTAGAAGTTCCGGATTTAATTTAAATTAAAGCAAATGAATAAAAATAAATAAAGCTAAGTGTCGAATTAGAGTAAGGAATGAGATAAAATACAAGAAACTATGGGATCTCTCACAGGAATTAAAGCACATGAGGAGATGAGTAGGAGATTTCCTTTTACTAGCTGATTCCGCCCCTAATTGTTCCCCCACTGCACAAATTGATAACAATAACGATAATAGTAATACCATAGTAACATTATTATAATAACATCAATAACAACAATACATTCATAATAACCATAATCCTGGAACCAATAATAATAATGGTAACACTATTGATACATTAGAAATAATAATATATAATATTAATATTAATATTTTAATGCTTACTAATGTGCAAACATCACTTCCTTTTTAGAATATAAACATAGGGAATATATATCCTTGATTAATAATATATATACTTATCTCCACTGGTATGCATTCACGGCTAAGGCCATTTCTTTTTTTCTTTTATTTTAATTCCCTTGCACTCACACACAGTAATATTCCCACGCCCATACACTGTGTTTATATATATATATATATAAATCGGCACACTCACAACAACACACCCACTCTCACAGTCAAGGCAATATACACTCTCACGCACACAGTGAGCTCACTTCTTACACACAGTGCACTAGTGTGCACATATACTTACACACCAAATTAATATATGTAAGATAGCATAATCACCCAAAATTAATAAAATCAAACTCATAATTAAATTCTAACTATACAAAATTATTAATACATAATTATTTACTTACCCGACTAATTAAACCGCAATAAAACTTGATTTAATCCTCAATTTTTCCCAAATTCCTCTCCATTTCTAGCCTCAACGTGCTATCTTCTTCTTCCGAAAGCTCTCTGTTTTCCTCCAAATTTAGCTTCAATTGAAGCATTAAATAGCCATCTAATCCCATAGAAAAATAGGGTAAAATACATGGATCCAAATTGGCCTTAAATTTCGTGCAAGCAGAGGGCGTGGGAGAGCAGCTGCAGGGGCGCACCAGTGCGCGCTACGTGGCCGCCCAATGGGCTGGCACTGGCGCCCCAAAACGGCCCCGTTTTGGCCGCCCCTTGCTGCCCCAAAAATATTTCTTTTTCCTCCAGCCGAGCGCGCCTCCTGCGGGTTGAACCCGAGACCTCCAGCATCCGCACACGTGCACCAAATCACTCGGCCAGTCCACATCTTCCGACATATATGCATACATAAATACATATAAGGGAATCCCAGCCCATCTCCGCAAATCACACTTTAAACCCCTAACTTCCGAAAACCTCCACATACACCCTAATTTCTATTTCCACTTATTACACTTGCACCCCAAACATTCTAGAAATTCTCCCAAATTACTTTATTTTAATCTTTCCCTAAATACTCCCCAATTAACTAATTATTTTCTAAAAATAACATAAATAAACATTTTTTGAAATCTCCAAACACCTAAATAAATTAATATTTCCTTTTAACCCACAAATATTTAATAATCACCACAAATACGATAATTAATAGTGATTAACCACTACCAAATAATTTAATTAGTTACCCTTAATTCCGTATTTTCCTCTAAACCACATAAATAAATACTTCATCTTAAATCCCAGATATACAATAATATCTTCAAACACCGGCTTGAATAATTATTATTTATTTTCAAATTTTGGGATATTACAGAAGCCCTTTAATTCCTCTTGATTTCACTCTCTGGAAGCCAAAAAAAAAGCTTCCAATTTTAGCCACCCTTCACCTCAAGCCAAGTGACACATGAAACACACTAACATTTAGCTAAGATGGTAAGGCAGTCGACTAGCTACCTCAAGAAGTTTACAAATCTTTCTAACAATAACCCGGTAGATCCTCTACCTTACAAGTTAGACAATAGAACAGTAAGTTACAATCAAAAATGAATCTAAGAGATAGTTCTCTTAGTTACAATGAATCTCAAATATACAAATTCAAATGCTAGATAAATACTACAAATATTACACTTTACCTTTGAATGTAAAAGATGAAAGCTTTAAAATCACTTAAGTAATGGAATTACTAGCTTGAGAACTTGCACTTGTTCATTAGCCTCTCTTCTTTTTTATTCATGCTCTATTTATGTTTTTTTGGTCGGCCAAAGCAATTAAATTGAATTTAATGATCATTGTCCTGCATTAAATGCTTGAAAACTAGTTGTTTTAAAGATGTTAGAACAAAAGTAGTCGACAGATGAATAAATAACTTGACTATTTCTTTTGAAACATTTGAAAATTCAAATTGAACTTAAAAAAATTTGACTTTTCAAAAAAGAAGTTGACTTGATTCAAAAAGAAGTCGACATTTTTGGAGAGAAAGTCGACACTATACAGTTAATGTCAACTATATTTAAACTAAAAATACTTGGACCTAGAGCATGAAATTTGACTGTGGATAGATTTCGAAACTGTCAACTGATTTTGATCAAAAAGACAAAAATAGTTAAAAAAATATATGAAAAAGTCAACGTATGGAAAAAAGATGTCACCAATTTTGTCTTGTTCTTTTAAGAGGAGTGTGTGATTTTAAAGAATAAGCTAGACAAATTTCAACACACTTTAACAAAGTATTTCTCATTTGAAATGAAATATTTTCCAAGATAAAATATTTATCAATGAGAATTTTGTATGGCTTCTTAAGGTTTTAAAGAAAATAGTGTCTTTAAGCCATGAACACTTCATTTGGAAATTTCAAGCATATACAAACTATATCATTTTCAAATTCTAAAATCATTAAGTTTTTCATCATCAAAATTACTTTAGAAACATAACAACATTAATATGATATATCCATTGATATATTGCTCTAGGATTTCATATCTTGTTGATGTGTTGAGCTTTAATATGTTTTGATGTGATCAAGGTGCTTTGATAAGGTTGTTTTGATGAGATGTTTTATCTATTAATGTGATGAGGTTGTTTTATCTATTGATATGTTGTTCTATGATTTTAAGAGATATTCTAAATATCCATAATATACATAAGTGTCATGTGGAGCTTATAGTTCTCGGGGTAAGTTTAGAATTTATTAATATCCTAAGTGCTCAAAATATATGAAAACATTACTCAAGTTTGAGAGCAACGTATTTCACATGACATAACCGGTTGGTATTTAAAAAATCGTTGTAAAGTAGTTATAACCGGTTCTAGTTAAAAAGTTATTTAGTAAATTGGTTGAAATCCTTAATGAGAAATCTAAATAGTCGATGTAGACAATGGGCCGAACCACTCTAAAAATATAATATGCGACATTTCTCTACTTTTGTTTATTTTCTACACATCACATTTTAGCAAGGCTCAATCTCCTGGATTGTCACTTATATATTGTGAGTACACATTTTAATTATTTCTACACTAAAAGAAATTGTTCTCAAAGGTCCAAAAGGTTTGAACCGTATTTCATACTCACTTGCATTAGAATTTCTTTAAGCCTATCACATATTGTTCTCATCAACTTTGCACTTAAAGCATAAATTTTCATATCTTTAAAAAGTCCAAACAGTTTTACATAAAAATTGTTTAAAATTAAAATAATATTAAAATACCCAATTCACTACTTCTTGGGTGGTACATTATTTTTCAAAACCTAAATTTTAGAGCTACGTACAAGCATTCGAATGGTTGACCACAGCTATTTAAAGGGTGTTCAAAATGTGTTCCAACCTCATGGCTTCATAAAAATGTCCTAAAAATGGACAAACATCTTAAAGGTGTTCAATATGCCACCCAGCCTCAAGCCTTCGTACAAATGTTTGAAACCCAAGATACAAAACATATATATCTTGTCATAAATGCAACTTAATGAGTAGAGGTCTATGCAAATGTCTGAATGATGTTCAATGATTGTTCTAGTTACCTAAAGCCTATGCAAACGTCTGAATCCTTTTTGTTCAGATATATGAGTATCGATCAATACAAACATTTGATTGGTTTAACTCAAATATGAACAATGTCACAAGAAATACACTAATTTGAGGATACATGTTCCATGGGCACTAGGACCCAAAATTTTCATCTAATTCTCATATGTTTAAAACACTCATTACAGTTGACATTTTATCTTGATTATCTCTTTCATTTTCAAAAAAGTTAAAAAGCTGAAGAAATTTCTTGATTTAGTTAAATGAGTTTTTGTGTCATTTCTTACTATTTCATGTATCAGGTCTCAATTTAATCAACGTTAACCTAGCTATAGTTTATATTCTCTAAAGATATTATCATCATCCTTGGAAAGTAGTTTTACAGGTTTTGTTTTTCTTTTATGATTTACATCTAATATTTTTTGATAAAAAGATAGGGTATTTGGGGAAGAGATTCAACATTTATCTCCATTGTCGCTGAGTATAAGAAATCTTTTTATTTCCTAAATGGTAGACACAAAAAGTGTAGCATCTCAAAAATTTGAAGACAAGTAAAAATAATTAATTTGGATGTTGTGGATATCTTAGAATATTTAGGAATTTTTGAGAAATATTTATTTATGATATTTTAAACAAATAGAAAATTAAGGTAATTAATTAAATTAATTGAAAGTAGTTATGAAAATAATAAAATAAAATATAGTAATAACAATAATAATAATAGTAATAATAGGAAAGTAAATCAAATTAACTTAAATTAAATTAATTACTTAATATATATATATATATATTTATATGTGTGTATGCATGGCGTGGCCTTGTCTTGGCCATGTCTTTTTATGGCTTTAATTCCATTGAGTTGTGTGCAAATGAGATAAGCTTGGGCAGCAAGGTGGGAAGAGCAGCGCGCGGGGAAGGAAAGAAAGAATAAGAAGAAGAAGAAGAGGAAGAGGAAGAAGAAGAAGAAGAAAGGAAAGAAGAAAGGGAGGAGAAGAAGGAAAGAATGAGGAAGAAGCAGCGGGCGCAGGGAAGAGGAGAAGAAAGGAAGAAGAAGAAGAGGAAAATGAAGGAAAGAAAGAAAAGAAAAGAGAGGAAAGAAAAGGAAATAAGGAAAAATAAAAGGATTTTGGAATTTTTTTTGCATAGGAAGTGATCAGGTACGTAGGTAAAAATTTGTAAAAGCATGATATGTGTAAATTATAAATTTTGCGTGATTAGAAATAATTAATTTACGTTCCGGTTGTGTTATTTGTTAGGAAATGATTTAATTCGCATCGGGAGCACAAAAGAGGCTGAAATCAACCATTTCCAGGCAAGCTCTTAACCCTCTTCTCACGTTATTTACTTCTCGTGAAAGTTTTTGAGGTTTCTTGTACTCTAAACCCTCCCTCACCATGACTCGGTTCTACGCACAAATAATAATAATCTGTATAGTGACCATTTTATGACTTTTATTTTATTAATGAGTTTATTGTTAATTGGATAAGCTAAGTAAGGATGTCATGGCGTCTTTTATTTCAACCGTCACGGAGCTTCGTATCGCTCCGCTTTCCTTGGGAATGATGCCGAACCCATTGGGGTTAGGTTCTTAGAGAAATTGGTTATGGTTAGAATTAGGAGAATGTGTTAAAGAGTTTATTATGTATGTTGAAATGACTTTATGTGAATGAAAAGTAATAAGAATGGTATTACGATGTTATGTGGTTATGTACGTGAAGAGTTATGAGTTATGGAGAAATGTTATGTAAAGTTAAGCTGGGAAGATATAAAGTCAATAATGTCAGTAAGTGTATCTAAGGGTATGGGTACAAAGCCACTGACTGTTGACCGTGGGTCATGGCAGTTGATGGCTGGATGTATGGGCGCCAGTCATCGATTGTTACGATAAGCGCTAGACGGCCAGAAGAGCTGGTACTCCAGATTCCCGCCTTGGTTTGTGCATTTCATGATGTGTGTGCTACAAGGGGCTGGGTTGCATTCACGTGGGGACATGCTTTGTGTGTGACGGGATGTGTGAACATTTGCATGACCCGGTTGGTCTAAGAGCCAATTTGGGTATCCTAGATGAGCATATGCATTTAGAGCATGTCGCATGTGTGAATTCTTATGTGTGGGCGTAGCAGGGCCTGATGCTTGGTTTATGGGGGCCTTGTCATCACATTTATGCTACAGAAGCCCTTGTATTTCTTATGTGTTGCATTGCATGGTTCTAATGTTACTGTTATTCTGGACGGGAGTACCGTGCCAGGTGTCGGGAGTACCGACTCATGTGAGCTTCAGCTCGGCTTAGATATTAGCTCGGGGTTGGCCCGAGGGAAGACCAAGATCGCGGAAGTATATGATTATGTGATGTATGACATGATAAATACATGAGAATATGATGGGAATCAGGAAAAGTATGTAACAAGTATCAGGAAAAGACAAAAGTTGAATGTCAGGAAAAGCCGACCATGTCAGGAAAAGGCTGGTCTAAGAGAATGATGATATGGTAGCCTATGTTAGGCTACAACAGGTTTGTATGTGGGACCCGGGTGCCAATGTTTGATTTATGTGGGCCCCTGGTTCTTTATGTGCAGTTTATTTTATGTTATGCATATAGAAGTAAGGTACGTATAGCTCATGACATGGCGTGATTTCATTGACATGAATTGCATGGGGTGTCATGGGAAGAGTCCTATCCTAAACCCGTAACCTTTCTTTCTAGAGCTTGCTGAGTCTCGCGACTCATGTTGTTTTACATCATTCCAGGTACGTTCATCAGGATTTGGGTCCAGGCCGTCAAGTCATGGTAGCAGGTGCAGAGCTCTCCCAAAACTAGATCCTGGCGGTCATCGAGTCTTTGATAAGGTTAATGTTTACCTTTTCGGAGTTTGTCGTATGTTATGTAAACCCAGGTAGGCCCAAGTAATGGATGATTTTGTAAAAATGATTATGAGGTGTGAAATAATAAAAGAATATGATTTTAATAAGGATTTTTTTCATGAGTTGTAGTTGTGTGTTGTTTGGTATCATTTTAGTAATGACCCTCTCACGGATCCTCTTGGTGCTCGGGGGCTCCGGAAGGCGGGCCGTTACAAAAAGTCTAAGAATACAAGTGAATTATTATGTTAAAGCAAATAGGTTTATTGGACTTTGAAGAGTTGTGGCTAAGTTCATCGACTATCTTTGTATTGTATGTTCTGTAAGTTTTTATATTGAGATTTTTTTATGGAATTTATATTATTTTTATTAAAAGGTTGTCGTGTTTGTAAGAGATTTTATTTCGAGGTTTTCTAATTCTTGTACAAATGTCAGGGTTATAATCGAGGTTATTAGCTATAATATCTCAATTTTTTAAGATAAATTAAAAAATTAAGATTTGTCATTTTAAATAAAAAAAATGGGCTTAATGGAAAATTTGTAGTGGCGTGAGGGTATTTGGGGTGACTTTTCAAGAAGTTCCAAAATTTGTAATTTTCCCAAAATATAGGGCCTTCATGTAATTTTTCAAAGATTGACTGGTTTTGTGCATAATTCTTGAAAATATTCAAGGCTTAAGTAAGAGTTTAAATTGCAATGGTTTTAAGTATAATTTATAAATGTAATATAACAAAAGCAGGTGCACAAAACAAAAGATTAAACTAAAATTTAGTGAGCTAAAAAGGGAAATGTGTAATTTTTGAAAAATCTACAACTTGCCAACAAACTTTCCTTGCAAGTTGCAATGCCCTGAAGTGCATGCAACTTGCAAGGATTCTACCTCGAAGTGATGGCAAGGGTGATAAACGGCTGGGCTTTAAGGGTTTAGGCAATGTGGACGGTGGACATTTGTTATGAATAGGAAAGAGTTTAGCCCACAAATTTTGAAACAAATCAACCATGTTTTAATCAATTTTGTAAGGTTTTGATAGATGATTTCTGTAAAGGAGATCAAATCGGAAGGAATTAAGAGAAAATAGATATAAAAATTAACATAACTTGAGTACTTTTTTAGGCTCATAGAAAAATTAAGGCTACGTAAGAAACTCGTTTAAAAAGTCAATCTAGCAACATAGTAGCGCCCAAAATTAGTCTAAAAAAAAAGAAAAAAAAGAAGATAAGAGAGATAAAAAAAGAAGAAGAAAAGATGATGAAATAGCAAGCAATAGTCATTAAGGACGAAATGTTCATTATGAAGGATAACTAAGAGAGGGTGCATGTAAACATTGAGCCAAGAAAGCCTTGGGTGGGACACACACATTAAGAAGGAAAATGAAGAAAAAGGAAAAGAAATAAAATAGAAAAAAGCAAAATTTTGAACAAATAAATAAAAGATTTGGAAATATACCAAGTGTTCGGAAAATATTTCAACACGTGTCGGTTTCTATTTTAAAAAATTCATACAAATTGTGCATTTTGTGATATACCTGATATTACTTAAAAATTGATCTTACACGAGATTGTGTTAATTTGATAGTATTATGGTAAATAATATGAAATATAGTATAAAAAAATAATCTTATACATGTAAATTTCTATTTTTGAAAAGTTCAAATGGATTTGTCATATGTCGTATTATGATACTTGTAAAAAAAAAATTATTCAATGTCATATATATTATGTAAAAATATTTTTGAAACATATAGGTCACCCCAAATATTTTTTTTTTTATCCCTAAATATATTTTCTTCTATGAAATATATACAAAATATATATGTAGATGTAATGGATGATCCACAAAAAAAGTACTAGTTGATGAACAATACATGAATGTAACAACATTGCTCCTTTGACTTTCACATTCAATTGCATAAGAGCATCTCCAATGTTGGACACCAGTGGATTACACCAAAAATCTTAACACCATTTTGTTGTTATCCCTAATGTGTAACATCAAATTAGTGTAAAAGAGAATCTTTAAAGAATATTCTATAAATAAATATTTAATAAATATTAATTTATTTATTTAACTTAGTATAATTAAGAATAGAAAACATTTTATTTTTAAGCTATGTTATTTTTATTTTAAGCTTTTTTTTTATTTTCATCATGTATTTTTTATTTAAGTTAATGGAAAAATTATTGCTTTTCATTATATTATTGAATTTTTGCATTAAGAATATTTTCTTTCTATTAAGTAATTATTAAAATACAAAAATTCATATACATAAACAAAAATATTTCATTTTATATTAATATAGTATTTATAAAATATATTAAATATTTTAAAATGTATTCAATATTATACTCATTTTATAGATCTTAATAAAATATTTTCGTAGGTATATATTTTTTATAATAATCTAATTTATATTTTTAATTATTAATCAAAATATACAAATATAATAAAAGTGATAAAGGATATAAAGAGAATAAATTATTTTGAAGTTATACAAAAAGGGGTAAAATTGAAAATAAAATGAAAAAAAAAAAAATTGGTGTTGGTGAATAGTATAACACCAAATTTGATGTTACACTATTCACTCAACACCAAATTTGGTGATTGAAAATTGTGCCCAACACCATTTTGGTGTGTTCGTTAGAGATGTTTGTGCGCCAAATTGCAATTGGCATTGCAATTCGCACGCCGTTGGAAATGCTCTAAATTAATTATATTTTCATGTTTTTAAATTTATACTCTTATTTTGTTGTATTTTGAACAAAATTATACTGTTATTTGTAGTCAACTCATATGCATATATATTAGAAGTTAGTGATTCATTTTAAGTTCAATCTAAAATATGTTCCAAGCTAGACTCTAATTACCTACCTTAACCTTATTTATTGATGTTGTTATGTTAGAGGGGTAAAAAGGTAAATTTTGGAGAATCTTAGGTTAAAATGTAATTAAAGAAAAATCTTGAATATCGATATTATAACATGCCTACAAAAGTACGGTCGTTACATTAGCTCATGTACAAAAATTAGAGATCATTTTTTAGTGAAATTTATAATGAATTTTTTGATTAGAAAGAATATTAACTCTTGTAATCAAACTTTTATAAAATCTTGTCTTCTCATGGTTGTTTTTATTTCTTAGTTATTTTAAAAGATTAAAATTAGTCATATGTCTCAAACAAATTACCCTTAAAATAACAAAACCACGAGTTTTCTAAATTTGTTGATATGTTATATTATGATTCATTCATGTTAAATATTAAAATTTACTGAACCTTATCGAGGTACTAATTTTTCAAATATTTTGCCTAATCTAATATAAAACAACAAATAATGAAATGTGATCATTGGGTTATTTTGGGTATAGATTAATATGGTTGTTCAACCAAATTAATCAAATTTATATATAAAAAAAACTTTAATCTAATTTTACAAGTTTGACTTAACTAAAATAATTGAAAATTGATGGAATTAATGAACCAAAATAACTAAGATAGAGAAATTTGTTAGTTAAGATAATGAATCTTCATTCAAAATACTAAATGAAAAAAGAAAAGTTAATTAATATTTATGTTCTCTTATTCATTTGCAACAGTTGCTACATGTTATCGGAGTGACAAGCTAGAATGAAGAATCCAAGACACATATAATAAAAAGACCATATAATAAAAAGACCATGCTACATGTATATACAAGACTTACACGCTTACCTATGCATAAAATGATTGCCGTCTCACCGTGCTTTTTCTCTCTTTTTCTTGTTTGTGGCAGATAAAGCTCGATTTGGGATGAAGCCCGATCAGGGTTTGTAAGCACCCCCGCTCGGATATCCCTAACCACCCGGACTACCTGAACGGGAGCGCCTACGGAAGGAGAAAAGTAATAAAACACGAGACCAAGACCACCCTAGCATGCATACGCGAAAATAAGAACAGCGAAAGCAAAGCTCAAGACATGCATGCACTATGGGTACCCCGCTAACACAGCGGTCACAAGATAAATAAATAAACTCGAACTCCTGTGTCGGCATACACGAAACTCGAGGAAAGACCTGGCACAGTACGAAATGACAGAGTAAACCTTACTCAGACATCAGAGTTAACAGGGATTGATGAGACTGCCTGTACACCACACCGACTCTGTCCTTAAAGCTGACTCCCTTGCTATGGCCCACGCCGCCACTACTTGGAATGATGGAAAGCAAGGTGAGTCGAGAGACTCAACAAGCATAAGGAAGAAAAGGCTGAAGGCTACACAAAACTAGAAATCTCACCCCAAAATAAACCCCCAGGTACACACAAGCCATGAGACGTTACAACACAAAAGCTCAATAGCATAACAAAATAAAAGCACATACCGGTCATTGGGGCCCACATAAGACACTTGGCACCCAAGTCCTATACCAACCTGCCGCTGCCCTGAAAGGCAACAAATATCTCCACAAACCTGCGCGCGCTGTCCCAGGCCGGTACTCCCGTCACATGTATCCATCGGTACTCCCGACAACCGAGCCATAGGCTCCCTCGGAACGGTACTCCCGTCCGAGAACTAAATACTACCAGTATCCATGCAATGCACATAGAAATGCAATGGCGTAGTGAGCATCAACGTGATACAAGGCGCCCATACATCCAGGCATCAGGCCATGCTCCGCCCACATAGTAAACCACACGCCATGCATATGCTCGCGCTGGATGCAACCTAACCAAACTAGAATGTCCGTGTCCAAGCATTCTCAATAAATGGATATCCCAATATGCATCTCGTACCCATGTGCATATCAAATCATGAACAGTAATACAATGTATCTAATCATGCAGTAAATCACATACCGGCAGAGCTAGTCAGCAGTGCTCGACACCGGTCAACGGCCAGTGACTAGGGGTGTCCACCCGACGGTCCACATCAGGGCCGTACAATAGTCTACCCCAGCGTCACCAACAACCGACCTCTGCCCTACTGCTCGATAGCTCTAATCGAACCATAAATAAATCCGAGAAAAACTGTAAATAAACCCGATAAAATCATAAATAAATTCGCCCGTCTAGGAACCTAATTCCCAGGCTGGTTCGGCATCATTCCCAAAGAGAGTGGGGGCGGTACAAATCCCCATAAGCTCACAACAAATAAAACTCTAGAAACCTCGGATTTAATTTAAATTAAAACAAATGAATAAGAATAACAAATGAGGTTGGGAGCCGAATTAGAGTAAGGGAGAGAATAAAGTACAGGAAATCAAGGGGTGTTTCACGGGAATTAAAGATCAAGAAGAGAGGGTTAAGAGCTTGCCTTTACATGGCCGTTTCTTGCCTTTCTTGCACTCCCGCTGCGAAGTAAAACGTTTAATAACTATTAATAAAACTCGTGGCTCACACTAATTAAATCTAACCATGTAATTTAAATAATTTAACCATCTAAAATTCCATGTAGGCACACCGTAAATAAAACCCCGACACATCCTATATTTCATTTAAATTATATTATACCAATAACTTCGTAATCAATTAATGAATTAATCTATAATAGTAACAACTCACCAATATGCATACATGGCCAGGCCAATTCTTTCCTTTTCTTTGATTTCAATTCCCTACACTCACACACAGTGCCATTCACACTTTCTCACTGTGTTTCCATATATATATATATATATATATAAATTAGCTCTCAGCACACTCACTGCTACACAACCCTCACAATCAAAATATTATACACACTGAAAGCTCACCCTTGCACACAGTGCACTCGTGTAGATATATATATATATATACTTACGCAACATACTTAACATCGCATAATCATCCACAATTACTAGAATCAAACTTTTAAATAAATTCTAACCGAACAAAATTATTAATACATAACTATTTACTCACCCGAGTAATTAATCCGTAATTAAATTTGACTAAATCGTCAACTTCTCCCAATTTTCCTCAAGATTTCCAGCCTTTACGCGCCATTTTCTTCTTCTCCCGAGCTCTCTGCTCTGCTCCAATTTAATCCAAATTTTTGCTTCAATTTGAAGCATAACAAGGCAGTAAAATTGGTAGAAAAACATGGCCAATTTGGTCTTAAAAAGCGTGCAAACAGTGGGCGTGAGAGAGGCAGTCGCAGGGCGCACCAGCGCGCGCCACGTGGCCGCGCAGGGGCCAGCACTGGCGCCCCAAAACGGCATCGTTTTGGGCTGCCTCTGCTGCCCAAAAAATTAATTTTTCTTGCCAGCGCCCGCATCCGCTCCTTGGCTCGATCACGCGCCTCACGCTGCACCCGCGCGCACGCGGCCACTGAGCTGGCTGCTTCTTTAGCAATATGAGCATACTTAATTAATTTTATAGTGACTTTTAGCCACTTCCAAAAGTTTACACTTAAACCCACAAATATTCAATAATCACCATAAATAAAAATTAAATCAATATTTTTCTTAAATTCAAAAATATTTAACAATTATTAATTACTCCCAATCAAATTAATAATCATTTATTTATTTTATAATTCTCGAAATATTACAGGGTTCATCACTCATCCAAGATAAAAATCGATTGGATGATGGAGCTCGATTGATGCAAGGTGACAGTGGCTATAAAGATGTATTAACGAGGCAACAATTGTTAGTGATATCATAAAAAAAAAAAAAAAAAAAGGAGAAAGAAGAAAGAGGAGATGATCAATAAAAGTGATTGTAAATTTATAATTAGGTTAGAATATTTTTATTATTTTATGACTTTTTGATCATTTTCTCCCATGACCGCCTTTCAATCATTCATGATGTAAAAATAGCATGTTTTACGAACTTGAACTTGAGTTTGAGCTTGAGGAATGCAACCGGAGCGCGGAAAATGAACGCAGATAGACAGTACTGGTAGGATAGAATGAATGATAAAGTGAAGAGAGAGAGACCTGAGAGGAGGGAAGTAAATAAGACAGAGAGGGGTAATGTTAAATCTTTCTTTCTTTTAAGGGTATGATTAAACATTGTTCAATCAGCATTCAGAATTCAGCTTTTAAATATTAAAATAAGTGAAGGATGAGATAAGATAAGCGATGATGAAGGAAGGAAATGGCAGGCAAAACGAAACCCAAGGCAAAGCAGAAGTCAAATCAGTCTGCACGACACAATAATACCCCCACCAATAATGCCATACCAACCAGTTTTTAAAATTCCAACACCTGCCACCACTACAAGCTGCTGCATAAAATATTAGGGCCTGCGTAGTAGTACACTGGCGCTCCCTTGGGCTTGAGGCGAGCGGGCAGTGTGTGATTTGATTTTGAGGTGAAGTAAACTTTATTTATAATTAGTTTTTATCTCTTATGCACCAAAATCTTTCGAGACGCGGTTTCGACTTTTTGGAGTTATTTCGCGTTTTAGAAACAATAAAGACGGTCGGAGGCATTTCGCAAAATTATAAAAAATTGTTAAAAATATATTTTTGATGACCGATTATATTAGAACGAAACTCTTGACATTTTTTTGGTCACATTTCATCAATATGTCGTAGTTTGAATAGAAGATGTCGATCCTAGATTTAGGAAGATGCAGGTCTTTAGAAAAATTGTAAACGATGTGAATGAGGTTGACGTTAATGACAATTATTTCTATGACTATTTCAAATAAATTTATGAAGTTCGATAATTGAAAAATGGTAATGGAGTAGATTTCGTTGGAGACGAAGAAGATATTCTTGTCGATAATGAAGGCGACGAGACTCTTGAGAGTTTGTTTGTGAAGAATGATACCTGATGAATTAAAAAGATTACTTCTGATCAAACTTTTCACATTAATTTTAATTTATGTAGCTCTCTCTTATGTTTCTTTTTCTTTTAGGGCTTCTCTCTTAATCTGGAAGTAAGGTTTCAATGGATTCTTTAAATCTATTTTTTAGACAAATATATTATATTTGTACTATTTTTTATAATTTTTTATATTAAAAATTATATATATGTAATTTTTTTTTAATTTATACTTTATCTGGTGTTCCTATTTTTTATTTTTATTTTTTTTAAAAAATATTATTTTTTTATTTTCATCTCGTGCAACCTAATTTTTGATAAATAACTTAAAATTATTGATTGATAAAAATAAAATTATAATTTAATAAAAATTAAACTTCATTCAACATATCAAGCCGCATAGCAGTTGGGTTTGCGTTGAGTCAACTAACCAAACATGTTAGCTAGCCGGCCCTACCCACGCCCCCGCCAGATAACCCTCACTTGTCGTGTTCAATTAAGTTTTGGTTAAGTTTTATCTTTTTGGACTTAAAATATTTTATATAATAGTTTTGGTTAAGTGCTATTAGAAGATTTTTTTTCTTCTATTTATTTGATTTATATGTGATGTATTCAATAATTTTATTAATTGTATTCAAATGGTTAATATATATTGATTAAAATGTACCACCTAATATATTTTACTCCCATAAAGAAAATAAATTCTGTTGTATTAATTTTGTGACTTTAATTGTGTACACTTTAGTTTAAATTAGTTTTTTTTTTTTACTTATTTTTATAAATAAAAATATTTTTTAATTTCAATTACATGATCACTCATGGATAGGACTGGCCCTGACATTTTAAGAAGACAATGAAGTCGCAGTCACTGTCAGACACATGAAAATAGTTGTGATATAATCATACAAAAAATAAATTAAGATTAATTAAAAATATATAGAATAGTTGTGAGAGGATGAGTGTCACTGCCAAGCGCATGGAAATGATTTGATTATTAATAAAAGAATGTGAGAGATTAAGATTAATTAAAAATTATAATAATACTTATGAGATTAATTATTGATAAAAGAAAAATATGAAATTGAGATTAATTAAAAATTTATAATAATTTGAAAGGGCATGCCCCCTAAAGTTTCTCCAATTTTTAAATTTGTTGTTTTTAATTAATTTTATTTTTTAATTAATTTAAAATCTAAAAATTAATATAGGCGTGGTCTCTGGGTGGTTTAAAATAGACATGGGTCCTAGGAAACTACCTATATAGTCTATGCCCAAGGCCAGCCCTCATGGATATAGGTATTACGGCATTGAATACAATCATAGCTAATAACGTATATAATTATACTAGCTGAAATATATATTTTAATTTTTATATTTATATTTTTTTATTTAAACACTCAATTTTGTTGTTATTTCAAAAATATCCCTAAAATTGTAATTTCTAATCAATTATATTTCTAAATTTTTTGTTATTTTAATTATACTATTAAATTCATTGTTCTAAATAAATTTATCGAAATATATAATTAATTCAAGATTATATAGTTTAGATTTATAATTAAAATAATAAAAGGTTAATGAATATAATTGACTTAAAATTACATAATTCAATAATATTTTCAAAATAATAAAAAATTTGAATGTTTAAATAAAAAAATATATAAGTACAAGAGTTAAAAATATGTATTTGGTCAATTATAATATGATAATAAATTTTATTATAGTTAGTTAATATACATATTTTTATAATATATTATTAATTAAACATAGAGTAAACTAAAATAATTACTTAGTACTTAAATTTCTGTTCGGTTTAGAAAAAAAACTTAAGTTTTAACAATTTACTAATGAATTTGTACTAAAAATTATTAATATTTATCATTAAATTATGATTTGACAAATGAATTGGATATAAAAAAAAGAAAAAGATGACTCGGATAATGATGTGACTTCTAATAATGAACATGGAGTGATGAACATGTGATAGTTTGTCCAACTTATATGCCAAATTAGGAATTTCTAAATTCTAACAGAATTTTATAATTATAATAAATTAAAAAAATTAATTATAAAATTACAAAAATCTAAAACTTATGTGTAACTTTTGGAATTTACCCTTAAATATATGTAACAAGATATCGTCACTAATTATAAAATCTCTATTTTTAAAAACCTAAAATTAACAAATAATTGTGTGAATCATAATAATTTAATTATCATTTATATATATTTAATTAATAAATGAGTTCACTCCAATTTGACTATTTATTCCTAAGCTTCTCTCTTTGAATTAATGCCCAATTCGAATTTTATAATATTTATGGACACTAATACTTAAGAGGCATTATTATGTACAATGTGAATAGTATTTTATATAATATAAAATTTTAATATATAATAAAAATTATATTATATTTACCCTTTTATTATAAATATAATATTTATATTACATAAAATACTCTTCTAATTCCACATGAAATAGAAGTCCCCTAAAAAATTGCATCCACATCACATTTGTTTTGTGATTTGACCGGAAATTCACGTGCTATGCTATGAAATGCCGAGAGTACCCCTAAAACTAAAATAAGAATTGAAATTTGCCACCCTGAGTAGTTATCCACAAAAGGGAAAGACAAGTTGGAATTCGCCACGTGGCTATAAGAAGGACAAGTTGGAATTCGCCACGTGCGCATAGCCGCCAATCTCGATTCATAATTCACATGTACAGACAATTCCATCAACATCCCCAACCAGTAGCCATCGATCTAGTCGGCCAATAGCTGTCTCGAAATCGAACGGCCAATAGAGAGGGAACATTAAAGTCCTCTGCACATGCAAACACATTATACATTGCTATCAAAGAGGAGAAGAGAAGAAGTAAAAGCACGCAAGAAAATGGCGTTTTGGACACTACTGGGTCGAGTAAGCCCAACCGGGTAAGGCGTTTTTCTCTCTCTGATTCGCCTATAAAAAAGCGGCGATTTCTGAGATTCGGATCATCTTTCTCAATTCGATCTACTTGGTTCCCTGTGTGGATAAGGCGACTTGATTAGCTCAGAAATATGGCAATGAAGGGAGCTGCTGCGTCTGCAATCCGTGCCTTGGCTGCGTCGGGGAATTCGGCCTCGGCGACTCTGACCAGAGACCTCCATGTAAGCCTGGCGATAAGTCATCGCTATATCCTGCATATTCGATACTAAATTGGTGAATTCAAAATTCTGATCCTCTGTTTCTGTACCTTAATACGGTTTCAAGTGATTGATCTTACGAGTTATTTTGAATTTCAAGTTGTGATTTTAATCGTTTGATAGTTTGTTTTGATTTTTGTCGTCGGATCAGTTCGTTCTGGATTTCGATTCTGCAGAGGGTTTAGATCTCATTTTTGTACATGGATGAGAACGGTAGGCTAGGTTTAGATGCTTCGGCACGGCACGTGTCAGAAACTTGACTTATCACTACGTCTGATTAATTGGGCTAACATTATCCATAAAAAAAAAATTATCCATAGGTCAAGTCGCTTCTTATTCAATTCACGGTCACAGTGAAGCCCAAATCATCGAAAATTGTATTTTTTTGGGTAGCATATAGAACAAAAAAATTGTGACTTGAATGGGTCCCTGTAATATTTTTGTAATAAGATATTATATCTCATTTGAACAGCGTTGCATGGTTCTTCATCCTTGCCTTTTACTGCCTGGTCTTTTTGTTTCTCTTACCTAATTTCTGGGCTTTGATTCCAAGATTTAGTTGCTTTCATGGAAGAACTCTTTTTAGGTGAACTATTGAAACTGTCGATATGTGGTTTGATGGCTCATGTCTTCAACTCTTTCTAAACAGGCTTCTCCCGGGAGCAAAAAGATAGTTGGGGTATTCTACAAGGCAAATGAATATGCTGCAAAGAATCCCAATTTTGTGGGCTGTGTGGAAAGAGCATTGGGCATCGGTGAGTGGTTAGAATCACAAGGCCACCAGTACATAGTCACTGATGACAAAGAAGGCCCAGACTGTGGTAAGTTTATATGCAATTGCAAAAGTAACTTTTAGATAGTTGTTACTGCATGAGATCTCGTCGTGTGTTGTATGGCCAAGATTTGAGGTCATAGTGCGATGGTTTAACTCAAGTAATGTGAGGTTACATGTAGCAAATTAGCAATACGTGAAACAAGCAGAATGAAACAGATAAGATTGGTCATGGTCAAGATGCTTTGGATGTAGAAACTTCCCAATTGATTATTTCTTTAATAATAAAATAATAAAAGAAAAGAACAGAGAGAACATAACATTTGAGATTGCAGAACTATAACAAAAATTCATACTTGGCTATGATATAAAATTGTCTGTACTAGTTTGAATTTACGTGGCAATTCAGTCAAGAAATTCTCCAGAGTCTTAGACTCATGCGGCCTAAATGATGTGCCACATATTATAGGCTCTCTAAAATGTTGTACTGTTTCCATTGTAACTAATGGATATGAAATATTAGCTTGTTCTTTTAAAACAATTGAACTTAAACTTGCAATTTCTCCGTATAGTTCTGATAGTTTACCATGAAATAGGTTGACTAACGTTGGTTGCTCAATGTCTAAAATATTTACAGCATTGAGTAATCAATCCCAGAAAGTGATAATTATTCTGCTTCCTGTTGTTCCTCATGACAGAGCTGGAGAAACACATTCCTGATCTACATGTCCTCATAACTACCCCATTCCATCCAGCCTATGTCACAGCAGAAAGGATCAAGAAGGCTAAAAATTTGCAGCTTCTTCTCACAGCTGGAATTGGCTCTGATCATGTTGATTTGAAGGCTGCAGCTGCTGCTGGGTTAACAGTTGCAGAGGTTACTGGAAGCAACGTGGTTTCAGTTGCAGAGGACGAGCTCATGAGAATTCTCATTCTTGTTCGAAATTTCTTGCCTGGACACCATCAGGTCATTAATGGGGAATGGAATGTTGCAGCTATTGCCCACAGAGCTTATGATCTTGAAGGAAAGACTGTCGGAACTGTTGGTGCTGGGCGTATTGGCAAGCTGCTACTCCAAAGGTTGAAACCTTTCAACTGTAATCTCCTCTATCATGATCGGCTCAAGATGGATCCGGAATTGGAGAATCAAATTGGTGCAACTTTTGAGGAGGATCTTGATGTGATGCTGCCTAAATGTGACATAGTTGTCATCAACACGCCTCTTACAGAGAAAACCAAGTAAGGGCAAATTCTTATGTTTAAAGTGCACCATTTGTAACCATTGAAGTGTTCAGTTTTCTTAACTTGAAACAGGCAGAGTTTTTTTTGTGGACAATTTTAGTTGAAATGATTGGCATATATAAAGGGGTGTTCTTAGTGCAAGGATTCCCTGCTGAGGGTTGCAAGAGGGTCATTTTTGTACATAGCCTTACTTTTTCTTTGCAAAGCCACTGTTTTCACAACTCCAATCCATGACCTTCCAATCACAAACTAGCAATCTTACTGTGCAATTAGATTTTATCTAAAAATCCTGTGTTCATTTGTTTGATTCTAGCCTGTTTAATTTACTAGCAATCCGTCCACAGATTCCTTGAGAATGTTCAGAGGGCAAGCCATTATCAGTTGTGATCGTTCTTGTCAATTATTATTATTTAGTTGTCAAACTTATTGGAGTTCTGGTTCTTGTGATACAGAGGGATGTTTGACAAGAATAGGATTGCTAAATTGAAGAAGGGGGTTCTGATTGTCAACAATGCCAGAGGAGCAATCATGGATACCCAAGCAGTTGTTGATGCCTGTTCCAGTGGGCATATTGCAGGTAACTGAATATCTTGCTAGAGTTTCTTCGAGATGGATGCGTCACATATACATTTCATTTTATTACAATTTGGCATTTGGCTAAGGCAAGAATGGTGATTCATGGCAATTTTAAGAATGTGATTCATATTTTGTATCATCCAGCATTTTTTATTTGCGTACTGTTGGTGGAGATTCTTTTTTGTTGCCTAGTTGAGCTGAGGTACTAGTAGTATTTATGTACGCCTACACAGCCAACGTAGTGTATCCATGTTTTACTCTCCAAATTTAACAAGAGTTCCTCATTTTGGTTTTCCTATGCTAGGTTATAGCGGGGATGTTTGGAACCCACAACCGGCTCCAAAGGACCATCCATGGCGATACATGCCAAACCAAGCCATGACACCTCACATTTCTGGAACGACGATTGACGCACAGGTACCCAAACTCTCCCCCTTTTGTTTTGTTTTTTAATTGCTCGTTTCGTTCTTTCATTTTTGTGACTCGAGTGAGTGGAAATGGTGCAGTTGCGATATGCAGCGGGTGTTAAGGACATGTTGGATAGGTACTTCAAGGGAGAAGACTTCCCTGCGCAGCACTACATTGTGAAGGAGGGGGAACTAGCAAGCCAATACCGTTAAAACCTGTGTTAATTTACTTGAGCTTGCAAATAAGTTCGTCTGAGCTTATGAATAAATTTTTACCAAAAGAGTTTCCAGTTCAGAGTTTCCCCCTTTGTAACAGTCTGGAGAGTAGTTGGCCCGAAAAACCGGAAAGTTTGGAGAGCTGTTAAGAGTGAGAATGTGCCTGTAATCTCGTAGACTTCTTTATCAAAAATAAATTATGTTTTATCCTACTTGTACTAATTAATGGTATGGACGATGGTATTATTAATTAATGGCAATATTCGTTAAAGGGTGTGATTAATTAATAAATGATGTCTTACAGAATTTTTATTCAGAAAAATATTACAAAACGCAATTCAGGTTTGTGGTGCTTTTCCTCGTTAATGCATGGATAATAAAAATTTAATTTGTTTGTATAACATTAACCTTTCAGTATTTGTAGACTAAAAGGAGATGGCAGAGAAATTTTATTAGTACTAATAATAATGTTCTTTTTATATTATACCTCTTGATTGTTGACATGCTACTCATATTTTGTTTTATTACTATGGTTGTTATAATAATCATTTTTTATGAGCAAATGGATGCTAGTCATATTAAATCCAAAAACATTTTTTTTTTAATTTTTTAAAAATAATCAAGTTTTTATGGGCCATTGAATGTTATATTATTGTTGTTGGTTGTGTTTATTATTATATTTTTACAAAAGTAGAATATTCAACTTATTTATAATTTAATTTTTAACATAGATTTGTGAAAAATAAATAAACATAGGCTAGATTGCACGAAAACGGAAAATATTTTCGATACATAACGGAAATAAAAATGCAAGGTATAAAAGTGTAAATAAAAAATATAATTTTTTTTCTTTGTAAATATAATTTTTAATATAAAAAATAGTTATTCAATCTAAAAATAAATATAAATTCCTTCTATAATGTATTTAAATAAATATAAACATAAATTTTATGATGCATTATATCCAAATAAACATAAACATAAAATTCATAATACATTCAAATAAACATAAATATAAATTTCATAATCTATTCAAACAAATATAAATATAAGGTCCACATTCAAATAACCATCAATAATAAACATAATAACTTTTATTATCATTCACATTGACTTAATAATTAAAAAATAAACATTACATTAAAAAAAAGTCAAACGTAATATGGCGTGACAAACATGCACTGGGGCACGAAAAACGAAAATGTCACCAAGCAACAATCAACCAACCAAAGTTGTGAAAGTGTGAATTGATAGTGACACCAAGCACTAAGCAATTGATGGTGAGTGAGAAGCGAACAATTGCACCGAGCAACCTAAGCAAGTGAGCAAAACACTAGCTACAAAACAATTGAATCAACAATGATACAAATATTGAGTAATCGAAGATGAAAGGGAAGCAAGCACCTAGCAATCGCATTGAGCAAGCAATTGCACCAAACACTAAAACTCAATTGATGGCAACACCGAGCATTGAGGAATTGGTCGATAAGGAAACAACAACGACACCAAATGGATGGTCAAAAACGAGATGACGGATTTATTGATTTAGTCAAGCTTTGATTCAAACTTCAAAGAAATTAGATTTAGGGTTAGGGTGTATGCAAGGACTAAGATAAGAGTGTTCATTAATTCAATCAAGCTCTGATTCGGACTTTAGAGAAATTAGATTTAAGGTTAGGACACGCGCAAGAACTAAGGTAAGAGTGACCAAATGTCTAATATATTTGCTAGTTAGAGATGAAATCGACATCTGATGTTGAAAACGCATTTTCAGAAGTTTACTTTATTAAGAAACGCCCCTCAAAATGTTTTTGAAATTACAGAAATAGCCCAAGAAATGTTTTTGGCCATTTTCAACATTTTTGAAATGAAAAACATCTCAGAAATATAGAAACGACGTCTCCAAGTTGTTTTTGCGCATAAAAGAACATAGGTAAAACTTTGGGTCCAATTATTCAAACTCAATTTGATGACAATTAAGTCTTAAAAAAATAAAGAACTAAAACCAAACTATCTAGGTTGAAAAAAAAAAAAAAAAACACATACCCCAAATTAGGTTTAAAAAATAAATAAAATAAGTCAAAATGATATAATTACACTACCTTCAATTAGATCTGGAGTCTATTTATTTACATATATCTATTAAATTAATTAAAAACTGGGAGTTCTAATCTAAAAATGAAGTTATTTGAAATTTTCTTTTACATTTGTATATATTCGCTCCATATAAGAAGGAATGTATTATGTATATATATTGATTGATTAGAATAATTCTTTTTCAATTTTTTGTTGTGAGGCTAGGAATATATCCTAGCATAAAATTATAGACGTTTTGAATTTTTTTTTTATTAAATACTTGCTTAAAAAAAAACATTCTTATTATTAACATCCTTATTAATTTTTTTTATTAGATAATCTATATTATCATTTTTTTTTAATAAATTGTGTTATATAGAGGTTTCTGTGTTAGACTAGTCATCACTTTGTCTTATTTAGGTCTTTTAACAAAGCTTTTTGTTTTCTAGTTTTACTTTCATTTCCAATTTTCCAATTTATTATATTTAAAAAAATTCAAATTTAAAATATTATTTTACAACATTTTATTTCTTTATTTCATCCACTTCTCTAATAAGTTGTTCACACCTGATAACTTTAATAATCTTAATAAATTGCATTAAAATAATATTTAATAAAAAAATTTCACATATATTTTAATATTAATGATTGAAGTTTCGTGTAATTAATATTGAAATACGAAAATTTTTATATTCTTTGACTTATATAACTGAGTCTTCAATTTATTAATAACTATTCTCGATAACTTACCATTTAATAAAAAAAATATTATGGTGAGGGTTGGGGGAGAGGGGAGTGGTATAGGATGAAGAAAATATAAATTATAAAATTATAAAAATAAAATAAGTAATCAAGAAGATTTTTTATTTTCTTATCAAAATAATAAAAAAGAGAAACTCAAAATTGAAAGCAAAAATTCTTTCGAACGAGCATGGGATCTTGCATTTTATGAAGAGCATCCAAACAGTACCTAAGTTCTTCCTGTCATCGTTGACGTGGACGGTCGAGATCTGCGTTCATGAAATGTGGATAATCAACGCTCATAAACGTCCAAGCTATCCGTTCAAAAGGTCATTTCGACGGTCGCACATACAGAGTCTCCCAATTCTAAAGCTGGAAAATAATCCAATCTTTCGGAATACGCCTACTACTGTTTGCTTCGATCTCAAGCGTAAGGGTTTGAATTTGATGTATTGCCTTCTGCAAGCTCATCCATGTAGTTCGATTTCTTGGTTTATTGTAATCTTCCCCTTTTACTTCATCATTCGTATGCCTGTTTAATGTGCATTGGTATGGAAGAGGCATCGCCTTTTGATGATTTTCTTTTATTTACTAGCTTCATAGCGTTTGACTTTCTCGTGATCAGAGGGATTTCGTTCTGTATTCACCTCGCCGATATTATCTGCGGTGGTTTTCTAGTATTTTGTGTCTTTTCAAAAAAGACTTTATCTTTCTGATTATCTGTTTGTCGAGTTTTGTTTACCTTGTTTTTGTTCTGAACGGTGACACTTTTTCTTCTGTTGTTTGTACTCCTATAAAAATTATAAATGTTTTTGGAAATGGAACAAGCGTTTTTGTAGTGTATTCTAGTAGTAGAAGTTTTACTTTTCGTCTCTTTTTCCCTTAATATTAGATTGCTGTTTCAATGTCAATGTGAGTATGAACTCCATTTTGACATTGAGATGATAAAATACTTCAATTACCAGATGATATGTTTCTTATAAGAGTTGTAGCAATGCCCTTTTCGTCGCTGGCACATCTATTGGCTTGTAATGTATTGTAGTTTTTAATGCTTGGTTGGGGATAAGGTCTTTAATTTTTATCATCCTTTGATGATGTTCTTGGCAAATGGAGAACTTATTAACAAATTCAATTTGTTATTATATAGCTTTGTTCAAATGGCTGAAGCAAAATCAGCTATGAGGAAACCAGTATTCACTAAGGTTGATCAGCTGCGACCTGGCACAAGTGGACATAACCTAACTGTGAAGGTTGTTAGTTCGAAGATGGTTGTACAGAAGGGCCGTGCAGATCGTCCTCAAGTACGCCAAATGCGGATTGCTGAGTGCGTGGTTGGTGATGAAACAGGCACAATTGTATTTACTGCAAGGAATGACCAAGGTTTGGGTTTTTGGCTTAACAAATCTATTTATTCTGCATGTCAATCATATTAATTTTGTTTGTTTTTTTTTTTTCAATAGGATGGTTCTGTAAACTCACATTTAGGACCATTGGTTTTAAGGTCTGTAGCGAGGGCCATTTTCTATAATTGACATTTGCTGGGGTTAATTTGGAAAATTTATTGCAAATCACGCCATTCTTTGCTGGTTGGTTGCAAGATTGTATGTTATGCATAGAAGAATAGGCTTACCCTTTTCTGTGCTCTTTCTTTGAAATAAAGAAAAAGTAGAAGCTTCGAATAATCGTGGTACATGAGAGGAATTACCTTTGTTGGTCCTTTTACGAATCAATATGTTTTTTGGTTTTCCCAATTGGCTGTAACCCTTAGAATCTAGCTTATCCTGAAGCTCAAATATCTTGTGGCTTTTTAACATTTATCAATGCAGTATGACGTGAACCTTGATCTTGTTTACTTGATTTTTATTCCTTAGTTGGATGGCCTATGACCGCTTGGAGCATTTTTAAGCAAGCCTTAGTTGTACTTGGTGGTCTTCATGTTAAACTTGAATGTATGGGTTCACTTTTACTATAGATTAACTATCTGGGTTGTTGCTTGTTCCTTTTGAAATTAAGCACCTGAGACTATGCTATGTTGATGGTATGATATTTTGGTGCATATTTACGGTTGATGATTTCTTAGCTCTGTTCCAAGATGAAATCCAGTAATTGTGCTAGGGTAATTTTATTGCAATAAGTATTCTCATACTGTCAGTTTTGGATTTTTTTAGGAATGTTTTGCAGCGGTGAGGGATGAGATTGAGCTTCAATGGTGATTCGATTTGGCTCGATTGCTTTGGAGAATTCAATTTCATTTCGCCTTTTTCTTACTGTAATTTCATTATTCTCATTAGGCATTTTAATTGGCTGTTGGCTTAAGCTAGGCTGATTTGTTTTTTGTAGCCTGATGACTTCCTTTTTTATTTGTGCTACCAGATCTTGTCACTGATAATTTGTCGCTTCTTACTTATGCTTACAAATTGGCTTGGTAATGTCATAATTGCTTCTTTGAAGGAGTTTGCAAATTTCAGAAAGAATACTGAATACTACTACATTGTCTTTTCTCATTTGCAGTCGACATGATGAAGTCTGATGCTACTGTAATTCTGCGCAATGCAAAAATAGACATGTTTAAGGGCTCAATGCGGCTTGCTGTGGACAAGTGGGGTCGTGTTGAAGTGACTGAGCCTGCGAGCTTCACTGTTGGAGAAGAAAATAACCTATCCTTGGTTGAATACGAACTAGTGAACGTGGTGGAAGAGTAACGCGAGGGCGGAGATGTGGCCACTCCGCGGACTCTGTGGCCAACCAAACAACTGAATTCAGGCAATATGTGGATTTTGTGGGTTAAGAGATTGACAATGTGATCTTTTAAGTTGTTTCTATATATCAAGCTGCTGCACCCATGGTGCTTGGCAAAAGTAGTAGTTTTAAGAAGGAAGCAAGTCGCGGGACTTGTGTCTAAGCAGAGAACCTCCGCGGTGGTGATGGTGGTAGGTTAGCCGGGCGGCGACACCATCGGAACTGGGAACTCTACCACCGCCATAAGATGATGGGTGGGACGAAGGAACTTAAACTGTTAATGTTATGGATATAAGTTGTATGAATAACGTGCACAGGTCCGTGGTGTTTGCATATCTCTCTCTCTCTCTTCTCTTCTCTTGTTTGTTTAGAATTTATTTAATTAAATGATGATTTATTTCATCTTGTCAAAATCTATGTTACACAGAAAAGTTCGAAGGAATTGTTTTCCTATTTTCGAAATATTTTTCATTTTTGTTTTAGACTCTATTTATGTTTATTTTTTCAGAATAATGTCTGTTTTCGTGTTTTTGTTTTGTATAAAAAATATTTTCTATTTTTATTTTTGCACAACATAGGCCAGAATTATGTCAATAAGAGAAAGAGAAAAACCAACCTCCAATCAGGGAAACGTTTATTATAGGGATCCAGTGGGTTTTTGGGGCTCACCTAAGATTATTTAGTAATAATAATTTTTAATATTTAAAAATATTTATTCACGTCAATCACAATGCGACAATGTAGCATTGTCATGTTTTATATTCAAGAAAATCTTGTGAATACTTTTGAAAGAAATAGATACTTTCATAATCGTCTAAAGCATCATCCTGGTTTCACTCATTTGCCAAATTGTGACATCTCTCTCTCTCTCTCTCTCTCTCTCTCTCTCTGGGGGTCACGCATGCACACGTTTGAATAGACCGCAATGGATCTTTCACCCCTAACTCTCTATCTCAGTAGAAATTGTGGTCAGAGGTTTGACAATGGTTTTTCTCTTTTGTTTTTTTATATATTTTTTTTTACAGATAGGGGCTCTACAAAGCCAATCGTTTTAAAGTGAGATGAAAGAAAGGGATGGAAAGAGAGGGAATAAATACAATGAGAAACGAAAAGAGAAAAAGATTTGTAGGAGGAAATTTGTCTCCATCATATCATTTGCTGGATAAGGAGATTAATTTGTGAAACCCCAAATCCCCCTCTCTCTTTTCTCTATCGTTTTTTTTTTCTTGCTTAGGTTTCAATACAATCATTGGTGATAGACATAGAGAAAGGGAGGGGACGAAACCTCTGTCTTATCTAGGACTAGGTCAAAGAGTAAGTTAGCGAGACATGTGTCTAATGCCCCCAAAATAAGGGGCTCCAAAAAGATTTTAAAAGTTAGTTATGTTTGTTGATTGTTGTTTAAAATTATTCTATTTTTAATAAATAATTAAAAAAGAAAGTGAGAAATAATTATAAAAGAGTAAAAAAAAGAAATAATGAAAGCTGCTAAAATAAAATAATTATTTTAATTTTATTATTAAAATAAAATTAATATTTTTTTATTTTTTATTAAGGGGTTGGGGGTCCCTAAATTAATAATGACCTAGAAGAACCCCCTCCCCTCCTCCTCCTCCCCCTCCCCCAACCTCTTGAGTCGACAGAATCTTACCATGATCAATAGAAAAACAGAGAAGAGATAAAAATTCCATTAAAAGAAAGTTAAAAAATAAATAGTTAGAAACATAGAAATAAAGAAAGATGAAAAAGATAAAAAAGTATTCTTAAAATTTTAATAGTCATTTTTTATCAAATTTTAAGAATATTGGGTGTAATTCAATCTTAAAAAAAAAAAAAAATTTAAAACAACCAAATCTGCAAGTAAAGTATTATCCATTAAAAAAAAAAAAAAAAGGTAAACCATGCCCAGTACCCTCTCAAGATTGAGCAAAAACCACAAATACCCTTGAATTATAAAAAATAACAAAGATCATTCTTAATTTTAATAAACTCATTTTACTCTTCAATTAATGTCACATATGACTAGTAAAATTTTTAAAATATCAAAAATACTCTCAAACTCCCCTTTCTCTCTTTGTAAACCCATTTGATAATTATATCTCTTTTTCTTTTTTTCAATAATATCATATATTTTTTAATGACGTGAACTTCTTTTATTTTTGTCACTCTTATGTTATTTTAATAGATTATTAAAAAAATAATTAAAAAAAAAAAACATTCGAGTACATCAATAAATAATAGCAATAAAAATAAAAAAAATTAAACAAATATTCTCGAGTGGGAATTGCTTGGGTTTGTCTTCAATTTACAAACCTAGCAATGCTAGGGTTTCTTTCAATCATTAGTGATGATTTGGGATTGACCTCTAATTTTTATTTATATTTTCTTTAAAAAGAGAAAAATAATTAAAAAATTAAAGATAAACAATATTTTTTATTTATTTCTCAAGGGACTCTATTATCTTTATCTTTAATAACACGAGGGTGTTGAGTTTTTTTTTTTTTTTTTGGGTTAAATTTTAATGGTGTGGGGGTGTGTGTTATTTGCCCAAAATTAAAATGAAAACAAAATACTCCGTCAGAGTCCATTTAGAAATTAATTTACGTTCACAAAATGTGCCAATATGCTCTTCAAATTCAAACCGAAACCCTAATAAAAAAGTACCGTTGCAGGTTTCCCATTTAGCCGGCCGCAGCATCAGCTTTTCATATTGACCTCCCCCTCCATCCCTATCCGTTTCTCTCTGATTCTTCTGCAATTCCATTTGTGTTTCCAAAAAGTTCCATTGATTTTGGTATTCCAAGTGTTGGCCGAGAGAGAGAGAGTATGGGAGCTTACTGCAACGACGACCTCCTTCTCTCCCCGAATTCCTACTCTTTTGCTCCCTCGTCGCACGATCTCAGATTCACCAAGCAGCTCCATGACAACGTCCACGGAAACATTTATCTTGATCCGGTAAATTTTCTCCCTGACTCTGGTTCGAGCTCGTTTTTCGAAAATCCTTTTTGACATATTTGATTTTTGAAATAGATGACTTATGATGGATTCAGTCTGAATTTTCCTACATTTAACAATAGATCCTCGTTTTTTTGGCACTTCCAGCTTGATGCCGTCCTAGCAGATATGATCATTTTCACTGTCATGTTTTCAAATTGCCTGACATTTCATACCATAAAGCCAAAAAATAAATAATTAAATTGTAGTTACATGCACTTTATAGGAACATATATGCCATTTTGATTACAAATTTTATCTGATGGGTTACAGCTTATAGAAATAGGTATATAGGCAGGGGCAGAGCCAGGATGTGGGGGCGAAATTAAATAAAAAAATATAATTTTAAAAATAAGATAATAATGATAATATTGAAATATATATATATTTTTTACAATTGTTCTTTACAGCTTTTCATACTAAAAATTGCAATTGTTCAAGAAAGTTATATTGATTATTTGAATATTTAGACTCGTCATGACTACGAAAGACTAGTTCTTCCCTAGAGGAATTCGAACACAATCAATTGATGCATTTAGATGAATTCGATAATCACACAGTATTTGTTCTAATTGCTTGAAGAAAAACTATCTCAATATTTTGCTTTTGATTCATTAAGATTTTACAGTTGTTTCAAGCTTAATTGTGTGCACTATTAGCATCTCCAACATGAACTTAAAGTCTTTTTTTTTTTTTAAATTCTTGAACCCTTCTTTCATAAAAGAATCACTATCTCCTTGTTCCCCATTATTTGTTTTAAAAAGATAACATTATAAGAAAATTGTGACATCTTTTTTTATATTATATTCCAACCAATCACTAAATTCATTGAACTAAACTAAAATGAATCATCTTGATTTCGAGATTGACACAGATCTCTTTACAAGTAAGCTCTTCTAATTTGATCTTGAAAATTAATATTGTAATATATTATTGTAGTTCTTAGTTCGGGATCCGTAGGAAGTTGTTTAACATCAATTTACTCAATATTTTCTTTGTAAATTTGTTCATTTTATTCAATATAAATTTCCTCCATGTTTGTTTTCTTTGCTTCATAATTTTATTTAATACTTAGTTTTATTTATGTCATCATTGTAAAAAAATAAAATTATGAGCAAATTATAAAAAATACTGTGATGGTTAGTACTGGGCCATTATATACTTACTTTCTTCAATACTTATTTTTTATTTTTAGTAGTAAAATATAATATAATTTTTTTTTAATAGTAAATCATTATAAAAAATAAAATTTAAAAAAAAAATCTGGCCCAATGGGGGCAACTGCCCCACTGGGCCTCAGGTGACTCCGCTCCTGTATATAGGTATGATTAATAGGGAGATATGGTTTCTAATTTTCTTGTAAAATATGTCCACTACCTGTAAACTTGGTTAGCAACATTCTTACTAAAATTTTTTATGTATTGCATTATGGTACATGATTGTATGGTCATCTTCTGAGTACGATCATTTGAATGAGATATTCTTGTTACATAGAGTGGAAAATTCTTTGATTTGAGTGGTGTTACTAAGCCTTGTACTTATTCTATGAGTTTAATGTTACCAACTGGTGATGGCTAATAATAGGAAGCAATAAACATTCTTGTTGAGCTGTAGACATTGTATATGAATGACTTGTAAACATCTTACAATGCAAACATAACTTGTACAGTAGCAAACAATATCTAGATCGTGTCGCATTTGATAGGCTTACAACCTCAACCAAATCGATTATCTTCAAAAATGTCATGGAAATATATCAAGGGTGTTTTTTCTTTTTGAAAATGATTTTTCAATCGATTTATCATCCAATAATAAGTAGAAAACACATTCAAGTTTGCACAGTAAAGGTACCAATGGCTGTCTAATCCTATTAAGCATTTCTGCAATGTTAGTTGATAAAATGATTATCATGTTAAAGCTACGAATCCGCTTAAATCTCTGATTTTTTTCCCAGGGGGTTTGGGGGGGGGGGGGGGGGGGGGGGCAATTTTGTAAATGGGCATTGAGAAGGGTATAGAGGTCTCAAATGGTTCCTTGCTACTTCTCATCATTGTAGTTCTAATTGTATATGTGAATATATATAAACAGAGAGGATCTGTGTAATTCCAAGAATTACAGAAAATTGTCAAGCTATTTTAATGTTTCAGTCAATGTGCAATTGCAAAATTTCACTGGTTATTGATGACTATTATATATTCACTTAATGTAGGTGACTATTGATGACCGTTATGATATCTTTCTTTTTTAATTTTATTTGATAGGTTACTTCGTCGATATATGTGTGTGTGTGTGATATGCAGATGGTGGGAGTAAAAGATGGATGTTACTTTTCCGATCTCTCTAATGAATACTCTAATAAATATTAAATGAGGAAATGCATGTGAGTTTTGGGGGGTTTTGTATCTGTGAGACCTAAAGACCTTTCTAATGTCTTCTCATGTTTAAATATTATTTGATTGTTCCATGTTTGAAAAATAAAAAATAAAAAAATGAACCATTCATGGTTTCAGGATTTTCCAATATATTGATCTGTATGTATTTGCATTTGAGTGCCACATCAATTAAAATAAAACTTATGAGTAGGAGGAGAAAGTTACTGCCGAGATGATATACTGAAATGTGTGATATTTCAACTTAACAAAAAAATTTATAAACATGATACACCATATTTAGGAAAATATCTTTCATTGATGTTAGTTTTGCGTTATAGTAGTTGATGAATTTATAGGATAAAATATGTGTACCATGTCAATCTTTTAGCTTTAGTAGGACTCAATTGTACCTCTTGTTTCTTGCTGCACTTGAATTCAGAGGAAAACCAATTAGGCATGTATCTCTTAATGTATTTTAAAGTTTATAACATTTGAGAGAAAACTAATTTGTTTGTTATGCCGCTCTATTGTTGCAGCTCTTTCTGAAGTTCATAGATACTGAAGAATTTCAAAGGTAAGTAGTTTCCCTCTAGCATGTTTCATTTGGTAGCCTCTTTTTTACTATATTTCAGCTATTGGATGCTTTATCCTCCTGGTTTTATGGATTTGGTATGGTAGTTAATCATTTCATGTTTCTTTTTATGTTGCAGGCTTCGTGATCTTAAACAACTTGGTGAGGTCATGATCTCTCATTTGATCAGTAATATAATTCATGTAGTTAGTATTAAATTATAACTAGTCAAAATTATTCGTATAAAAGTGTTACATGCGACGACTTATTCTCTGTTATTTTTAAAATTTTTCCTTAATGCTATAAGTGTTATTTCCTTTATTACTGTTATTGCTTATTGTAGTTTGTTGCTTTAATTTCCAGCTATAATAGTTTGTTACTAGGAGAATATTCTAGGGAGAGCCCACGTGTATGGGCTAGAATAGGACAAAACCGGTTGTTATAACCACTTGTAAGGGGGAATCTGCTATGGCAACACCCATACTAGGAGGTATATATATCCCTCCTAGACCTTCCAAGAAGGACTGTCGAGAATTATTATTGAAATTCAATATCTCTCTCTCTCTTTCTATCTCTCTGTTCTTTCTTCCCTCTGTTTTGCCTAGCTTTTTCTCTGTTCTGCTGCTATTCACCAATTTACACTAAGTTAGTAAGATAGCCATTGTCACTAGCAATGACAATTTGGTATTAGAGCCACGATCTTGGCTGGAGTTAGTATAGAATTCTTCTATGGCGGAAGGTAGCATGAAGAACTTCGAGTCACAGCTGTAGCAGTTCAGCTCGACAGTGATCGAATTCTAGAGCCGCGTAGATCAACTAGAGCTGGGTTCGGAATGCAATCACGAGGCGATCATAGCAATGGATTGCAAGATGGAGAGTTCGATAGGGGGGTTGGAGAGAAGACTCGATGGTGCTCTGTCTCAAATGCGGGAGGACAATGCGCAAATGAGAGTAGAGCTGGGAGCCCAACTCTAGCAATTTATGGTTATGTTCACTCACCAAAACACGATAAGAGTGGCTCCTGATTTCCCTCCTAGAGATAGAACATAACCCTTAATACTAGAAAATAAGAGAGACAGAGTAGTGGGAAATAATGGAATTGAGATTGAGCTGGATGAAGATATAGGGAATATGATGGAAGGTGGACAAGAAGGACTGAATCGTCCACAACAATCGGGGTTTCCAATGCCCCGGTTGGAGATTCCGGTGTTTGATGGGAATAACCCTCGATGATGGGTAAGGAAGTGTGAGCGCATGTTTGATTGGTATAATGTACCTGAAGGGAGAACAATAGCCCTAGCTTCAGCCTACTTTGATGACCTGGTAGAGGCTTGGTACCAAGGGTGGACTAAGGTCAAGGATAATCCTACATAAGGGGAGTTCACCGATAGGCTGTGTGAGAGATTTGGAGAGAGGAACATGTTAGACATTATTGAGGAGTTCAATAAATTAAAACAGGTGGGAGAGGTGAATGCTTACCTGAGGAGGTTTGAGGAGCTGAGATTATTGATGATCAACAACAATCCCCACATCTTAGAAGCTTATTTTGTGTCTAGTTTTTTGAGTGGGCTTAGTGATGATTTAAGGCCTATGGTGAAGATGATTAGACCACGGATAGTGGAGCAAGCGGCAGAGAGTGCACGTTTGCAAGAGATGGTGGTGGAGGCCTTGATGAGGAAGCAGAGGCAACAACACAGGGCTGTAACCAGGGGTGCATCTCATTAAGGGGAAAATGGACACAACTGCGATTGGGGTAGAGGCAATCAAGGTGTCAGGAATTTAGGGGGACCTGGTTCTGGGGGAAAATACAATGAGTCGAGGAGGCAGCCTGGGCTATGTTTTAGGTGCGGGGATAAGTATTATCCCGGGCACCAATGCAGACGCCAGCTGTTGCTACTAGAGGGAGACTCGAGGGAAAGGCTTGAAGAAGAAGAAGAAGAAGAAGAAGAAGAAGAAGAAATAGAAGAAGATAAGGAGTTCAGAAAAGGGATAAGGGTGAAATATCACTGCATGCACTGAAGGGGGTGACCAATAATAAGATAATTGATGCGGTCACCAATCAAGACTCGGCCCAAGGCCGACCCAACCAAATCAGAACAATATCACCAAAATAGTAGTGCCATAATGTTATTTTAATACTTCTTATGTTTTAGAATTCTACTTGATTTAGGATTCTACTTTATATTTCTACTTGATTTAGGATTCTATTTTATATTTCTACTTGATTTAGGATTCTATTTCATGTTTCTACTTCATGTTTGATTAGGGTTTTATTTCTATTAGAATTCTAGTTGGATTTTGTTTACAAATATTAGATGGATTTGGATTAGCCAAATACTATAAATATGCCTAGGATGTAGAGTTTGTAATCAAGTTTTAATCAATCAAATTTCAGCAACCTATTTGGGTTTTCTTAGCAAAACAGTCTTGTTTTTGCGTCTTCTTGAAAGCCAAGCTTCGGCCATTGAAGTTTACTCTTTCAAGGGTTTATTTTGGTGTGTTTTCTTCACACTCGCGCTACACGCTGTGTCAGGTGGTATCAGAGTGGTTCATCAACGAATCAGATGGCCAATCTTGAAGGTAACGGTAGCAACTAGCCTCTTGACGGTGATCGGGACTTGTCCGCAGTTTGGAGAGCAATCGAAGAACAGCGAGAAATAACTCGTACTATCCAACAGCGATTGAAGTAATATAGTAATCAATTGGGCACCTTACTACAAGTTGATCACGACAGGAACCTGAATAATGGGGTGAATCAAGCCGAAGCGGGAAGACCACCCATTAATCATGTTCTTGTTAATCCTAGAAGACCAATGATTGAAGATAGCGATGAAGAGGTTGATTTTGGTCGAGCAATAGCTAACCCTGGTGGTAGAGGGGTTAGGAGGAATGCGCATCAGCACAACCATTGGGGCAACGATGAGTATAAACTAAAAGTTGATATTCCTACCTTTAGTGGAGATCTTGATATTGAGGGGTTCCTGGATTGGATCACTGAGGTTGATCGTTTTTTCGAATACATGGAGATCTCAGATGAACGACAAGTAAAGTTAGTGGCTTACAGGTTGAAGGGTGGTGCATCTGTTTGGTGGGAGCGATTAAGAGAAACAAGATTGAGGGAAGGCTGACAGCCAGTTCAGACATGGAGACGAATAAAACAGCTATTAAGAGGTAGGTTTTTGCCCCCTGACTTTGAATAATATATGTTTGAAGCTTATCAAAGACGTGCACAGGGAATGAAGAGTGTGAATGAATATACCTCTAAGTTTCTGCGATTGGCGGAGAGAAACCAATTGTCAGAAAGTGAGAATTAACAAGCAGTTCGTTACTTGAATGGATTGAAGCCTGCTATTCGTGATAAAATTGGGGTTCAGATGGTTCTGAGTGTGCAAGAAACAAGGAACTTAGCTTTAAAGGCTGAGTTAATGTTGAGTGAGAGATCTCGTAATGACAACTATCGTTGGTATAGTGGGAATGAAAATAAACAAGCAGCTTTGATAAAGGCAAGTCGGTTCAAGGAGCGCAACCCTCCAATCTACCCCATACAGTCAACCCTAATAAGGTTACAACGGGGGGAAACATTCAAGGTACTACTTCTAATCTTCCAAAATCCCCTAATCCTTATGCAAAGCCTATTCTTTTAAAATGTTTCAAGTGCAATGAGGTTGGGCATCGATCTAGTGATTGTCCAAGGAGGAAAACAGTTAACATTGTAGAAAAGGAAGAGGAAGATGTTGCTGAAGAAGAAGTATATTGCAGGCTTGATGGGGAGGATGACGAAGAAGATTATGGACATGGGCAATATACCTATGTAGTGAGGAAGTTAATGCTATCTCAAAAGAATGAAGATACTACTCAACGGCATAAGCTTTTTCGCACGAGGTGTATGGTGAAAGGAAAAATATTTGAGTTGATTATTAATAGTGGAAGTCAGGAGAACATCATAGGAAGAGACGTGGTGGCAAATATGCAGTTAACTCCTGAAAAACATCCAAGCCCTTACATGATTGGATGGATCAAAGAAGTTGGTGGCATACATGTGGATGAACGTTGCAGGATGCCTTTCTCTATTGGTAAGTACTCCGACGAAGTCTATTGTGATATTGTTGATATGGATGCTTGCCATATTTTATTTGGGAGGCCTTGGCAATTTGATGTGGATGCTAAGCACTCGGGTAGGAAGAACACATATCAGCTTGAGAAAGAAGGTGTGCGTCATACTTTGTTACCCATAGTGGAAAAGAATCAAACCAAAGCTTTTAAAGTGGAGGGGCGAAATTTTTTTACCGTTACACATAAACACACTGAGTTTGTGAGGGAGTGTAAGGATACTCAAGAGGTTCACTTAATGGTTATCAAGGGGGAGAGAGTGAGTGAGCCACTGAAGGTGAATCAAATTCCAGTGGAGGTGCAGGGATTGTTGGAGGAATTTCATGATGTGGTTCCTGAGGAGTTGCCTAATGAGCTTACCTCCTATGAGAGATGTTCAACACCACATTGACTTGGTTCCTGGTGCTAGCTTGCCTAACCTACCACACTACAGGATGAGTCCTAGGGAGAATGAGATTTTACATGAGCAGGTAGAGGAATTGTTGAGAAAAGGGCACATTCAGACTAGCATGAGTCCATGTGCAGTGCCAGCATTATTGACACCAAAGAAAGATGGGAGTTGGAGGATGTGTGTTGACAGTAGAGCCATCAACAAAATTACTATTGGATACAAATTTCCAATTCCTAGGCTCAACGACATGCTTGATCAACTTGATGGGGGTTGTGATTTTTACCAAAATTGATCTTAGAAGTGGTTATCATCAAATTAGAATTCGACCTGGAGATGAGTGGAAGACAACTTTCAAGACGAGAGATGGGTTGTTTGAGTGGTTAGTCATGCCCTTTGGACTAACCAATGCACTAAGCACTTTCATGAGACTAATGAACCAAGTATTACGCCATTTCATTGGTAAATTTGTTGTGGTGTATTTTGATGATATTTTGATATACAGTAAGTCTATTAATAATACAATGGAGGCAGAGGTCAACAAACATGGCAATGACTGGACCCATGCCAACACAGATATGGCTAAGAAGGGGAGGAATGTCGTTGCTCATGTTCCCTTAGCAGAAAAGTTCAAGCGGTTCAGGAAGATGTCAAACAAAAGTTGCACAAATAAGAAGTACAAGGTGACAATTGACAAGCATAGAAAATACAAGGTATTTGAGATTGGAGATGAAGTCATGATATTCTTAAAGAAGGAACGGATTCCAGTAGGACAACAGAACAAGCTTAAGCCAAAGAAGTATGATCCTCACAAGATTACAAAGAAGATAAATGATAATGTTTATGTTGTGGATTTGCCTAATCATATGGGTATTTCTAAACATTCAATGTGGCTAATCTCTCTTCGTACTTACTGGATGTGGATTTGTCCAAACAGGATCAAAATTCGAGGTCGAATTTTTTTTCAAGTGAAGGTGAATGATACGGTCACCAATCAAGACTCGGCCCAAGGTCGACCCAACCAAATCAGAACAGTATCATCAAAATAGTAGTGCCATAATGTTATTTTAATACTTCTTAAGTTTTAGAATTCTACTTGATTTAGGATTCTACTTTATATTTCTACTTGATTTAGGATTCTATTTCATGTTTCTATTTGATTTAGGATTCTATTTCATGTTTGATTAGAGTTTTATTTTTATTAGAATTCTAGTTGGATTTTGTTTACAAATATTAGATGGATTTGGATTAGACAAATACTATAAATATGCCTAGACTGTAGAGTTTGTAATCAAGTTTTAATCAATCAAATTTTAGCAACTTATTTGGGTTTTCTTAGCAAAACAATTTTGTTTTTGCGTCTTCTTGAAAGCCAAGCTTTAACCATTGAAGTTTGTTCTTTCAAGGGTTTATTTTAGTGTGTTTTCTTCACACTCGCACTACATGCTGTGTCAATAATTAAAGTAGAGGGGAAGGTAAAGGACAACAGTTTGTTGATCTTAATTGATAGTGGAAGCACGCATAGCTTCCTGGATGAAGGTTCTGCTAGAAGACTGAAGCGTCCACTTAAGGGAACTCAACCCCTAAGTGTGACCATGGCCAATGGGAATAGGGTGATCAGTGAATTAGTCTATCCGGGATTTAATTGGGATATGCAAGGTGAGAAGTTTGAAGCAGACTTGAGGTTGCTGCAAATGTAATTAGGGGGTTGTGACGTGGTATTGGGGGTTGACTGGATGAAGGGGGTGAGCCCCATAAGTTTTGATTTCAATAGGATGGAGGTGTCCTTTGACAAGGGGAGAAAAAGAATGACTCATAGGGGGAAAAGAATTTGGGGCTTGCAGAATGATAACAGGGAAGAGGCTCCACTGAGTTTTAAAAAACAAGTGGTGCCAACTGACCCAATTATTCTCCATTGTGGCAGTAGAAGAAAGGGTCAGGAAAAGATTATATGGAGAATTGCACCTAACGGTCAGCAATCAGCAAGGTGAGCTTGACTAGGTATACCCTCAAACCCTTATTGATGAACTGCTGGTAGAATTTAAGGACTTATTTGCCGAACTTGTTACTCTACCCCCTACCCGAACCTTGGACCATTCAATTAACCTCAAACCCAATACTGAATCAGTAAACATTAGGTATTACCATTACTCCCCAATCCAGGAAATAGAAATTGAGAAAATGGTGAAGGAAATGCTAAAGCAATTCTTTATAAGACCTAGCTAGATCCCATTTGCCTTACTAGTCCTTCTTTAAAAAAGAAAGATGGATCTTGGCCATTTTGTGTGGATTACCACCAATTAAATGCCTTGACCATCAAAGACAAGTACCCCATACCTCTTGTAGATAGGGGTGTGCATTCGGTTATAATCGAACCGAACCGTCCGATTTTAACTAACCGAACCGAACCGAACCAACCCTAAACAAATAACCGAACCGACTACTCTACTAACCGAAGTAACCGAAACCGAACTAACCGATTTTAAATTTAAACTAACCGAACCAAAAACCGAACCGAAACCTACCCAAAAATTGACTACCATACTGCCGAACATATACAAAGAATGAAATGGAGTTGGACACAGAATGAACATGATAAAGAGAAACAGAAACAAAACAAAATGGTAGCTCAAGATTGTACCGATGGCCGATGAAGAAGCACAAATCTAGAGATGAAACTAACCTCTAGGCTGTAGCGAGGAAGAAGAATAGCAGTTAGCTGCTCGATCCAGAGATGAACGCCGAGCAACAAATCTGGAGTAAGCATTAGGAACATAGGGTTTTGAGGTGAGGCGGCCTCTTTGATTCTTCGACTCTTCGTCTCTGAGGGATAGTGGTGGTGACAGCGACCTTGGATGGCGGTGGGGGGTGGCTAGCAGAAAAGAAGGAGATTTCTCTCCTATAAGGGTAGGGCACGGACTCAAAAGGGTCGAACAGCTACCACGAGAGGGTTGTGGACTAGGAAAAGACGATCTTCCTGCTCTGCTCATCGACCCTGATTTGGAGTTTCATCACGCCACCTTAGGCTGAGGCGCCGATGAGGCTGGTGCCGACCGTTGAATCGTCCTTCTCGAAGGACCCAACGTTGTGGGGGTGGTTGTAGTGGTCCACAACCCTCTCGTGGTCGTGGTAGGGGATGGAGAACTTGAGAAGCTGTGTCACGACTCACTAGTGAGGCAAGATGGAGTCATGGAGAAGGAGAACAAGACAGGAGAAAGCCATCGGGAAGGGAACCCGCTTGAAGCTGCCAGAAGAACTCGCGTGGGGTGCCGCGCTTTGCCAGAACCACGTGGGTGCTGCGCCCGCCCGCGCGTGCCTGTGTGGGGGTGGCCCGGGTGGGGAGGGGTTTACTAAATATACGGTTCGGTTTGGATATTCGGTTATTTCAAATAAAAAACCGAACCGAACATCAAAAATTGATTTTTTTTTTTAAAATAACCGAACCGAAATTTTAAAAAAGAATAACCGAACCGAACCGACCGAACTTATCGGTTTAGTTCGGTTACTTCGGTTTAACCGAAGTTGTGCTCACCCTTACTTGTAGAAGACCTAATGGATGAGTTGCATAATGCCAATTTTTTCTCAAAGCTTGACCTTTGTTCGAGATACCACCAAATAAAAATGAACCCTGATGATGTCCATAAAACGACCATTAAAACTATCATGGACATTTTGAGTTCTTGGTGATGCCCTTTGGGCTCACCAATGCACTGACCACTTTTCAATCCCTAACGAACCAAATCTTTGAACCTTACATAAGAAAATTCATACTTGTATTTTTTGATGACATCCTTGTCTATAGCCTAACTTTGAACCAGCATCTACATCACCTAAAGACTACCCTAGAAATCCTTACCAGCTCTTCATCAAAAGGTCTACGTGTTCCTTTGGTTAAGATCTGGTCGAGTATTTGGGTCATCTGATATCAGGAGAGGGTGTTAGAACTGATCCCAGAAAGGTGGAAGCTATGTTAGCTAAACCCACAATAGTTAGGGCTCTGAGGGGGTTCTGTGGCCTTATCGGGTACTGTCGTCGGTTTGTTAGAGGGTATGGAATCATTAGTAAACCTCTAACCGGCCTACTGAAGAAAGGAAATTTTAGCTAGGGGGGTAGGAGGCTGAAGAAGCCTTTGAAATGTTGAATGTGGAAATGAGCAGGGTACCTGTTTTGGTTTTGCCAGACTTTAACAAACCCTTTGTACTGGAGACAGATGCTTGTAGGGTAGGCATTGGGGCTGTATTGTTACAAGGAGGGAGGCCATCGACATTTCTAAGCTAGACATTAAGCCCAAGGCATTTAGGATTGAGCATCTACGAGAAGGAGTTCTTGGCAGTACTGATGGCTGTAGAAAAATGGCGCCATTATTTGGAAGGTGGGAGATTCATAATCAAAACATATCATGAGAGTTTGAAGTATCTATTGCAGCAAACATTGCAAACACAACTTCAAAAGAAAGGGATAGCAAAATTGATGGGATTAGATTACATAATTCAGTATTGGAAGGGTAAAGAAAATGCGGTAGCTGATGCACTTTCGAGGTGCTAAGAGGAGGGAAATGTGTCAGCAATCACCACTGTAATACCTGAGTGGTGTCAAGAAGTCATAGATAGCTATGAGGCGGATGAATAGGTAAAGAAGATATCGGAAAGACTAGCAATGGGATCTAAGGAGGTTGAGGGTTACACTTTAAGTGAAGGGTTGATAAGGTTTAATGGCCGGATTGTCATTGGCAGCAGTGGGAACCTCAAGAGAAAGATTCTACAGTCCTTGCATGAATCTCCTGTAGGAGGACATTCGGGAATCCAAAACACTTACCTTAGGATAAGACAGTTGTTTCATTGGCTCAGGCTAAAGGCTGATGTGAAGGAGTTTGTTCTGACCTGCCACGCCTGCAAAAGGTGTAAACATGAAAATGTGGCCTACCCCGATCTCTTTCAACCCCTTCCTATACCTAACCAAGCCTGGACCAATGTGTCAGTGGACTTTATTGAAGGGTTGCCTAAATTTGAAGGGAAGGATAGTATACTGGTTGTGGTTGATAGGCTATCTAAATTTACGCACTTCATAGGGTTGGCTCACCCTTACATAACCCAAGAAGTGGCAAGGGCATTCATGGATCAGGTAGTGGCGTTGCATGGGGTCCCAAGCACCATTGTATCAGATCGTGATAAGATCTTCACGAGTGTGTTCTGGCAGGAATTGATGAAGTCTATGGGAACCAAGTTTAATATGTCTATAATCTATCATCCCTAATCGGACGGGCAAACTGAAAGAGTCAATCAAACCTTGGAGACCTACTTGAGGTGTGTATGCGTTCTACAACCTAAGAGCTGGCACCGGTGGTTAGCATTGGCCCAATGGTGGTATAACTCTAACCACCACACATCCTTGCAAATGTCACCCTTTGAGGCCAACTACGGTTACAAACCTCCCATCCTACCAGCTTTAGAGGGACATGCCACAACTGCTACTGTTGAGGAGTATATGCAGTAGAGGAGGGTGGTACTACAATAACTTAAGCAAGAACTGGCCTCAACCCAGAATATGATGAAGCAATATGCAGACAAGAAGATGAGTAAGAGGGAATTGGAAGTTGGAGAGAAGGTGTATTTACGGTTGAGGTACCCCCACTTGAAATTCCTCAGCCAAGGGCCAGTGTCCAAACTCAGTCCCAAGTATTTTGGGCTATTTCCCATAGTGGCCTGGGTAAGGGAAGTGGCCTACTGTGTACAACTCCCTGAGGAATCTCAGATTTATCTAGTCTCCCATGTCTCCCTATTGAAAAAGTTAGCTGGAGTTGAGTCGGTTAACCCAGCATTGCCCACCATTCCTAAATAGAAGGAAAATTTGGAGGAGTCGGAAGCCATTATAGACAAAAGGGTGATCTACAACCGAAGGGTACCCCTCATCCAAGTGCTGGTGAAATGGCAACAAGGATACACGGGAAACAACACTTGGGAATACCTGCCAAGTCTTCTATGGCAATTTCTCAAGGCTGCCAGCCTCAGCATTTCTTGTCATATGTGGTGACTTATTCTCTGTTATTTTTAATTTTTTTTCTTAATGCTGTAATTGTTATTTCCTTTATTATTGTTATTGCTTATTGTAGTTTGTTGCTTTAATTTCCAGTTGTAATAGTTTGTTACTAGGAGAATATTTTAGGGAGAGCCCACGTGTATGGGCTAGAATAGGACAAAATCGGTTGTTATAACTGCTTGTAAGGGGGAATCTGCTATGGCAGCACCCATACTAGGAGGTATATATATCCCTCCTAGACCTTCCAAGAAGGACTGTCGAGAATTATTATTGAAATTCAATATCTCTCTCTCTTTCTATCTCTCTATTCTTTCTTCCCTCTGTTCAGCCTAGGTTTTTCTCTCTTCTACTGCTATTCACCAATTTACACTAAGTCAGTAAGATAGCCATTGTCACTAGCAGTGACAAAAAGTTGCTGGTATTGTCGCTATCTTACGCAAAGTATTGTGTGTGTTAGCGTGTGCCAAGCTTGCCTGCCACGTATGGGATAGGCTGGCCCTGGGGTCTCGTGGGTGCCTTTGGGAACCTCAAGGCGCCGAATGGGGTGGTCCGTTACATATGGCTTTGATACCATATAATGAAACCCTAGGGCACGAGAAAAGAAAGAACTCCCAGGCACAAGAAAAGAAAGAATGTGAGAGAGAAAAACTTGCAAGAATTTCACTGGTGAAATAAGAATGAGTCAAAAGATACAAGAGGAAGAGGCGTAGCTACATTTATATACAACGCACCACTTCAATAGATTGGTGATGCAATCTCATACAATAAGAACCGCCTTATAAAAGCTCGAACAATATAACAACAATACAAATAACATTACAATTAACAAATCACCAACATAGGTAAAGATTGCTACTCAAACACTACATGCTTCCACATGAGGCCCCTGTATCCACAATCCAAGCATCTGTAGATAACAATTTAGAGAGATAACACTGATGGAAAGTACCTTGTTTAGCAAGGGAAACAGTTGGTTTTGGGGTTTCCACCAAATTTGATGATTTTGTAACCCCTGTCTGGTTGAATACCTATTACAGTACTTTCAATTGATCTGCAGTCATTTTACCTTCTTCAGTCTCAACTGCATAGGTTGTTCGAGTTTTTCTTTGGCCTTTCCTTTTCCAGTTTGCTAGTTTCCCATGGATCTTCCAGCAAGTGTCTCTTGTGTGATAGGGTTTGTGATAGTGATCACACCATATTTTTTCTTTTTGTGGGTCCCCATGTGTTGGTGTTGTTCTTTGTTTAGAAGTAGCAAGGGCTGAACCACTTTGATTGTTATTTTCAGGTAATAAATTAAGCATTACCTTCTTTTGGCTTTCGTCTCTTCTCACCTCTGCAAATGCTTCTCAGATAGATGGAAATAGCTTGGTTCCTAACAACCTCCCTCTAACTTCATCCAAGTCAGAATTGAGGCCATGTAGGAAGTCAAATACCCATTCTTTTTCCACCATTTTAGAGTACTTAACTCCATCCTTGGTACACTCCCAACTGATGTCATAAAATAGGTCCATTTCCTGCCATAACTTAGACAACATATTATAGTAATCGGTTACTAAGTGGTTACCTTGGCGAGTGGTCCTTATAGCTAATCGAAATTCAAAACATTGTGCCATGTTTTCCATATTTGAGTAAAGACTTTGGACAACTTTCTATACTTCTTTGGTTGTTTTGTAAAACAGATAGGTCCTCCCTATCTTTGGCTCCATGGAATTGATAAGCCAAGCCATAATTATGGAATTCTCAGCATCCCATACTTCATAGTTAGCAGCTGTAGGATCTGGTCCAGGGATTCCCCCGGTTAGATACTGTTAAGAAAAATAGGAAAAATGCTTCTCTTCAATCTTATTCATCTCTTACTCGAGGAACTCAATTTATACAGACTTCCTTACAAGATTAGGAAGTTGCTAAAAACTGGTTAAGGAAGGATTTCTAAACCTAGATTAGGAAACTATACAAATTTAGGATACAACAAATCAATCAAAGATATACTAATCTAGATTTAGAAGATACAGGTCTTATTTTAGAAAATATATACAACCAATCTATTATCCATCAATTAAATCAATCAATCAATTGATTGAGTCTTGTCTGAATTTGGGAACAAGATCAGAACCCTTAATTGTTGACACTCCCCCTCAAGATTGGTTATGGATATCATGGATATCAATCTTGCTTGTCATCCTTCTAAACATGGCTGCAGGCAGGCCCTTGGTTAGCACATCTGCTAGCTGATTGTGTGATGAAATGTATGGTGTGCATATCAAACTACTATCCAATTTTTCTTTTATAAAATGTCTATCCACTTCAACATGCTTCGTCCGGTCGTGTTGAACTGGGTTATAGGCGATACTAATTGCCGACTTGTTATTACAATAGAGCTTTATAGGTGCAGTCCATGAGATCATTTAGCAAAATTTTTAGCCACAATAATTTACACATACCTAGGGCCGTGGACCGGAATTCTGCTTTAGTACTTGACCTAGCAACCACATTTTGTTTCTTGCTTCTCCATGTCACCAAATTACCTCCCAATATGGTACAATAGCCAGAAGTTGATCTTCTATCTACAACAGATCCTGCATAGTCAGCATTTGTGTATGCCTCTAGTGTCATGGCTTCTTCTTTCTTGAATAGAATGCCTTTCCCAGGTGCTCCCTTTAATTAATGAAGTATCCTATACACAACTTTAAGATCGCTTTCTTTCGGATTGTGCATAAATTGACTTACCACCCCTATCGCATATGCTATTAGGCCGAGTATGGGCCAGATATATCAACTTTCCAACTAACCTTTGATAAATTCCTTTGTCAACCATGTTGTCTTCTAAAGCTTCTCCTAGTTTATGATTCGGGTCAATAGGAGTTTCAACTGCCTTACAACTAAGCAATCCAGTTTCATTCAGGAGATCCACTATATATTTTTGCTGGGAAATGAATATGCCATCCTTTGAATGAGCCATCTCTATTCCCAAAAAATATTTTAATCTTCCCAAATCTTTAATCTCGAATTCCTTCACTAGACACTCCTTTAATTTTGTCATACCTTCCTCATTATTTTCAGTAACAATAATATCATCCACATACACAATAAACACTATTACCCCCCCTGTAGTCTAGTGGTGTATAAAAAATGTATGGTCTCCTTGGCTTTGCCTATACCCCATATTAAGCATGACACCTGTAAATCTTCCAAACCAAGCCCGTGGGGGCTGCTTCAGCCCATATAAGGCTTTTTTTAGTTTGCATACAACCGGTTCTTTTGTCCCATAACCTGGTGGTATTTCCATATACACCTTTTCTTCTAGATTCCCATGTAAAAATGCGTTTTTAACATCAAATTGAAGCAGTGGCCAGTCTAGGTTAGGAGCCAAGGAAAGAAGAACCCTAACTATATTCAGTTTTGCCACAGGTGCAAATGTGTCCAAATAATCCACCTCATACACTTGTGTGTATCCCTTGGCAACTAATCTTGCCTTGTACCCATCTATAGATCCATCAAATTTATATTTCACAGTATAGACCCATTTACAACCTACCGGATGTTTTCCTTTAGGTAATTCCATCAAATCCTAGGTCTGATTTTTTTCTAGGGTTGCCATCTCAGTCTCCATGGCATCCTTCCAATTCCTATTCCCTATAGCTTCAGAAAAATTGCGTGGGATAGGAATAGTGTGTAGGCTAGTAGGGAAGGCTCTGTGGGCAGATGACATCTTAGAAAAGGAAAGAAATAGATGCAAAGGATGTTTAGTGCAGGCTCTGGTTCCTTTTCTTAGTGCAATAGGCCAATTTAGATCATATGTATTTGTTTTGGGTGTGGCTTCAATATCTATCACAGGGCTATTATCAAGAGTATCAATTGAGGAGATACCTGGAGATGGCTCTGAAATAGTAGCAGAATTGTTAGTGTCTCTTCTGCTTGTGAATATTTCAGGATTGGCAGGACCTGTAGGGGATGCTAGAGCTTGCACAGGGTTAGATTTAGGTTTCTTCCTCCTTGAACAGACCTGTAATGGACGAAGAGTAGATGATAGCGCCTCCTCGGATGACACTCCTACTGAATCATTTAGATTAGAAGATGGGTTCAAGGAGGGTAACAGATCATGATCCGAAAGAGATAAAGGAGAAGTCCCACTAGTTACGGTTAGATTTTGTTTTGGAGTACTAGAGGCTATGAAGTAAGATTCATTCTCAGCAAAAGTCACATCTGCAAATACAAAAAATTTCTTTGAAGGAGGGTGATAACACCTATAACCTTTTTGTGTAGAGGAATATCCAGTAAACACACATTTTAATGCACGAGGATCTAGCTTCCCTCTATTAACCGTAGGAACATGAACATAAGCTGTGCACCCGAATATCTTGGGCTGCCAGCTACTAGCCACATGAAAATCAGGAAAATGGTTAGTCAACAATCGAATTGGGCTATGAGATTCTAAGGTTTTGGATGGAAGTCTATTGATGAGGGAAGTGGCTGTTAGAGTTGCTTCTCCCCAATAATGTTTTGGTACATTATGGTGAAAGAGAAGGGCTCGAATAACAGCTAAAAGGTGGTCATTTTTCCTCTCGGCCACTCCATTCTGTTGAGGAGTGTAGGGACAAGAGGACTCATGGATTATCCCTGTTGCTGAAAGAAATCAGATAAAGATAGGTTGAAAAAATCTCTAGCATTGTCAGATCTAAACCGTTTTATTCCTACTCCAAATTGAGTTTTGATCATGGTATAAAATGTAGGAAACACATGGCTTACTTCTGATTTTGATTTCAGCAAATACAACCAAACTACCCTAGTACAATCATCCACAAATATAACAAACTATCTTGCCCCAGAAATATTGGGAACATTTGATGGACCCCAAATATCACTATGAATTAGAGAAAATGGAGATTCGGTCCTTTTATTGGATAGAGGAAAAGATATTCATTTATGTTTTGCAAGTTCACACACAGCACAACTAAATTGTTTAAAGTCAAGACCTTTGGCTAAATCAGGAAACATTAATTTAAGGGTGAGAAAAGAAGGGTGGCCGAGCCTATAGTGTTCTAACCATATCTTATCTTTATTGGATTGAGCTAGGCATTACATAAGAGGAAGAGACTGCTTCTTATCCTGTCCACCTGGTTTCTCAAGGTAAAGTCCTTCCCTAGCCCTAGCAAGCCCAATCATCCTCTTCTTGCCCTGTTTCTGTATCTCACAGACATTAGAATGGAAAAATACACTACAATTAGTATCTTCGATGAGTTTTTGGATAGATATGAGATTAGCAAACAACTTAGGGACACGAAGAACATTTTTTGGGGTTAGGTGCTCATTGAGGAGAACATCTCCTTAGCCGGCAACAGTGGTAAGAGAGCCATCTGCCATTGTGATTTTTCTTGAGCTAGAACATGGGCTATAGGAAATGAACAAGTGTGGATAGGAAGTCATATGGTTTGAAGCATCAGAGTCTAGGATTCAATAATTTTGGTTCAGATTTTCTGAAGGATGTAGGGAAAAAGATAAGGAAGAAGTACTTGTGAGGGAAAGGGAGCAGGTACCTTTTTCTGCCTTCTTATCTAGGGACTCCAATAAACTCCTCAGCCTTTCGATTTCTGCCTTGCTGAGTTCAAAAATCTCCTCTCCCTGTTCTAAATCCCTTGTTTCAGATTGTTGACCGATGCCTGTCATATAGGCCTGTCCATGCATTTGGCTTCTTGCTGGTCCTCCTTTGGGTGGCTTTCCATGAAGCTTCCAACACTTCTCTATGGTGTGCCTAGGCTTTTTACAATAGGTACACCATAGGGAATCCCTATTTGTGGGTTTCTTCTCATCTCTAGGTCCTTTGCTCTGATAGTGAGCTTTTAAGGACACTAAAGCCGAGCTCTCATTCGAAATAGGTTCCAGCATTACACCCCTTTTCCCTTCTTCTGCTCATATTAGAGAGATTATCTCATTCAAGGAAGGGATGTCTTCCTTGCCAAGGATTTGCACTCTGACTGCATCAAATTCTATGTTGAGACCGGCTAAAAAATCATATGTTCGCTCATTTTCAACAAATCTCTTATGTAGTGCAGCATCCTCACTGCACTTCATCTCTAGACACTGGCAATGGTCAAGTTCTTGCCATAGAGTTTGCAGCAAATTTGCATACTCAGTAACAATTTTCGTATCTTGCTTGGTTGTTGCCACCCTTGCCCGTATTTCATAGATTTGGGCTGCATCCTTGACCTTTGAATAAGTCAGCTTTATGGCCTCCCATATATCCTTGGCTGTTGTCAAGAACATGACAGTGTCACTGATTTCTGGAATCATGGAATTCTAGAGCCAAGATATCACCAAGGAGTCTTCTTCATCCCATGCCCCAAACATTGGATCACTCTCTTTTGGGCCAGTTCCCAACAGATGACCAAGCTTCCCCTTTCCTTTAAGGAAGGTTCTGATCAGCTGTGACCACTTCAGATAGTTCTTACCATTGAAGCGGTAAGCTGTTTGAAGATTCTGCAACTCCCCCCCGGAGCCTCCATTTTGAATTCCAGTGATTGGAATCTTTGAGGTATGGCTAGATGCTGAATCAGGTGAAGGATCTTGAATGGTAGACATGCTCCATGAAGGTTGGGTGGAAGAAGAAAAATAATACTAATGGAGAGAAGATTGAAAGAGATAAGCAGCAATCGTCCCAAGGAATCTGTTGAGGAATCCTAGGGCTTTGATACCATGTTAAGAAAAATAGGAAAAATGCTTCTCTTCAATCTTATTCATCTCTTACCCGAGGAACTCAATTTATACAGACTTCCTTACAAGATTAGGAAGTTGCTAAAAACTGGTTAAGGAAAGATTTCTAAACCTAGATTAGGAAACTATACAAATTTAGGATACAACAAATCAATCAAAGATATACTAATCTAGATTTAGAAGATACAGGTCTTATTTTAGAAAATATATACAGCCAATCTATTATCCATCAATTAAATCAATCAATCAATTGATTGAGTCTTGTCTGAATTTGGGAACAAGATCTGAAATTGGGAACAAGATCAGAACCCTTAATTGCTGACAGATACCCCACTTTTCCTTTCCCTTTCATAACCAACAAAACTAATTGAGACCATTCTTGAAAGTTAGTCCCATTAAGTTTATGCTGGGTAATTTGAAGGGTGTGTTGGTTGAGGGAAATAAGGACAGCAGAAGGTTGTGAGATTGTAGTGGATGTAGGATAAGTAGTGGAGGCTTCACTGGTTGGCGAGGTACTAGCCATCTTGGAACAGTTGTGTGAAGAAGAGGATAAGATATGCAGTCACCGGGTTGGTGGCTCTATTACCACGAACAAACTTAGATGCCTAGATAGAAATGATACCATGAACAAATTTAGATGCTTAGATAGAAATGCTCTAAGTAGCAAAGGGGTGAGTGGAAATAATTCAATCACACTTTTCATTTGATCGTATGGTGCATATATATACAGAAGCTGCTATCAGCTTTCTCCTAGAATCTAGGAATTCAAAAAACAAATTTGAAAATACAATACAACTTCAGATAAGATAGGATTTAAACTTGAAAATTAGTTTCCCTTCTATCTTTTTGGAACAACTGTAATTTGTTATCTTCTTTTGATTTCAACTTCTTCTTCTTATCATCTTATCTTTCATTCAAATCAACTATTCTTATCATCAACCAACTGCCCTTATCACCTTTTAATTTGGAATTCCACTATAATCCGGAATTTCTTCCTCAACAGGTTGATGTAAAGTTGAAAGAATTGTTTGGTTAGTATTTTTATTGGTGTTAAATTAGTCACCAACTAATCTAAAATTTTAAACTCTAGGAGAGAGGAATAACTCTATTTTATGTATTATCAGTGTCAACAAGTTTTCTCCCATGTGCCCAAAATTTTCCCTTTTTTACTTGGTTAAATACATTTAGGTCTTTAAATATGGAGTTAGTAGAAAGGTTTGAACACATGGTCCTTATTTTGTGCACATTTCACTTGCTCCTTTTAACTCCAGGCAGGGAATACTGAAAGATGATTACTCCTTGAAATCCTTTGACAATGTTCATACTTGAAACTAGCTTTTGTAAATTCAGGTATGGCACACATGGTTTATCCAGGGGCTGTGCATTCTAGGTTTGAACATTCTCTTGGAGTGTATTGGCTTGCTGGTCAGGCTGTTCACAAACTGAAAACTCAAGTAAGGATTCTGGATGTTCTGATCACTGTAATTACACAACTGAAATTCTTAGCATTCTGTCTTTACACATCTGCTATTCTTGGAGGGTTTGGAGCTTGGCATTGATCGCTTTGATGTACAAACTGTGAAACTTGCAGGTAATTAACTGTACATACCTGCTGTCCTGTTCTTTCCCAGTTATCTAAATGTTTGCATTGTGTTATTGCTTCAATTTCAGGGCTGTTGCATGACATAGGGCATGGGCCTTTCAGTCATTTATTTGAAAGGGAGTTTCTTCCTCAGGTTCTCAACGGCTATAAATGGTGAATTTAATGTCCTATATTAGACTGCATCATTGCTACCTTTCTTTGGACTGTGGGCACATTTGTTGAAAGTATAGAGCATGGTAATTGAGGGTGTGGATTTTATAAATTGCTCAATGTGGTGAGAAAACAGTATTTAGGTCAATGAATGTGCGCACTCATGCTTTGCTTCAAGAATATGATATTTGGAAAATGGAACTTATTGAGATAAGCAGCTAGGTTGTGCCCAATCGTACCCTTGGTATTGGCTGCTCTGTCTGAGATATGCTCAGTTGATATCCAATCCAAGTTCTCAGTTTGTGTTCAGTTCCATTAGCCCAACTTTGCATGGATTAACTCAACATTCGCTCTAATTTCATACTTCTCCCAGAAGAGATTAGGATTATTAAATTTTGTGAGAGAATAATTTAGAGAGAAAAACCTAAGAGATTAGTCTCTCTTAGCTTGCTATTTATAATAGGCATAATGGGCTTTAATCTATGGGCTTAACCTAGGGCTAATTACAAGGCCTAATAATTACAAATAAAATACATATAAAATATGTACAATTAATACTAATAATTCTAATACTCCCCCTTTGCATCGTCTCCATTTTTATAATTAATATTTATATATTTTCCTTGGGGATGCAACGCCAGCACTGCTACCAAAAACTCATGGTGACCTCTTTCTTGAAAACCTCAGCTGAGAAATTCAAGGGGAAGTGTTAGAATAGTTGGCACCTGACAGAGGCTTAATAAAAATACAACAACTAACATATTTACTCCTGATAACAAAGCTTTGCTATTGTCTCATCAATCCACTTAACACATTCTTAAACATACATCGAGGTCAATTACATTAAGCAATACTGAATCTAACACGTTATCCTATTACAATATCTGCAACAAGAAGACACCACTAGGACCTTATGGTCGGGACTGCTCTGTACACGTCTAACCCCCGCCTCGAGTACTGCCTACCTCGTCCTTGCTTGGTACCTTGCTCTTATATGGAATGACGCAAGCAAAGCGTGAGCTACAAGGCTCGCAAGCATAATAGTATTTAGGCAACAGGTTAAGAATGGAACTTTTCCCATACCACATGCATTCCATGTCAATGCAGTAACACATCATGCCCTGTTCAATACGTGCATTAGTCTTAATGCATAAATATAAAGTAAATTGTACATAGAGGGTCCTTCGGGCTCACATAAGATACACATATTGGCGCCCAAGTTTCACATACAAACCTACTAGCAACCTAATATAGGCTACCATATCATCATTCCTGACTTGCTTTTTCCTGACTTTGGTCGGCTTTTTTTGACATTCATAACATGCTTTTCCTATCATACATAACATATCGCCACAATTGGATTTTCTTGTCATTCATAACTTATCATCATAACATGTTGCTGTTGTGAATTCGTTCCACGGTTTTACGCCGTGGGCCTCACCCACCTCTCATAATCACTCTTCCTCACCATGCAATGCAATACATAAGGAATGCAATGACATTTGCAGCATAAACGTAATGTTAAGACCCCCATAAACCAAGTATCAAGCCACGCTACGCTCACATAAGAACACACATGCGAAATGTTCTAAATGCATATGCTCACCTAAGGTAAATAGTTGGCTCTTAGACCAACCGAGTTATGCTAATGTGCACACATCCCTCCACACACAAAGCATGTTTCCCCCAATAAATGCAATCCAATCCCCATGCATCACACAATATCATGATATGCACAATACAAAGGTGGGTGATTGGAAGTACCAGCTTTCCTGTCTCGTCTGTGGCTTGTCACAATGGTCGATAGTTGACACCCATACATCCAATGATCGACTACCACGACTCAGCGGTCAACAGCTAGTAGCTTTGCACCCCACACCCTTAACACCCATAAATCCACACATACCATTCCCTTCGCAAGGAGACACAAATCCCTGCGTCATCTGACCCTAACAATAATGCATCATTCCTTAGGAACTTGAGGGCGATTCGAGACCTTTGTTGAGATTACTAACGTGGCTCAACCAGATTTAACGTTACATGCCAAATAAACAAACCGAATTAGACTATTAAATTTCGAAGATGATAGTGCAAGAAGAGCTTACACCCGAAATTGAAAGAAGAAACAATTCAAAATTTGTAAGAGAATTAGGAACTTGCACAAGGATCAAAAACATGAGAAGAGGGTTAGGAACTTGCATAAAAGAAATAAAGGAATGGAAGCTTGCCTGTTTAATGGCAGATCCGATGGTTTTTTTGCAGAAAACACCAATTCCTAAAAACCAAACATCAAATATTTTTACATAGGATTGTTCTACATGATCTAACTTGTTTGCGTGTGAAATTGCAGGGGAAAAGGAGCTGGGACGCACCCTCACGTGCCTCGGGAAGAGGGCCCACGTGCAGCCTTTCCCGGCGCGTGTATTGCATACCCCGCCTTCTTCTCCGACGATAACGAGCGTCCCTTCTAGTTTTTCGGCCATATATCCCTTGTTTTAACTCCGATTTGACCGTCGAACTTATGACTCGCTCTCTTCTTGCTCTATAGGAATATAATAACTTTCCCGACGCGTGTATTGCATGCCTCGCCTTCTTCTCCGGCGACAGCGAGCGTCCCTTTTGATTTTTCGGCCATATCTCCCTCGTTTTAATTCCGGTTCGACCATCGTTTGAACCTACGACTCCCTCTCTTCCTCCTCTATAGGAATATAATAAGAAACCGAACTTACTTCACTGTTTTCCGGCAGTTTCTATCCAGATTCCAGCGAAGCTCGTTTCTCCCTTGTTTCTTCACTAATTTCGCTCCTTTTTGCAGAATCTCTCCCACACTCTCAAGATCTTATTCCTCACCTCAAACCCTCTCAAATGACCCAAAATTGTCACAATATCTCACCCAAAGCTCTCTTGAATGCTTGTTCTTCCTTCCCAAGGGTCCTATTTATAGAATTTTTGGCCAATCCTCTTCCGCCAAGTGTCCTGCCACCTAGCATACATCGCCACTTGTGCCAATCCTATCCCGTCACATGTCTCAAACTATATTCAAACTCTATTTTGAATCCAAAGCCAAATTGGAATGTTATTTGAAATCCAAAGTCATATTTAATAAGTTTTGAAATCCATTCTATTTAGGTCCCCAAGCTATCATTGAATCTCACAAATTCCCAGGTCTTTTAGTAAATTAAATTTGTTCCCGGGTTCCTTTTTGGAAAATTGCACTTCTACACAAACTTCAAAATTACGATTTTGCCCCTGACTTTCTATAGTCATTTGGAGATATTCTATTTTCTTGAATATGAAAGATCTCGGGTATTACACCCTTAACTTGGAACATAGATATCATATGCATCAAGCTTGTTACAAATATATTTTACCCGAGGACGCTTTAGAGACTTGGTGAAGATATCTGCAAGTTGATCATTAGAGTTAATAAACTTTGTTTTAATAACACCTTCAACCAACTTCTCTCTAATAAAGTGACTGTCAATTTCAATATGCATGGTTCGTTCATGAAACATTGGATTGGAAGCAATGTGCAAGGCAACTTGATTATCACAAACGAGCTTCATAGGGGACACTTCACAAAACATGAGTTCCTGTAAGAGTTGCTTAAGCCAAACGAGCTCACATGTTACATTAGCCATAGCCTGATACTCTGCCTCTGCATTAGATCTAACTACTACATTTTGTTTCTTACTTTTTCAAGAAACTAGATTTCCTCCAACAAGAATTAGATCCAATACTCAGAGGTTGACCTATTATCAAAAGGAGATCTTACCCAATCTGCGTTTGTATAACAACAAATATCTGTGTCCCTTATCCTCATAGAGTAGCCCTTTACTCGGTGCTCTTTTGATGTCTCTTAGAATTCGGATAACATCACAGTAAGAATCACATGAAGAACTGAGAAACTAACTACACTCACAGCAAAAGCAATGTTAGGACGAGTGACTGTGTTGGGTTCTTGCATGGAGGATTCAGTCTAGAAGATGAAGAAGACAATAGAACTCGTTAAAAGAATGAGTGCGATTGGAATTTTCTTTGTTAGAGAATAGTTAACTTAGATGTTTATTATAAGGGATATTTTAGTCTTTGTGTAGGCTAAATAATAGGCCTTGTAATTAACGCCCCCTATGGTCTATAAATAGGAGGCGAGGGCTAGGCAGTTGAACATAACAAACTTCATTCATTTCTGTCTCTGAATACAAGTGAGATTGTCGAAAGGAGAGAAAAGGCTTTGAGAGAAAGTTAGTCTTTGTAATCTCTTGTGTTAAAGCAGTAAGCTTGTGTGATAGAGAGTTGAGAGTACTTGCAATCTGTTTTCACCAGTTTTTAGTGGATTGCTCTTGGGATTTGCGGCTAGATGTAGGACTAATCCTTGATCAGTTTGAACCAAGATATATCTTGTTCCTACTGCGTGGTTTGGTTGTTTCTTTCCTTAATTTCTTTGTTGTTCTTTTCATTTCCAGTGTATATTTTCTGTTGTGGTTGATTTCGGGTGGAGAGTGTTGAGAGATTTGGCAAACAAGAAGTATTGATTGAGTGTTCTAAGAGCTCCTAATCCTAACAGACTGTGAGATAGTTCAACTTGCGTACTAGTCTTGGAGACGCCGTTTTGGCATTTCTGAACCGTTTTCCGTTTCGGAACCATTTTGCGTTTCAGAACTGTTTATACCTTTTTGAGAAAAATGCCCGTTTCCCCATTTCTGTTTCATATCAGAAACGTTTTCCGTTTCCGTGCAACCTAAGTCCCAGCAAGAGTTTGACATTCGAGTCCATTAGAGTATCAATCGGTTTGTAGTTCAACGTACTAGTTTCTTCTAAGATGTCACGTGCATACTTCTTTTGAGAAATTGAGATACCATCTCTTGATTGTATAACTTCAATATCCAAGAAATACCGGAGTTTGCTCAGGTCTTTTGTTTGAAAGTGTTGATGTAAATCTTCCTTCAGCTTCTGTATGCCAACCTGATCACTCCCTGTGATAACAATGTCATCCACGAAAACAACAAGGTAAATGCATAAAGAAGAGGATTGTCGATAGAAAACCGAATGATCAGCTTCACTCCGGGTGAGACCAAAGACTTGAATCACAGTGCTGAACCTGCTAAACCATGCTCGTTGAGATTGTTTCAGACCATAGAGGGCCTTCTTGAGTTTGCAGACTACATTGGATTCCCAGTGTTGTTAAAGGCCCAAGGCGCAAGGCGAGGCATGCGCTTGGCAGGTGCAAGGCGCATGCTGACTAAGAAGAAAGAAAAATATACTTCTTAATTGAATAATAAGTCATAAAATAGATCCTAATCACATATCAACATTTATGTTATCAAAAAATTCAAGAATTCAACATATATTAAATAAATCACAATATAAACATACTTCATGACATACCTGTAAATTTCAGCAAATTAAATCCCATCATATTTCAACAAATCAGAAAAAGGAATCGACATTTAAACACCACAAATAAAAAACAAAATTAGTATTTGACATATATAATTAAAAGACAACAAAATAGTACTAAAAATGTCATTAAACTTAAGCAAAGCCCACCAAAAAATGTTAGTTTTAAGAATTTAAGTCAACATTCAACTTAAAAGAAAAAGTTAAATGACCAACCTTAAACCATTAATAGATCCTAAATGGCTAAATTTTAATTAGGATTAACTAGATATACATAATAAACTAGAAATCATCTTCATCATCAAGATCAAATGTATCCATATTTTCATCATCAGAACTATCATCTCCAATATCTTCTTCTACGTCATCTCCCTCTCCATATTCTTCTTCCTCGTCAAGATCCATTGGAGCATTTGAAGTTGATGCCCTTGTCCCCCTCCCCCTTGTCAAATTTGAAGTTGAAGTCGCTTTTGATCTAGTTGAGTGATTAGCTTCTTCAACACCAGATGCCATAGCAACATTAGCCCATGTCAAATCATGATCTTCATGTACTAGCTCATCATCTGACTCTCCAAATTTATCAATTGCCCCAAGGAACCACTCATTACTTTCATCAACTTCATCTAAAGAAATTGGATCAATTGATTTATGTAAATTGAAATGACGTCTCAAAGCTCTATTATACTTGACAAATACCAAATTATTGAGACGTTGTTGCTCCAATCGATTTCTCTTTTTGTTATAAAGCTGTCATAATTAAATTAGAATTAGTAAGTTAAAGAAATAAGAAATCATACACCTTTAGTGGTGAATATTAAGAATAAGATAAAACACTCTTACACGCTCAAAGACACTCCAATTCCTTTCACAACCTGAAGAATTACAAGTGAGGCTACATATCTTGATGGCAAACTTTTGCAAATTAGGGGTTGCAGTACTAAATTGAGACCATTATTCAACTAGGAAAAAATATACCATAATCAGTAATTGAAAATTGCTAGTTGTAGACTAATGATTAGACTTACTTAGATTATTAATTAAAAAACCATATTACCTGGTGCCCATTGATTCCTTCCTCTTATGCATATTTGTTTTCTAAATATCCCTTCAGCATTTTTATACAAGCTTAGCTTTTTAGAAATTTTGTCTTGCACCTCTGTAGTGGGAACCAACCTCTCTATGGTTTGATACAACCCATCAATAATCTCTTGATCTTCTCCAATGCTTGCATTTGAATAGAAAATTTCTGAATTCAAGTAATATCTAGTTGCATGTAGAGGACGATGCAATTGAATATTCCACCTCCCATCAATGATTTCAAATATTTGCTTGTATTTCCTTTCATCATCAAAAGATTTTGCAATGGCTTCTTTTGCCCTATCCATAGCCTCATAAATATAAGGCACAACAGGCTTATCCTCACTGTCTACCACTTTAAGCACCTTGACAAGTGGCCCTGACACCTTGAGAGTATAAAGAACATTTTTTCAAAATGAATCTTGTAACACTGTTTGAGATGCGAGCTTACCTCGTGCTTCTCTTGCAAATTTAGAGTTAGTTCACTCTTCTGAAGTGAACATCTTCCTCAAGTTGGCTTTTTGTTTATGAAGTCTTGAAAGGGTGAGGAAAGCCGTGGCAAATCTTGTTTTCCCAGGTCCTAGCATCTCTCTCTTTTTTGTGAATATTCTCATCATATTCAACACTTGTGTAGAGCTATACAAGAATCCATTTACTACACATGCTTTTTGAAAAGTCTTCTTCAATATAGGAAGTTTAAAATTATTTTCGAACATTAGGTCTAAGCAATGGGCAGCACATGGTGTCCAATATAAGTGCTTTCGCTTAGCCATTAAGAAGTCTCCTATAAGACAAGTTAAAAATCTGTCATTAAACTAACAACATCAACATCATTCAAAAGTAAAAGTTTAAAAATAGCAAACTTATCGGCTAAAACATTAGCCGAGGCATTATCAGTGACAACTTGAACCACATTTACTTCACCTACTTCCTCTACAAACTGGTGAAGTAATTGAAATATTTTAACAGCGTCCTTGGCATATGAGGAAGTATCAATGGATCTAATGAACATGCTTCCCTTTGGACAATTTACCAAAAAGTTAAGCAAAGATCTCTCTCTCTTATCCTTCCAACCATCACACATAAGGGAACATCTATATTTAGGCCAATCCTCCTTATGACTCTTCATAATTTCATTTGTGCGTACCAACTCCTCCTTAAAATAAGGAACTCTCACCTCATGATAACTAGGAGGTTTCATGCCTGGACCAGCTCGACCAATAGCCTCAATCATTGGCTTAAGACTTGGATACTTGACTGCATTGAAAGACAAGCCAGCTTCATACATCCATCTTGAAAACCAAACACAAGTATTCTTCATTGGTTTTTTATTGACATGGGTCTCCATTGTTGTTTGCTTCCTAGTGCTCACTTTAGGTTTAGGAGGCAAAAGCAAATCCAAAGGCCCTTTCATCCTTTGCTTTTTTTGTTGCATAGTTAAACCTTGACTTGAACTTGAAGACACAGGCCTTTTAACACCTCTTTCAAAAACCACTTCATCATCATCATCATCTCCATGGGTATCAATGTCGTCAAAATCTGGTATAACATCACTATTGTTATTCTCTTCTGGCTTTTTCGACATATACTCTCTAATTTATTCTTTAACATGTGAAGGACATTTTGGACAAACTTTGGCATTCCTATACCCCCAGCAAGGTGTTGTTTAGCTCGGTAAACCCCTCCTTTCGTTATTTTTCCACAAAAATTACATTTTAAAGAGTTTATGTCCTTTGAATCTGGCAGTGTGTTATATTTCCATGCTGGATCTTTTCTACCACTGCCAGAGGAGCCACTAGGAGCATTTCAATCAGATGCCATTAGGATTAGGATATCTTCCATAATCATCATAAGCAAGGAGTCATAAATTTGAAAAAACATTGTAAAAAAATTCTGAAAAGAAGCATGGATCAATAAGTGGCTGAATTTCAACCAAGGAAGGGAGGGGTTGAAAAAGAATTCTAATTAGCGGTGGGATTTTCTGGAATGGAGAACTGATGTAGGATAACAAGAAGAAAGAAGCAGCAGCAGCAGCAGGCATCAACAAATAAAAGAAAAACGAAGAAGAAGCAGTAGCAGCAGGCATCAACAAATAAAAATTAAAAAAAAAAAAGAATTGAAGAAGAAGAAGAAGAACAAGAGGAAGAGAAGAAAGAAGAAGAATAAGTAGCAGCAGCGTAAGAAAGAAGAAGAAGCAGAGGAAGAGAAGATGAAGAAGAAGAAGAAGAAGAAGAAGAAGAAGTTTAGCAGCAGCGGAAGAAGAAGAAGAAGGATAGCAAAAGAAGAAGAAGAAGAAGAAGAAGAAGAAGAAGAAAAAGAAAAAGGAGGATAGCAACAACGTAAGAAGGAGCGGAGGATAGCAACAACATAAGAAGCAGTCGTGTAAGAAGAAGAAGAAGAAGGATAGCAACAACGTAAGATTAAGAAGCATCCGCGTAAGAAGAAGAAGAAGAAGAAGAAGAAGAAGGGATTGTCGATATGTTACCTTGGCCTGGAGAAGCAGTGAAGCACCTCAATTAGAACTGGAGAAGAACTTGAAGAGTTGCAGTTGCTGGCTTGCTGCGTTGCATGAGAAGAGAGTGCTGCTGTGTAAGAGAGTTGGTGTGGAGGTGTAGTCTTTTGGCCTTCTAGAAATCAAATGAGCTGGAGCATGATGATATTTTTGAGTTTTGTTGATTTTTTAATATTGTATTTTATTATTTTCTTTCTCTTTAAGTTTTAACAGAAAATGTTTAAAAAATAAAATATGCTGATTTTTTAGCTGCGCCTAGGGGAGGTGCGCCTGTGGGAGGCGCGCTTGACTGGATCTCGCCTCGCCTGGGCATGGCTACCCAGGCGAGATGGCTGCGCCTTGAGGGGCCTTGCGCCTAGGCGTGCCTTTAACAACACTGGGACTCCCCCTGAGTAACAAAATCAGGTGGTTGCTCCATATAAACCTACTCCTACAATTCATCATGGAGAAATGCATTTTTAATATCCAGCTGATAGAGCGACCAATGATGTATGGCAGCCATAGAGAGAAATAGGTGAACTAAGGCCATTTTAGCAACATAAGAGAAGGTATCATTGTAATACAGTCTATAGATCTGTGTAAAGCCTTTGGCAACCAAGTAGGCCTTAAGACGATCTACCTGTTCATCGGGGCCCACTTTAGGGGTGAACACCTACCGACAACCAACGAGAGTCTTTCCTGATGGTAAATGCACCAAATTCCAAGTACTATTTGAATGTAAGGCTTCAATATTGTTTAACATAGCATGACGCCAATTAGGATGCGACATGGCTTCACCTGTGGTTTTAGGAACATAAACTGTGGAAAGACTCAAAACAAATGCACTATAAACAGGGGACAAATGGTCATAGCGCACACAAAGTTATAAAGAGGGGTTGGATTATGAGTAGATCTTATACCTTTGCGGAGAGCAACATGAAGGCTATCTGGCTCAGGATTCGTGGCAGGAGGAACCACTGACAGAGACAGTGAGTCAGTAGAGTCCAGTTCTAGAGGAATGCTAGTGCTAACAACGAGTTGAGGACGATGATGATATATGTGAGAAAATAATTAGGAGAGAAAAACCTAAGAGAAGCTTAGAAAGAGAGAAAAATTTCTATTATTTTACAAACTAATAAATTGTACACCTATATATACAAATATTAAATGGACCATGGGTCATGAGATAAGCCATGACATAATTCTAACCCATGACATAAGCCATGACATAATGCTAATTCTAGGTGGAATATACACACATAACAATTATCTCTATATATAACTCAACACTTCCCCTCAAGTTAGAGTATAGATATCATATGCACCAAGCTTGTTACAAATATATTCTACCTGAGGACCCTTTAGAGACTTGGTGAAGACATTTGCAAGTTGATGATTAGAGTTAACAAACTTTGTAACGATAACATCTTCAACCAACTTCTCTCTAATAAAGTAACAGTCGATTTCAATATGCTTGGTTCCATTCATGGAACACTAGATTGGAAGCAACGTGCAAGGCAACCTGATTATCACAAACAAGCTTCATAGGGGACATTTCACAAAACTTAAGTTCCTGCAAGAGTTGCTTAAGCTAGACGAGCTCACAAGTTGCATTAACTATAGTCCGATACTCTACCTCTACACTGGATATAACAACATTTTGGTTTTTACCTTTCTAAGAAACTAGATTTCTTCCCACAAGAACATAATACCCAGAGGTTGACCTACGATCAGAAGGAGATCTTGCCCAATCTGCATCTACGTAACAACAAATATCTGTGTCCTTTGTCCTCATAGAGTAGCCCTTTACCTGGTGTTATTTTGATTTATCTCAAAATTCAGATAACAGCATTCCAGTGAAGATCACATGGAAAACTGAGAAATTGACTAATTACACTCACAACAAAAGCAATGCCAGGACGAGTGACTATGAGATAGTTCAACTTCCCTACCATTCTTTGATACCTTCTAGGATCTGAAAAGAGCTCCTCCTGTCTTGCGACAAGAATTTAAGAATTGGGTCCACTAGAGTGTCAATCGGTTTGTAGTTCACCATATCAATTTTTTCTAAGATGTCAAGTGCATATTTTCTCTGAGAAATTGAGATACCATGCCTTGATTATGCAACTTAAATACCCAAGAAATATCGGAGTCTGCCTAGGTCTTTGGTTTGAAAGTGCTGATGTAAATGTTCCTTCAGTTTCTGTATGCCAACTTGATCACTCCCTGTGATAACAATGTCATCCACATAAACAATAAGGTAGATGCATAAAGAAGAGGATTGCCGATAGAAAACCAAATGATCAGCTTCACTTCGGGTGAGACCAAAGGCTTGAACCACAGTGTTGAATCTGTCGAACCGCTCTCACGGAGATTGTTTTAGACCATGGAGGGCCTTCTTTAGTTTGCAGACTACATTGGACCCCCCCTGAGTAACAAAATTAGGTGGTTGCTTCATGTAAACCTCCTCCTGCAAATCACCATGGAGAAAGGCATTTTTAATATCTAGCTGATAGAGCAACCAATGACGCATGGCAGCCATAGAGAGAAATAGGCGAACTGAGGCAATTTTAGCAACATGAGAGAGGATATCGCTGTAATCTAGTCCGTAGATCTGTGTAAAGCCTTTGACAACTAAGTGGGTATTAAGATAATCCCCCTGTCCATCGGGCCCACTTTTGGGGTGAACACCCTTCGACAACCAACGGGAGTCTTTCCTAGTGGTAAATGCACCAAATCCCAAGGATCATTTGAATGTAAGGCTTCAATCTCATCGAACATAACCTGACGCCAACCAGGATGCAACAGGGCTTCACCTGTGGTTTTAGGAACATAAACAGAGGAAAGACTCGAAACAAAGGCAGTACAAGTAGGTGACAAACGATAATAGCGCAGAAAATTATAAAGAGGGTGTGGATTACGAGTAGACCTTGTACCTTTGCGGAGAGCAACAAGAAGGCTATCTGGCTTAGGATTCATGGCAAGAGGAACCACTGACGAAGAGAGCGAGTCAGGAGAGTCCTGTTCTGGTGGAATGTTGGTGCCAGCAACGAGTTGAGGATGAGGATGATATGTAAGAAGTGGAGGATCCGTGAAATGTGGACGTAAAGATAGTAGTGGGGGGTCCATAGAGGAGGAGACAGATGAACTCGAAAAGGGCAGCGGAAGAGAAGAAAAAGGAATAGGCAATACTCGGTCAAGATTGTGAATCGGGCTGAGCAACCGAGAAGAAAGATTGTTGTTCAAAGAAGGTGACATCTGCAGACATAAGATAACAGTTCAACTCAAGAGAGTAACACTTATAGCCTTTCTGCAACCGGGAGTAGTCGAGAAAGATACACTTGAGAGATTTGACAACATGTTTATCTTGTTCAGGTGAAAAAGAATGCACAAAACAAATACATCCAACTAGACAAAGGGGAAGATAATAAAGTGGATGTGTAAGGAACAAAAGAGAATGAGGAATTTTGTCTTGTAACACTAAAGATGGCATGCGGTTTATAAGAACATCTTCCCAAAATTTGGTGGGAAGATTGACATGTAAAAGTAGTGTCTGTGCAGTTTCAATGAGATGGCGATTTTTACGCTAAGTAACACCATTTTGTTGAGGTGTGTAAGGACATGAAAATTGATGTAAGATGCCATTAGCAGTCATGAAAGCAGTAACTTGAGAGGAAAAGTACTAAGGGGCATTATCACTACGGAAAACACGTATAGAAACTCCGAACACAACTTTTATTTCAGAAGTAAATGTTTGCAAGACAAAAAACAATTCGGACCGACTCTTCATTAGAAACAACCAAGTGCAACGACAAAAGTCATCAATAAAAGTAACGAAATATGAAAAACCTAGAGTAGAGTTGACTCGCTTGGGTCCCCATACATCAGAGTGCACAAGGGAGAAGAGAGCCTCGACCCTATTGTGGATGCGATTAGAAAAAGAACTATGAGTGTGTTTACCATGCTGACATGACTCACAATTAAAAGTGGATAATGACGACAAACTAGAACTAATCTCTTTAGTTTGGAGAGGTTGGGATGACTGAGACGAGAGTAGAGGACGTCTGGAGAAGCCGCATTGGTGTAGGCTACCGGCAAACTAGGCACAACAAGATGATAGTGGCCCTATGACTCACGCCTGATGCCAATCGTCAACTCGTACCTCTGTCTTGCACACAAACAGAAGTGGAAGTAAAAGTTACTGAATAGTCTAGTTCTCTAGTAAGTTGTCTAACAAAAAGCAAATTAAAAGGACTACGTGAGACATAAATGACGGACTTTAAAGAGAAATAGTAGGAGAGGTTTTCCTAATCCCTTTAACTGGCGTTTTGGTGCCATCTGCAAGAGTGATTGTTGGTAAATGTTCAGAAAAGGTAAGGGTAGAGAAAATATCTTTATTACCACGCATGTGGTGTCTAATTACCTAACAACCTTTTTAAACACCAAAGTTTCAGTCTATTCACATGAATCCCACCATGTCGTCCTTGAGTGATGCCAACTCTATTCCCAACGCCTCGTCTACTTCTCAACCCTTCACCCTTTCCAACATAGGGACCCCTGTTATCACCCTTGACAAGTTCATAGGGTTTGCCCACTATCTCTCATGGGCAGCCTGTGTCAATATGTGGTTCAAGGGGCAACTTTTTCCCATTTAGCTTTGTTGGCTTCGTCGGCATTCTCTACCTTCTTAGTGAGATGGTTTGCTTGTCCCTGCCCCTTGAACCACATATTGAGAGAGGCTGCCCATTGTCATGACCCAAGAGGAATTAGAGGGGCAATGTTGTCATTAGTTACAATTGTTTGTTAAGAGATGCTATTAATTCCGTTAAAGTGCACATGGGTGCTGTTCTACGATATACTATTAGTTGAACAACCTATAAATAGGCCATATCATGTAGAGAAATGCATGTTGAAATGATATAGCGAATTCATATTTCTCCCCTTACTTTCTCTCTCTCATTCTTCCTTGTTTTCCCTATTTTTTCTTGATTTTTGTTCTATCTCTCCCTCCAATTCTTCTCTGTTTCTCTCCCGAATTCTTCCAATTACCTTTTTAGACCCTAGCTAAACTCTAGGGTCACGACTCAAGGACGACATGGTAGGGTTTAGGCGAATAGATTGAAACTCTGGTGTTTAAAAGCTATTGGGTAATCGATACATAGATTAGGATGGTTTTTGGGAAAACGGACACTAGGGATGGGTTTTGGAGGCTTTGTCGAGGTTTCGGTGAGAAGATGATGAAATTCCGACGATGCACGCACTCCCACCCGCCGGCAAGTTGCAATTGGCCTGGAAAAGTCAGACATCGCGTGATACACAGCGACAACTTACAGTTTTTCTCACTGATGGCTCTGATACCATGTGAGAGAATAATTTGAAGAGAAAAACCTAGGAGATTAGTCTTTCTTAGCTTGCTATTTATAATAGGCATAATGGACCTTAATCTACGAGCTTAACCTAGGGCTAATTACAAGTCCTAATAATTACAAATAAAATTCATATAAAATATTTACAATTATACTAATAATTCTAATAAATTTTAATGTTTGATATTGTTGAAAAATATGGCAATATCTTTCATTGAACTGGTAGACACACATATATATACATAGAATGCTTACTTAATTATGAAAACAAATCTCCTAATTGAGTAATCTTCTATTTACCGTAACATAGATATAATCACATCCTAATTATATCTTCAAATCTATAGAATATTGACTAAACACACATAATCACATCCTTGATTTGTTTGCTTTAATTCACTACACTTCCTCTCGAGTTGGTGAATAGACATTGTCCATTCCCAGCTTGGCTATAAGCTTGTGAAAGACCAGACTATTGAGTCCCTTGGTTAGAACATCAGCTAGGTGTGATTCATTTGGTATATAAGGTGTGCATATAAGACCATTGTCCAATTTCTCTTTAATAAAATGCCGATCAACCTCAGTGTGTTTTTTTTAGTCATGCTGCACAAGATTGTGTGCAATGTTAATAGCTGACTTATTGTCACAATAAAGTTTCAGAGGGCCATCCTACTTGAGGTTTGGATCTTCCAAATTAATCTTCGACCATAACAGTTCACATATACCTTGTGTTATTGCCCGCAATTTTGATTTTGCACTCGACCTTGCCACTACAAGAGCATCATTGTAGGCCTCTAGGGTGAGTTTGCCCCCTTTTTTGAATTAAACTCCCTTTCCTAAAGTAACCTTGAGGTAGTGCAAAATTCTGTAGATTGCATGTAGGTGAAGTTCCTTGGGTTTGTGCATGAATTGACTTACTATGCTAATGACATAGGTTATATATGGTCGTGTCTGAGATAGGTAAATTAGCCTGCTGACTAACCTTTGATATGACTCTTTGTTTGTGTCTTTACCTCCCTTAGCTTCACCAAGTTTGTGATTTGAGTCAATTGGGATGTTAGATGGCTTGCAAGCCAGTTTTCCTGTATCTCGTAGGATCGTGCCACTAGATGGTTTGTGTTTGGATATAAATATCCCTTGTTTGGATTGTGCCACTATACCTAGGAAATATTTCAAATTCCCTAGCTCCTTGATCTCAAATTCCTTAGCCAAACATCTGCCCAAGTTGTCTCTCATTTTCATCATTTCTTGTCACTATAATGTCATTAACATAAAAAATAAGAGTTGTGACAAAACTTAAACCCAAATGTTTTATAAATAGGGTGCGGTCCCCTTGGCTCGATTTGTAACCCATGACCTACATTATTTTGGAAAATCTCCCAAACCAAGCTCTACGTGCTTGTTTTAGGCCATATAGTGCCTTCTTGAGTTTGCAAACCTTAGTATCAGTTTTGTTTTTATTGAATCTTGGGGGTATGTCCATGTAAATTTCCTCCTCAATGTCGTTGTTCAAGAAAGCATTTTTCGCATCAAACTGTAGTAAAGGCTAGTTAAAGTTAGCTGCTAGGGACAAGAGAATTCTTACCGTTTTCATCTTGGCTACTGGGACAAAGGTTTCTTAGTAGTCTATTCCATATGTTTGGGTGTATCCTTTAGCTACCAACTTCTCTTTGTATTTGTCAAGTGTCCCATCTGCTCTATACTTGATTGTGTAGACCCATTTGCACCCAACCAGTTTCTTTCCTTTCGGTAAAGCTACAATCTCCTATATATTCTTCTTCTTTAGGGTCTGCATTTCAACATTCATAGCATTCCTCCAAGTTTCACAGTTTAAAGCCTCTGATAATGTGGTAGGAATATATGTTGTATGTATGTTGGTAAGGAAGCTTCTATGAGATGGAGTAGCATCTTTTAAAGGATACAAAGCGAGAGGGTGGATATAAGCGATATTTCGTGCACTCTCTAATTCCTTTCTTTAGTGCTATAGGCATGCCAATATCAATCATGGAATCAACATTAGTAGGTGAACTAAGAGATATTACCTCAATTCCAGAAGTTGGATATGATGATAGGTGCAGCCTTGGTTTGGGTTCTAGATTAGTCCTTCTTGAGTAAATTTGGGAAAACCGTTTGTCAGTAGTGGTCTTTCCCCCTTCAGTTTGGACACCCGGTTGTAGGGATGATTCAGATTCCTGGGTTTGTGGAGTAGATTCAAGTGCAGTTTCAGGTAGTGGGTTAGAAGTGGGTTCAAATGCAAGTTTGGTAGGTTCAGATGCAGGTGTGAGCGGAGGGTTAGGAGCTGATGGTAAGTTTGAAAGGACCAACTCATCCTTACCTTTCATACTTGAGGTCGCCTTCTAAGGGTAAAGGTGAGTAAAATAAGGTTTAGTCTTAACAAAGGTGACATCTGCAGAAACCACAAATTTTTTAGTTGGAGGATAATAACATTTGTACCCTTTTTTGTGTAGAAGAATAGCCCACAAAGACATACTTAAGAGGTCTAGGATCCAATTTCCCTCGATTAGGGCTGTGAACATGAACAAATGGAACACACTCGAATACCTTAAGGCTAAGATGATTTGTGGTAGGAAGATCAGGATACAACCGGGATAAAACTGCCATGGGAGTATGAAAATGTAACACTCTGGAGGGTAACCGGCAGATGACATGAGTGGCTGTGAGGATCGCTTCCCCCTAAAATGGTTTAGGTACATTTTTGTGAAATAACAATGCCCTAATAGTATCTGGGAGATGGCTGTTCTTTCGTTTTGCAACCCATTCTGTTGGGGGATACAAACACATGAGGACTCATGGATCCCCATTGAAGAAATAGGTGGAAACGGTTTGGTCGAAATAATCCCTTGCATTGTCTGACCTAAACTGTTTGATTTGTGCCCCAAATTGATTTTGAATTATAGAAAAGAAATTGGAGAGAATGTCACTGACATCAGATTTAGATTTAAGAAGAAAGACCCAAGTAACCCTTGTGTAATCATTAATGAATGAAACAAACCAACGTGCCCCTGTAACATTTGGAATGATTGATGGACCCTAGATATCACTATGAATTAATTCAAAATAAGATTGATGGACCCTAAATTGGCTCACAATGCTGACAACGTAAGCAATGTCAGTTCGGGTTTGTGACAAGTAGATCAATTTCCCAACAAGTCTTTGATACATTCCTCGATCCACAAGCTTGTGATCAACCTCAATTGGAGTGTCAACTAGTTTGCACCTGTCAAACCAGTCTTAGTAAGAAGGTCAAGAATATATTTTTGTTGTGATATGAAGATTCCATCCTTAGACCCTGCTACTTTAATTTCTAAGATGTATTTTTTTCTTCCCAAGTCCTTAATTTCAAATTATTTTGCTAAGCATTCCTTCAGGTTTTTTTCTTCCTTTTCATCATTACTAGTAACTATTATATCGTCCACATAAGCCAAAAGGATAGTCACACCTCCTATTCCCGAGCGTTTCACAAACAATGTATGATCCTCTTAGCTCTACTTGTATCTCATTGACAACATTGCTTTTGAGAATCTACATACCTTTCCTTTTGCACAATGATTGTAACCCAGTGGACAAAGCATGTAGATTTCTTCTTCAAGGTCCCCATGTAAGAAGGCATTCTTTATGTTAAATTGGGACAAGTTCCAATCCAAGTTCACCGCCAATGATAATAAGACCCGTATAATATTCAACTTGGCTACAGGAGCAAATGTATCATGGTAGTCAACACCATATGTATGTGTATAGCCTTTTGTGACAAGCTGGGCCTTATACCTTTCCAATGATCCATCCGCCTTATACTTAACAGAGAATACCCACTTGTTGTCAACCGGTTTCTTTCCTTTAGGTAAATCAACTGCCTCCCATGTCCTGTTCTTTTCTAGGGCTTTTGTTGAGTTATATGGTTATATTTATATAGTACACCTAGGGTTAATCTTATGTTAGAGCCCGTAGCCCATGGCCTGTTGTATTTTGTTGTGAACTAAAATGCGGCCTAGGCGGCCGCTGTCCGCTGCGATTATGGCCAAATCGACCACCTTAGGCGCCGGCCCGACTAATCGGTACCGGGCGGCGCCTAGGCTGCCAAGACGGATGCCTAGCCGCGTAAAGCGCCTGGGCCGCGTGAAGCATTTAGTATAAATTTTTAGGGTTTTGTTTCCCCTTACCCGTTACCCCTTTCTCTCGTCGATTTCCCCTTCTCTCTCGCGCGCACCGCCACTGACAGTCTATTGCTGAATCCCCGTTGCCTCTCTCGTGCTCGCATGCCGCCATCGTCTCCTGTAGTTGCAGAGTCGTCGTCGGCCTGTCGCCACCATCTCGTGCTCACACACTGCCACGCCACACTCTGGTTGTCTCTTGCTTTGCAGCTTCACCTTCTTCACTCATTGTCGCCACCGTCTCGTGCTCGCTACTCGCACACCGCCACACTCTGGTTGTCTCTTGTTGCTCTTGCAGCTTCAGCCTTCATCTTCTTCACTCACCCTTCGGGCCTCCGCCTCCTTCAGTAAGCAGTAGCCAACAGTCAGCAAGCAGCAGCGTTGCTTCTCCCCCTTTTGTTTTCTTTTTATTTTTTTGTTATTTAATTTAGTATTTATATTAATATTTGATTATTTGTTATTCAAATATTTATTAATTATTATTAATAATTTTTTTAAAAAATTAATATTTGCAACTTGCAAGCAAGCAACAAATGTAGCAAGCTGCCTTTGTTGCTGCTTGGGGCTGTTGTTAGTTCTTGGCTTTGTTTGTTAGCTAGTTAGCCTAATTATCTATTTTAATTCAATCATTCAATGCCAATTTACTCAGGAAAAAAGAAGAAGAAAAAAGAAAGTCATGTCGGATGGAATTGGGAGTACGGAAGCATCGTTCGATGCCGCCTCAGTTCTTAAAAGGAAATCAAAAGGTGTCGGATGGGGGAGTATGGAATGTTAATTAATTCGAAGAATATGGATAAAGTTAAATACAAGTTATGTGGTAAAGTTATGTCTGGAGGAGTTTATAGAGTCAAAGAACACATCGGCCACATTTTCGGAAATGGTTCTGTATGTCCAAAATCTTCTCTGGATGATAAAGCTAAATGCAAGAATGCTATTGCCAAGGCAAAGAGTAAGAAGAAGAATAAGAAGCAGGAGGAAGATATGATGAGATCCTCGATTAATATTTTTGACAAGGGGAAAGGGGTGGATGATGAAGATGAATTGGAAGAATTAGGGAGCAAAAAAGCGCCTCGTACTCTTGGCCCTATAGATAAGTTTGCAAGCTCCATTAGTCCTGAAATTTGTTTGAGTTCGAGAATGACGCAAAGGCAGCAAAATATTAGTGAAGCATTGTTTAAAGAGAGAACACAGACTGTATAAGGATATTGTGCTAATGGAGTGATGGATGGGTGGGTTTTGAATCCTTACTACCTTTTCAAGAATAAGACTATATATCTTGATAATGAAGTGATGGATGGGTTTTTTAATTGTGTGGAGGTGTTTTATCATGGTGATGATCATTTTGAATTGCAAGATCATGTCATAAATGTTGAGTTGCCAAAGTATACTCGTAAAGAGGGAGCTTTTGAAAAAGTGTGGGCAGTTCAAGACTGTGCAAAAAATGATGACAATTATAATTCAGGTATAAAATTCCTTTAATCATTTTCTTAGTTCCTAATGTGTATTAGTGTATAAATTTGTTTACTTTATACTTGTTAACTTATGTAGTTACATGGTGGATGACTTATGGAAATCAAACTCCAAACTTGCAACGAATGGTAACAAGAATCCTCTCGTTAACCAGTAGTTCATCCGGTTGTGAAAGAAATTGGAGCACTTTTGAAAGGGTTAGTGCATATTTTAAAACATTTTTAATATTTTAATGTTATTATCCCTATGAAAATATGAACTATATTTCTTTAATATCAATAACTTATCTATCATTTAAATTGATATTACTTTTATTTTATTTATGTAGATACATACGAAGAAAAGAAATAGACTGGATGTGCATCGATTGAACAATCTTGTCTATGTCCAATTTAATGCAAAATTGATGAACAAGCAAAAGAGGGAGAAGGAAAGGAATGTTGATGTACTACTTGCTAGTGATGCCAGCAATGCACAAGGATGGATTGTGGAAGGAGGAGATGATGAAGAAATTGAGCTTGGTATGGGGCTTACTTGGGAAGTGATTGGTGAAGCAGACGAGATGCTTCAACCTCGAAGAAGTTCTAGGATGATAGAGTTTCATGAAGATGATTTTCAATCAGAAGAAGAAGAAGAAGAAGATGAGAAAGAGCTCAATGAATTTGATTTTGAGTCTGATGAAGATCATGTATTGGAAGAATATGGAAAGGAAGAATTCCAATTAGATAGTTAGATACTTAGATTCTTCAAGTATGGTTTATGTTGCATTATTGTTGCTTTTGTCTTATTGAAGTTTGAACCTAGAACTGATCTACAACAATTGTTTTCTCATGCTTAATTTTATATTTCACTTATTATTCCATTATTGTTGTATTATTGGTTTATGTTGCATTATTGATGCTTTTCAACTTTGATTTAATTGAAAATAACATCAAATTACATCACAAAGTTAAAAAAAAAAAAAAAAAAAAAACAGTAATTTTCCTAGGCCCCCTTGGCGCTAGGCCCTAGCCTGGCGCCCGACTAGTGCTTAGCGTCTTTTAGAACACTAGTATTTTGTATATATATATATATATATATAGGTGTATAGTCTATGAGTTTAATGCATTGTATATACATATTAAAGGATAGGGTTTTCTTCCTAAGCTTCACATGGTATCAGAGTCAAAATACAAACCCTAGCCACTGCTGCCCACATCACCGACGACCACCGTTGGTCGCGTCGCCATCGACCGTTGCAGCCTGCTGTGCCACCGCTGTCGCCGCCCACTGCATTATCGCCGCTCGCGCTACTGGTCTGCTACTGTTCTTCACCGTTCGACCACTGATCAAATGCATTGCCACCGCCGTTGCGTTTGTCGGCCTCTGATCTATTGACCCCCGGAGGCCCATCGCCGTTGCTGCCGCCACGCGTTGCCTCTCTCGCATTGTTCACAGAGACGTTTTTGCTTCGATCTCTCTCTCCAGTGCTCCGATGGTAACGCCGTCTTCACCATTGGACTCGCCTCCTTCAATCCATCCCAGTCTCAGTGGTTTCGTCGCCATTCGCTGCCATCCGTCGTTGCCGGTCACTGGCATCCGCCGTCTGTCATCACTCTAGCGTGCCTCCACCCTTCATTCTCTGTGCTGGATCATCCAACCTTTCTTTTTGACTTATTTAACCCGTTTTGTTTCAAATTTGTTGATCTTGTAGGGCTCCCTTTTGTCCAACATGGCTGGTACCAAGGAACAGTGTTATAAGTTGCATGGCCACCCTTCTCGTGTTAATGTTGCTCATGCTAATGATTCTCAATCTGAGTCATTTAATGGTCATCCATCGCAATCTTTCCTTCTCATTGGGACTGACTATGATGAGTATCTCAAGTATAAGACGTTCTAGCAATTCTCATCCACAGCGCCCACTGTGGTGATTCCACTACCTGTCTCGCTCAGTCATCCTCTTTAGGACCATGGGTCTTGGACTCAGGTGCTTCTAACCATATCTCTTGTAATCCCCATTTGTTCTCTCATTTTACTAATTCTATTTTTTTACCTTTTGTAATGTTAGCCAGTGAGTCCAAAGCGATTGGTAAAGCTTTTAGCACTGCCAAACCCTTACCTTTTAGTAAACTTACGCGTGCCTTAAATTGTTTTATCACATTTGATGATCATTTTGATACTATCCAGGATCGCGGTACAAGACAGATGATTGGCGTCGGATGTGAGTCGCAGGGTCTCTATCATCTCAACCTTCTTGCATCTCTTGTTGCTTGCTCGGTGGCTAAGTCTCCTGTTGCTTGCTCGGTGACTGAGTCTCCTACTCTTCTCCACAATATTGAAATTGCTTGCACTCTTCTTCTACATCATCATGTCCCCTTTCACTTTTGGGCTGAAACTGTCCTCACTGCTTGCTATTGAAAATAAAGCAAGATCGCTACGGGGTAAGCAGCGCAGTTCAAAAATTTTGAACCTTGCCTTGATCTCGGCGATTGGATCAACGTCAAAATTAAATCATTCACATACAAATAAAATAAATCTAACCTTTAAATTTTCGAGTCGTTCGCGGATTCGAGCCGTTCAAGTGTTCGACCTCTAACTCGTGATACGCAGCATGCGTCCGTTGGCAAGGAGAGCGAGATAGGAGTGCTAGCTCCTTCTCTTTTATACGGCTTGTGTATAGACAGAAAAGAACGCCTACGTTTCAAATCGATGTCAAAAAGAAACAGGGAAGAGTGAACGACAGTATGTTTTTCAACTCTTGAAAAACTACACCAAAAATTATCTAGTTTGGGCAACCCATAAAGGGGTATTTATAAGGAGTTCTAGGGTTTCTTAAACCCTAATGGATATGGGCCAGCCTATTTAATTTAGTCCAATTAGGAACTTAGTTAAATAAGTTTATTCTAGTCCAACTAGAAATATAATTAAGTGGCCCAAATCCATTTATAAAATATTTAGCCCAAATCTAATTCAAGCCCAAATATTTATTATTTAATATTTGGTCCAAATATAATTTAGCCCAAATATAATATTTAATATTTGGCCCAAATCTAATTTAGCTCTTAGCCCAAATCTAATTTAGCTCAAATTTAATATTTGACCCAAATACTTTATTTAGTCCAAATATTAATTTAAGTCCAAATATATTTTATTTCCTATTTGCCACTTCAACAAATAGAAAATTATTAAATTAGAAACTCTTTCCTAATTTAATCAATTGTCATTTTAGGAAACTCTTTCCATTATGACGATCCCTCGTCATATCGACGTCATTACGTCTCTTTTTTTTTTTTCCGTGAGAACCTACGACGGCACAACTTCTTGCCGAAGTCTCCCACTTAACCATACGTCCGCTCTCCTAGTTTAATCTAGGGACCGTGCCTATTGTGTATGACTCATTAGGCTTTTGAATATGTTGGCAATGTGTCAGTACGAACACATAAGACAAGATTGATCTCTAGTAAGACGTCATGTCTACCCAATTATTCAGAATGATTCATAATCTGCAAATAACATTTCACGAGCATGGTTACCGTGTAATATGATCCTCTCGTCAATGTATCTTATGTGATCTCAACTATGGCGATGTGTTGTTTGATTACGATCACATGAGTTTTCTTCGGTCATCCGGATATCTTCACTTAATAGAAAGTGAATCAATAACTCTTTATTGTTCTCTTTCACCATGGCCATGGATTTAAAGTGAATATCCACCAAAGGCACCTTAGATACATCATCCCCTACCAAGGGATAGACGAGTCCCATCTTGGTTATACACCCATCTCCATAAGTCTCATGATATGCCCAACGATCGCCCACATGCAGTCTTTATCTAGGCGCATCGAAACAATGTCAAAACATACCGGTCTTCTTATAAGATGACCGTGACAATCTTAGATCCAATGATTAGTTACACCCATCTCGTATGAGAATACCATCAACATATTACCAAAATGGATTCTCATGGCGAGTCATGTCCAGTAACACGTTCTCCAACATTGGTCACCTATGTACTTGTCTAGGCATCCCCATGCTTATGGGTGTGAGACCCCCATTACTATCACATAGCAAAAACATAGCACATACAAGTCTTACCGCAATTGTCAATGTTCATTCTTGACATTGCTACGAGTTGGGACGTTTAATGATGTTTAGAAACTGTGATGCATCATCTCACATCTTTATAGATTAATCACAGTATACATCATATGGACTTCTATCTAGTTTCATTCGATTATTATAATAATAACAAGAAACTAATATAATGACTTCTTGTGAAATTGAATAACTCCTTATTCAATAATAAATATGATTGCAATTGTCAGTGTACAACATGCCTAATCTGATTGGGTCTAAAGCACCTACACTAACAACTATCTCATTAACAGGATGCCCTCCTCGGTTCTTTAGCACCAGATTCCTCAATCTCTCTTTTTTCCTGATCAACCATTATATATTCTTCCTCCCCGTGTCTTTGGTTACACCTATTTTTTTCATAACCTGTCTCCAAGTTAAGATAAATTGTCTGCTTGGTCCATCAAGTGCATTTTTCTTGGTTACTCTCGCCTTCAAAGGGGTTATCGATGTTATTCTCCTTACACCCGCTGCTATTTTCTTTCGGCGGATGTTACCTTCTTCGAGTCATCTCCTTTCTACTCTTCGCCTCATTTCAAGTGTCAACCCATTTCTGAGGCAATCCCTTTTCCCGCGAGTCCTCCTCCTCCTATTCTCCCTGTTCCTTCTTCTACCCCATTGCAGGTTTATCATCGGCATCATCAGCCTCGGTCTCCTCCCGGTGGAGATGTTGTTCTTACGCCTTCTCCCATGTCTCCTACTACTTCAGTGACTCTGCTGCCTCACATCCTACTCCAGTCTCTCCACCTGCCGCGGTCCTGCCTTCTGAGGATCTGCTTCCTACTACCCTTCGGAAAAGTGCCCATTCTTCTCGCAATCCTCACCCCATTTATAATTTTCTTAGCTATCACCGTCTCTCGTCTCCCTTTTGTGCTTTTGTGTCTTCCTTATCCTTTGTTTCAATACCTAAGACTGTTAGTGAGGCACTTTCTGATTCGGGGTGGCGACAAGCAATAGTGGATGAGATGATTGCTTTGCATTCCAATGGTACTTGGGATTTGGTTCCTTTGCTCTCAGGGAAATCTCGTCGGCTGCCGATGGATCTATACTGTCAAGGTGGGTCCTGATAGGCAGGTTGATTGCCTTAAAATCTGTTTGGTTGCCAAGGGGTATACCCAAGTTTATGGTCTTGATTATGGTGACACTTTTTCCCTTGTTGCTAAGATGTTCTCTGTGCGTTTTGTTTCTCTCTATAGCAGCTATGCGCCACTGGTCGTTGTATCAGCTGGACATTAAGAATGCCTTCTTACATGGTGAGCTTCAAGAGGAGATTTATATGGAGCAACCTCTTGGGTTTGTTACTCAGGGGGAGTTTGGGCCGGTTTGTAAACTCTGTCGCTCACTATATGGGTTGAAGTAGTCTCCTCGAGCCTGGTTTGATCACTTCAGTGCTGTCATTCAAGACTTTGGTATGACTCGTAGTGAGTCTGATCATTCGGTTTTTTATAAACACACATCACAGGGAGGTGTATATACTTGGTTGTTTATGTGGATGATATTGTTATTACATAATCAGGATGGTATTGTTTAATTGAAGAAACATCTTTTCCATCATTTTCAGACTAAGGACTTGGGGTTACTTAAATGCTTTCTTGGCATAAAAGTTGCTCAGTCCAGTTCTGGTGTTGTTATCTATCAATGAAAGTATGTGTTAAGACATTCTGGAAGAAAATGGGATGTTTGATTGTAAATCTATAGATTCTCCTATGGAGCCTAATGTAAAGTTCTTACCAGGACAGGGGGAGCCTCTTGTTGATCCGAGGAGATACCGCAGGCTAGTCGGAAAACTTAATTAGCTCACTATCACTCGTCCAAACATTTATTTCTCAATCAGTGTTGTCAGTCAGTTTTTATAGTCTCCTTTCAATAGCCACTGGGATGCGATAGTCCAGATTCTCAGGTATATTAAGGGAGCTCCAGGTAGAGGACTATTATATGAAGACAAATGTCATACTCAAGTAGTCGGATATTCTGATGTTAATTGAGTAGGTTCTCCATCTGATAGATGGTCTACTTCAGGATATTGTGTTTTGGTTAGAGGAAACCAAGTATATTGGAAAAGTAAGAAGCAGGAGGTTGTTGTTAGGTCGAGTGCAGAAGCAGAATATCGTGCTATGGCCTTGGCAACATGTGAATTTATCTAGTTAAAACAATTGCTTCAGGAGCTCAAGTTTGGGGAGATATCACATATGAGATTAATTTGCGACAATCAAGCTGCATTACATATTGCTTCCAATCCAGTCTTTCATGAGAGGACCAAACATATCGAGATAGATTGTCACTTCATTCGAGAGAAGATTTTGTCTGGCTGTATTACCACAAATTTTGTTAATTCCAATGACCAGTTAGAAGATGTCTTCACTAAGTCTCTCAGGGGTCCTTGAATTGAGTATATTTATAGCAAGCTTGGTGCATATGATATATATACTCCAGCTTGAGGGGGAGTGTTGAGTTATATAGTTATATTTATATAGTACACCTAGGGTTAATCTTATGTTAGAGCCTGTGGCCTATAGCCCGTTGTATTTTGTGTATATATAGGTGATAGTCTATGAGTTTAATGCATTGTATTTACATATTAAAAGCTAGGGTTTTCTTCCTAAGCTTCACAGCTTTCATATGGTATGCCGCCATTTCTCACTTTCTAGCTCCTCGGACAAGGTTTGAGGAATCGTAATCGATACAAGATGGGAAAGGAAACTCTTGTGAGAAAGAGACATTTGATCAAATGACACAAAATGAGACAAAGGATGTTGAGTGCATTTTCCGCTCCATTTCCTAAGGGTAATAGGAAGATCAAGATCTCGGGAGTCCGAAATATAGTCAATGAATTGAGATGGAGAAGGAGAATCGCTCACCTTAATGTTTTCCCTAAGACCGGAGCCCGGTTTAGACAACTGGGCATGCTCAAGAGATTTTATGACACCCTTCCTTCTTGAGTATACAGATTCAATTGGCGGCCTCTATTCAGGTTCTAGAGGAGGATGTGGAGGTAGAGACAAATACATGTTTGCTTTGTGAGACACTGGGGTTAGACTACAAAAAGGAAGTTACAGTCGCGAGAGAAAAAGAATGAAGCCAATCTGGGTCTTCCAGAGGAAGAGGTTCCCCCTGAAGACTAGGATTGTCAAAGAACTGCTCATGCTTGAGAAAGTTTACATCAACAGAGATAAAAGTTTGTCGAGAAAGAGGATGATAGCACTTTACCCAGTGAAGACACATTTAAGGGATCGAGGATCGAGTTTGGTACAATGGTGAGCATGAATAAATGTGACACAACCAAAAATTCAAGTGGGCAAGGAGATAAACGCTGTGAGTTAAGGATAAAACTAAGCAAATAAGTCCCACGAACTCAGATTACCAAGAGTAGGGGATGAAAGACAATTGATTAAAAGAGTTGAAGTGAGTACTGCTTCTCTCCATAGATATTTAGAAACTTTGGTTTGAAAGAGAAGGGCACAAGTAGTAGACAACAAGTGTCCATTTTTCTGTTCCGCCACCCCATTTTGTTGGGGAGTATCAACACATGAATAATCCCTTCAGTGTGGAAATAAGATGATAATGTATGATTAAAATAGTTATGTGCATTATCAGACCTTATTTTTTTAATTTTTACTCCAAATTGATTGTTGAGTAGGTAAACCCATGTGACTTGAGTGCAATTGTCAATGAAGGTGACAAACCATGAGGCACTCGAGATACTGTGTACAGGCGTGGGTCCTCAGATATTAGTATGAACAACATAAGAAGGCTTAGAAGAGCGAGTAGCACTAGGAGGAAAAAACGTATGATGATGCTTAGCAAGTTCACAAGTATCATAATGTAATGACGATGCTTAGCAAGTTCACAAGTATCATTTGGTCTTCTTTGGTTAATACTAATTTGGGTGTGTGCCTTTTTGTGTTTTTAAAATATTTGGGCTGCATCACAAAACGTCCTTGGCTGTTGATTAGAACATGTAGGTCTCATTGATTTCGGGTGCCGTGGAACTCCAAAGCCATGCAATTATCATGGAATCTTTTTCATTCCATGTTGCATGGGCTAGACTTCCTTCTTTAGTCTGGTCCCTATGATATGACTAATCTTCCCTTTCCCTATCAAAATGGTTCGAATCAATTGGGACCATTTGAGATCATTCTTCCCATCCAACCGGTATGCAACATTGATTTGTTGCAATTCATGGGAACTTACTTCACAGTGGTGGTCGACATCTTTAGTTAATGGAAAGGGTTGAGTGAAGAGTGATAAATAGGTTCCTATCGCAACAATGAAGACTGTTAGTAATGGTTGTGGTAGCAAGTAAGGCTAGGCACAAATGAAGGCTGCCGGTGGTAGGTTGTCGGTAGTAGTAGGAGAGCAATCAGCGATGAAGGCTTGAAAAGAGAGTTCTAGGTTTTCTTAGGCTCTGATACCATGTGGAAAAATATGGCAATATCTTTCATTGAATTGGTTAGGGGTGTGCAAAAAAATCGGCACACTGCGGAAACCGGCCAAATTGGATTGGATCGCATCGAACCGGTCGTTTTTTTTGTCAAGCGGTCTGAAACGGTTTGCTGTATGCCCAAACCGCGGTTTATACAGTTTGAGCCCTCCGAACCGCCCAACTCTTCGAGCTTCCGTGAATAATAAAAATTATAATTATATTATATAAACTATTATTAATTTAATAGTGAGCTGTCTTTTGCATTAATTAAAGCTACGGGTGCCAATGCCATTAACACATGTCCTTTGCATTAATTAAAGCATTAAAGCTACGGAGGTGCCAATGCCATTAAGACATGTCCTTTGCATTAATTAAAGCTACGCGTTGGTGCTGCCATTAAGACATTTTGAATTGTCTTTCTCAGAGGCTCTCCTTTCTTGCACGCAACCCCATCCCCCCCCTCTCTCTCTCTCTGCCCTACAGCACAAGTGATGCCCATCTCTCTCTCTCTCTCTCGTTCTCTGCTCCCAGAGCCTCTCCATCCCACCATTCTTTCTCACACTCTCTCTGCCCGGCATAAGTGACACCCCCATTTCTCATTTCTTTCTCTCACATTATCTCTCTCTCGCTCTCTGCTCCCACAACCTCTTTTCGATCACTGCCACTGCCTCCCATCACCGCGAGCTCCACCGCTGATATCTCCATTGGCCCCCAACGTTGCCATCCACTAACGCTGTAGCCGATGGTTGCTGACCCGTTGCATCTCGCTTTCACTCTCGCTCTCTGCTGGTGGTTTGGTCGCTGTGACGCTCCCTCTGGCTCTTTCTCGTTCTCGACTTTGGTTCATTGCACGTCGACCTCTCTCTTGCTCGCTCTCGGACCCTCCACTCTTGATCTGTTCTATGGCCGTTGACTTCGGACAGCTCGGTGGTCGGCGGTCGCTATTGTGCGGGTTGCCCAGCGCCCCTACCTCTCTCTCGCACACTACCACTGTAAGTTCTCTCCTTTATTGCTCTATTGGGTTCTATGTTTTAGGCTTATAGGACTATTCTACAGGTTTGGTTGAGATATGTGCTTGTTGTTCTGCTTTTGATCAATATTGCATCAGACTACAGAAATCGCACTAGACCGCACCGCAAATTATGGTGCGGTCTGGTTCGGTTTTTGCGGACCAAACCAAACCAATGGCAAACCACATGTGCAGTTTGGCATGTTGAAAATACCCTAAACCATCCAAACCACACCGCGAACACCCCTAGAATTGGTACACACACATATATATACATAGGATGCTTACCTAATTATGGAAACAAATCTCCTAATTGAATAATTTTCTCTTTACAGTAACATAGATATAATCACATTCTAATTACAGCTTCAAGTCTACAGAATATGGACTAATCACATATAATATCGTCGATTTGTCTACTTTGATTCACGAAAGATATTAGAAATTAGGTATAGGGTTTAGGGTTTATTTGAATTTTAATTTAGATTTAATTTTTTTTTACTTTTATCTGGATAATTATATTAGGGTGATTATCTTTTTTGGATAATTATATTAAGGTAATTATCTTTTAATCATTTATAGAATATTAGTTGATTTATCATATTTTGTTTAAGTTTTAGATACTTAAGACTTTTAATTAGCTTTATCTTTTATTTATTTTGTTGAATAATTATGTTAATCATGTTTTACTTAGGCTTGGGTTTTGGCATATAAATAGGCTTATGAGCTAATAAATAATTACCCTGATATGATGATATTTTATACTATTTAAAGGAAGAGACAAAAAGCATTGAATATTTATTCATGTTTTAGGTATATACACAACTCTATAAGGTACAACCCAGGAAAGCAAATAGCTATGTACGCAGCTAAGCATGTATAACTAGGGATGGAGCCAGAAATTTTTAGGAAGGGTGGGCAAAAATTAAATAGTATAAAAAAATTTTTAAATAATATAATATTAAAAAAATATATCAATATAAATTATACAATCGACGCATTTTCATATTTTAGTAACGTCACATAATAACGTCATTATCAATTTTATTAAAGATCTATTTTTCAATATATATAACTAAATTGCCGTTCAATCATTAAACTTTAATTCGATTGCGTAGCTAAGTCTTAATAAGCTTCATAACAGACTATCGTTCAATCATTGATCTCCAATTTAATTGCGTAGCCGAGTCTTGACAAGCTTCATGATAGAAAATAAAATATATTTTCTGCCATAGTTTCACATATGTAATTGACAAATTTGTAATAGAAAATGGAAAAAAATTAATCACTTTAATTAAAATGCACTGACAGTCGCCACCAGGTTAACATACACAACAGAAAAGTGGGCCAGATTTCCATATATCTTTTTTTTAATCTTCAGTCAATACTAAAAAACACATTGGCAGTCACCACCAGCCACTATGTTGATGGTTTTCGGTGATTAGAGGCAACAACCCGACACTCTTATTTCCATCGACCAACATACCAAAAAACCAGTAAAATCTAACAGTCAAATTTCGTAGATCTAAGCTTAAACTTCTGGTCAAACCCAATGCCCATAAATGCACTGGCAGTCGTCATCGGCCACTGTGGCTGATGGTTTCCGGCAATCAGAAGCAATCACCTGACACCTTTATCCCATCAACAAACATACCCAAAATCTAGAATTTTTTAAAAATCTAGGGTGAGCAACTGCCCGCCCTTGGCTGTATGTGGCTCCGCCCGTGTATAAAGCTAACATATACAATTGTGATTCTTCTTTCTCTTCTGCAATGTCTTCTCCTTCCTTTTTGTTCTTCTTCATCAATCTTCTGCAATCTTTCTACTGTTTTGCATCACCCTGACTCCATTTGCTAGTAAAAAAAATTGAAATTGGGTATAGTATAATGCAGTACAATATGGAAACTAAAAATAAAATTTACTCCTCGCATCCCCCCCCCCCCAAAAAAAAAAATGACAGAAGAAAAAAGAAAGCAGAGACTGATTCCATGAGAAGCAAGAGCTCTGACCAGACAGGAGTTAAAAAGGGCTTTGTTTCCCACTAGTGATTCATGTCCCAATCAATTTGGATTTTCAATTTTGCTTCTATTTCATTCACTTAAAGGAAACCTGTTGCATTTCTTTAGACTAACATATTATATCAATCAATTAGTTATTGTTTGTGGGAATTTGATTTAATTTTGTATATTCCAGGTCTCATGAGCAAATGTCAGTGAAAATGGTTGACCATATTGTTGACAAACACCATATTGAAATTGACTCTGAGGCCATCAGAAGAGTTAAGGTAAGCTGGTGAAATAGAGGTTCATCTGTTGCATAGCTTCTGCTAGTTGTCTGCATTTTACTTATGAGTCCTCAGAGCTTATATTTGATTTTGGGTAAATTATTACCAAACCTGCTGTTAGGTTATTTTACGGACACCCCCTGTGGTTTAATTTTGGCATTTTGTGTTGTTGTGGTTTTTTGGTTTTCTCAATCAGCCCCTTCTGTTTGTTTAAATCCCAATGGCATTACTTATTTAACTAAAATTAAACCAAATTAATTATCTGTTAATGATTCTGTTTTAAATTGAGTTAAACTTACTAAATCCCCAAGCCTTAATTTCATAATCTGAACCATCTTCTTCCATTGCAAGATCGTGAAAATCTCACCAAAGAGAGAACAGGAAAAAAGATTGGTTGCTAGAAGGGTTTAGGGCACCCAACTCTACTTGATTTGAATCTCATCTCTGTCAATGGTATGAAGGCTCTGGTGTTTTATATATGTACACTCATTACAAATGTAAACACTCACATATAGAGAGAGGAGCTCAAACTGCATTGCTTCACTCCTCCGTTGCTTAATTAGTTAAAATAGAGGGCTCTTGAGGTTGATTTGAATCTAAATCTATTATAAATGAAGCCCCCAACACGCACACACACATGCAAATATATATGTATAGAGAGAGAGAGAGAGAGAGAGAGAGAGAGAGAAATGAAGAAAGAAATGGAAGGATTTTGTTTTTCTATGAACAAAATGTGCATACTATACACATTTTTGTTCCTCTGTTGCTTGCTGAACATTGAAATTGGATGGATTTTTATTTTTGTTAAATAAGATGACCAATGGCATATTGGTGTAAATAGTTCTAGAATTCTTGTATATATACTCACTTGTATTACACTCTTAATCAAGTGAACACATTATTTTCTTCTCACATGTTATCAGAGCAAGTGTGAGAAAGACACTCCAGTGGTGCCTTTCTTCTCTCTCATTATGCTATCCTGCAGCTGTTTTTCCTCAAGAGAGCAAATCTGTCACCTTCGCTGCCTCAACATTTGGCGTTGCTAATCGCCATAGTTGTCCGCCTCTTTGCCACGAGCCACACTACCTGTGTGTGCCATCACCATCACCGTTGGTGTAGGCTACCTACTGTTGTAACCCCCGTTACTGACACTAGCATCCTCATATATGACTTGCATGCGATTGCCAGCCATCGGATTTGCCTCAAATCTACCTCGCCTGTGATCGCCGATCACCGGATCTACCTCACTCGTGATCGTCAGCGACACTATCCTTAGATTCGACTTACTTGCGATCGTCGGCCACTAGATCTCATCGGATTTGCCTTAGATCTACCTTACCTGCAACTGCCGGCCACCAGATCTTCTCGGATTTGCCTTGCCAGCCGCTAGGCCTTGACGCCGCCACCCACCAAGGGGCGCAGATCCACTCGCCGACCTCAGATCTACGACATCATCGCCCAACTCACCTCTTCTCCACCTCCTCGATGTTGTAGTAGATTGATCGCTGCCTCCGTTTCTGATTGTGCTTCCAGATCGGGCATCGATATCGCGTGGGCCTCCTTGGTCGTGTCTCCGGCCACCCTTGTTGTCACTACCGCTTACTAACGCCACTATCGCCAGCCTCCAGGCACCATCACAGCCTCTAGATTCATAGCTCCATCACGATCTCTTTGCTGCCTCTATGTTACTACTGCCCACAGTTTTTAGATTTGCGGCTTTTAGATCTCCCAGTGGCCTTCAGATTTGAATCCTTCAGATCTCCCTGCGACCTTTAGATTTGTTCGCCCAAATCTGGTAGATCTGCCCCTCATCACTTTTCATTCAGATCTAGTCTAGATCCACCTACTCCAGATCTGATATGTTCCAAATCTAGTCAACCACAACAACAAACTATTCTTTCTATATCATATCCTCATCTATAGAACACTTATCATCTACAAGCTCCTCCACCACATCTGCACCTGTAACCATTCCTCACTTTTCTGCCATTGACATTTGGTTTCTTGGACATGGTCTTGAGGATCATTTATCAAAGCCATAACAACTATTCCTAAAGAAGATCAACCTCTTTGGAAAAAGGTGGATGCACAGTTAATGAGTTTGCTGTGGTAGATTGTTGAGCCAAACTTGATGCCTATATTTTGGCCTCTTCGTGAGTGTAGTACTCTATGGACTCAAGCGCGTGAGTTATATACGAGTGACATCACTCATATTTATGATGTGATTGGTACTTTGTTCCGTCTACAATAGGCTGATTTGGACATGACCACATATTTGGGTAAGCTTCAAGCTTCCATTACAGATTTTAACGAGTTAATGCCCTTTGATATAGATATCAAGAAGCAACAACAACAACGTGATCAAATGTTTACTATCCTTTGTCTTTATGGGATCCAACCGTAACTTGAACTAGTTAAGACACAAAATCTTAGCAGTGCCTCTCTACCTCCTTTGACAAAAGTATTTGCCAGGTTACTTAGGGCCTTTTCCATCAGTATTGATCGTGGCCCATTTGCACTTGGAGATCATTCAGCCCTTACAACTACACAGATTGATCGTACTTGTTGTGGTAGTGGTGGGCGTCCTTGGCCTTAGTGCTCCCATTGTAATCGTATTGGTCACACTTAGGAGACATCTTGGTCACACTCGGGAGACTTGCTATCATCTACATGGTTGCCCACCTCAAGCAGCCAGTATTGCTAACATGGTTGTTGGCACATCAGAGGGTCTAACGTCTATCACACGTAGTGATTCCTCACCAGTGACTATCTTTGAGGGGGAGTATGCTTAGTTCCTTTAATTTTGGGTAGCACAACAGGTTACTTCACCAGTCCCACCACTTGGTCCAATCGGTAATCCTACTGCATGCTTTACTAAGTCATATTCTCTTGACCAGTGGATCTTTGGCTCTAGTGCCACTAACCACATGTCTGGTAATCATTCTCTCTTATCTCATATTCAGACCTTGAAGTCTTTACCTCCTATTACTTTGGTTGATGGCTCTCACGCCTTAGTCACATGTATTGGCTCAACATCACCCCGTCCTACTTTACCCTTATCATATGTTTTTCATTTACCACAGTGTTCATTTAATTTACTTTCTACCAGTCAACTCACTTGTAGTCTTAATTGTTCTATAACTTTTTTGTTTGATTTTTTTCTTGTCCAGGATAGGAGGATTGGACGAACGATTGGCATGTGGCATGAGTCTCATGGACTATACTATCTGTCTCACCCTACTTCATCAGTAGTGTGCACGACCACTGCTTCCCCACTACAAGTCCATTGTCGATTAGGGCACCCGTCTCTACCCAATCTAAAGAAAAATGTTTCCTAGTCTTTCTAATATTTCTTCCTTAGAGTGTGAGTCTTGTAAATTTGGGAAACATAGTCTTAGTTCTTTCCCAAGAAGAGTCAATAAACGTGCTAGTTCTCATTTTTCAGTGGTTTATTTCAATGTATGGGGTCCCAGTTGTGTTAGTTCAAAAGTCGGTTTTGGTATTTTGTAACCTTTATTGATGATTTTTTTCATGGGTATATTTAATCAAAACGTGTTTAGAATTGTTTTCTGTCTTCACTAGATTTTGTGCTGAAATTAAAACTCAGTTTAATGTGCCTATCCGTGTGCTCCGTAGAGATAATGCTCTTGAATATTTCTCCTCACCATTTAAATCGTATATGGCATCCAATGGGATTCTTCACCAAACTTTGTGTCCTGGAACCCCACAACAAAATGGGGTGGCTGAACGAAAGAATCGTCATTTAATTGAAACTGCTCACACACTTCTTCATATGCATGTTCCACTTTAATACTGGGATGATGTTGGCTTAACTGCATGTTACTTTATTAACCGAATGTCATCTTCTGTCCTTAATGACCAGATTCCTTATTCTGTTCTTTTTTCTCAGGTTGATTTATATTCTCTTCCTCCTCGTATCTTCGGAAGTACTTGCTTTGTTCATCATCTTGCCCCAAGTCATGATAAACTATCTGCTTGTTCTGTGAAATGTGTTTTTCTAGGTTATTCATGCCTTCAGAAGGGTTATCGTTGCTACTCTCCTCAATTAGCTCGGATGTGATCCTAGGGATGAAGTGGTTAGCCACAGTGGGGAAAATGAATGTGGATTGGAAACCTTTAACAATGAAATTTTGAGTGGGGGGTATGGCAGCTTAAGTAAAACCATGGTGTCCTTGAAGGCCATGATGAAAGCTCTCAAGGGAAGTAGGGAGGGGATGCTGCTGGAATTGGGAGCCTTGATAGCAGAATTTGATGTTGCAAGGGGTGCTGGAAGAGTTTGAAGGGGTATTTTCTAATCCCGAGGGGTTGCCACCATGCAGAAAAAAGGACCATGCTATTAACCTGATTCCAAGAACCGCTTCCGTACATGTGAGACCCTACCATTACCCTTACTTGCAAAAAAATGAGATTGAAAAACTGGTGGGTGAGATGTTGGGGGCTGGGATTGTGCAGCCAAGTTGCAATTCATTTTCTAGCCCGATGTTGTTGGTTAAGAAGAAAGACAGAGGATGGCGGTTTTCTGTCGATTACAGGGCCTTGAACAAGGTAACCATCCCCGATAAATTCCCTATACCGGTGATTGAGGAGTTGCTGGACGAGCTGCACGGGGCTATGGTTTTCTCCAAGCTGGACCTAAAATCTAGCTACCATTAAATTAGGGTCAAGGCTGAAGATGTTCCCAAAACAACTTTCCGAACACATGAGGGCCACTACGAGTTCCTAGTTATGCCATTCGGGTTGACAAATGCACCCGCCACCTTTCAATCGTTGATGAATGATATCTTCAGGGAGTATTTAAGGCGATTTGTATTGTTTTTTTTTATGATATATTGGTGTATAGTAGGAGTTTAGAGCAACACACAAAGCACTTACGTTGTGTTTTAAAAGTGTTGGTAGAAAATCAGCTGCTTGCTAACAGGAAAAAGTGCTTGTTCGGGCAGCCGAAGGTTGAATACTTAGGCCACATCATTTTCCAACAAGGTGTGTCAGCTGATCACGCTAAGGTGCAAGCGATAGTAGATTGGCCTACTCCTACGACAATGAAGGAATTAATAGGTTTCTTGGGGCTCACGGGATATTATTGGCGCTTCGTGAAAGACTACGACAAGATGGCAAGACCCTTAACTGAACGATTAAGGAAGAATAATTTTTATTGGAATGTGGTAGCCGAGCAAGCCTTCCAGTAGCTTAAGGCGAAGATGATTTCCCTGCTCGTCCTAGCTTTGCCAGATTTTGGAAAACCTTTTGTGGTAGAGGCAGATGTTTCGGGGGAAGGCATGGGGGCTGTTTTAATGCAGGATCACCGACCCATTGCCTATTTCAATCAAGCTTTCAGTTAGTTAGGAAGGATGAAATTAGTTTATGAGCGGGAATTGATGGTCATGGTTTTGCGGTGCAAAAATGGAGACATTATCTTTTAGGGAGTAAATTTGAGGTTTGGACTGATCAAAAAAGCTTCAAATACTTGATGGAACAGCGGTTGGTGAGCCCTGAGTATCAGAGATGGATGGTAAAACTAATGGGATTTCAATTTGAGATTCATTATAGGCCAGGATTGGAGAATAAGGCTGCTGATGGGTTATCACGAATCAACCATACAATAGCCTTCATGGCTTTGACAGTACCAAAAGTAATCCAACTGGATCAATAGGCCTGAGAAGTAGAAGCAGATGGCAGGGTGCAGCGAATTATCAAGGATCTGCAAACTGATCCTACTTCCCAACCCAATTTTCAGTGGGTGGGCAGCCAACTGCTATACAAAGGAAGGTTGTATATATCGAAAGGGTCCTCTCTATTTCCATTGGTTCTACATGAGGGACATGATGGCAGTCTCAGGGGTCATTTGGGGTTCTTGAAGACTTACAAGCGAGTGGCGGCTAGTGTCTATTGGCAAGGGATGAAGAAGGACATCCACAAGTATGTGTGTAGCTGTTTTGTTTGCCAATAGAACAAATATTTAGCCTTGACACTTGGGGGATTACTGCAGCCTCTTCCCATCCCTAATCAAGTTTGGGAAGATATTGCTATGGATTTCATTGAGGGGTTACCAAGGTTAGGCAAAATGGATTCAATATTGGTTGTAGTAGACCGACTAAATAAATATGGGCACTTTATGGGGCTGAAAAATCCGTTTACTGTAGGGGAAGTGGCTAGATATTTTGTTAAGGAAATCGTAAGGTGACATGGCCTCCCAAGGTCCATTGTATCGGATAGGGACAAAATTTTCATGAGCAGATTTTGAGAGGAATTGTTCTGCCTCCAAGGTACGAAACTAAATCGAAGCACCGCCTATCACCCACAAACCGATGAGCAAACAGAGGTACTGAATTGGACTTTGGAAACATACTTGCGTTGTTTTGCTTCCTCTCAACCGAAATCATGGTCCATGTGGCTGCCTTGGGCTGAACTATGGTATAACACGTCCTACCATACAGCTGCAAGGAAGACCCTATTTCAGGTGGTGTATGGTAGAGAACCTCCAACCTTGGTGAGGTTTGAAAAATGTACCACGCCCGTGTCAATGGTGGAACGACAACTGGCTAAACGAGATAAGATTTTGGATGACTTGAAGACACAATTGCTGAGGGCTCAATCGGAAACAAAAAGAGGTTCTGATAGGAAGAGAAGAGAGGTAAAATTCAAGGTGGGGGACTTTGTTTACTTGAAATTGAGGCCATATCGTCAGAAATCGCTGGCTGGTCGCTCCAACGAGAAATTAGCTCCTAGATTTTATGATCCTTTTGAAGTTGAGAAGGAGGTAGGATCGGTCGCTAACAAATTGACACTGTCCTCTCATTGCAACATCCATCCCGTCTTCCACGTGTCTCGATTACGTGAGGCAAGAGGGGCGTTGAAGGCTAGTGTGGAAGTTCCCAGCTAGCTAAGTGTAGATTTAGAGCTATTGGTGGAGCCTGAGGCAGTTCTGGGGGTTCGATCTGGAACGAGATGTAAGCGACCTCATTTAGCAACAATTTCTTGATTTCCACTTTGAGGACAAGGTGAAAGTGAGGGGGGGACTTGCGTAATAGCAAGCTAGGGTGGAGGGAGTAAGGGCAAATAGCTGGTTTGTTTCTAACAAACCAGCATGTGCTGCCAAAGGCAGTTATGCTGTGTAGGATGGGTTATAAATAAGAGAAAGAGAGTGAGAGAGAGGAGTGAAATTTTGTAGAAGGTTGCTGGAGAGTTGGGGCCTCTCGGACGCCCTGGTGTTTCTTTCGTTTTTTTTCCTTAGTGAGCAGTGTAAAATTCCAATCGGAATTGAGTAATTCAATAGAATTTCAGTGCATTCGTTGGAATCCCAATGCTAAGGAGAAGGGAGGACTTTATCAGCTTTCAAGACTTGATCATCCTATTGAATTTAGGTCATATATTTTATCTTCTTTGGCTACTATTTCAGTATTTGAGTTATTGCTTTGGCATCAACAATTAGGGCATCCTAGTTTTGAGTATCCTAGGGCTTTGTATCTTTCTATTTCTAACAATAAAATTCAGAATTTCTATTGTGAACATTGCATTCTTGCAAAGCAAACCAAGAGTTCTCATCCTAATCATGCCTATAAACCTTTAAAACCATTTCATTTGGTCCATAGCGACATTTGGGGACCATCTAAGACTCCTAATCTAACAAATACTCGATGGTTCATCACATTTATTGATGACCACACAAGAGTTAGCTGGGTGTTCCTAATGAAAGACAAATTTGAAACCTACCTTGTTTTCAAAAGGTTTCATCAAATGGTCCAAAATGTTTTTCAATCACCCATTCACATTCTAAGATTTGATAATGGCGGAGAATACTTTTCCAATGAATTCAATCAGTACCTAAATGAGCATGGTATTATTCACCAAAGCTCATGTCCCTACAATCCCTAACAAAATGGGATAGCTGAAAGAAAGAATCGACATCTTCTTGAGACAGCAAGGGCCTTAATGTTTACTCGATCATTCCCAAATGCCTATTGGGGAGAAACTATTCTTACAGCAACCTACCTTATCAATAGACTCCCTTCAAAAGTTTTGGAATTCAAAACTCCTTTGAATGTATTTCTTGAGTCTTTTCCTCACCATACTAGAGTCCTAAATTCCTTTTCACCTAAGGTTTTTGAATATACTGTTTTTGTACACAAAAACCAGCTTACTCAATCCAAATTAAGCATTGAAGTGTATATTTGTTGGATATTCTCTTACTCAACAAAGATATAAGTGTTATAATCCCACTAACCGAAAATTTATTGTGTCCTATGATGTCTCTTTCATCGAACATCAACCTTATTTTCAAGACAACCCTCTGCAGGGAAATACCTCCAAAACAACAGATTTTTGGAGTACAATTATGCCTATACCTAATTCTTCTCCTACTCCACTCACTGCTCCTTTACCTACTCCTATCCTTAGTCCTGAAACATCCCAAATCAGTCCTGAATCTAATTCAGATTCTATTATTCTAGCCCTAAACCATCAAGGGGGAGAGAAAGAAAAGACCACAATTCAAGAAGATGATCAGGTTTAAAATAAACCACCATTAATGGTTTATTCTAGAAGGTCTCGTGATCCTTAGCCAACCAAACCATCTAATCCGGAGATAAGTCTAGAAAATGTGGCTGCAAGTGATACTAAGGTACATAACAGATTGGAAGATGATCTAGGTATTCCAATTGCCCTAAGAAAAGGGGTAAGATGTTGCACAAAACATCTTATCTCAAATTATCTTGGATATTCAAGATTATCTCCTCAATATCGATCATTTATTGTCAGTCTTGATAATGTGGCTATTCCTAGAGATATTTATTAGGCTCTACTAGATGAAAAGTGGAAGGCAACTGTCTTAAAAGAAATGAAAACTTTGGAAAAGAATGATACTTGGGAAATTACGGAGCTACTAGAGGGAAAGAAAGCAGTAAGCAGCAAATGGGTGTTCACTATGAAGTATGAGTCTGATGGGAGTATTGACAGGTACAAGGCAAGACTTCTAACTCAAGAATTCACTCAAACTCATGGCTTGGACTACGAGGATACATTTGCTCTAGTGGCTAAACTAAAATCCATCTCAGTTTTATTATCTTTGGCAATAAATCTAAACTGGAGACTACACCAATTAAATATCAAAAATGCTTTCTTGAGTGGTGAGTTGGAAGAGAAAATCTATATGAGAATACCATCGGGTTTTGAGGAAAATAACACAAGAGAGAAAGTATGCAAGCTAAAGAAGTCACTATACGGTCTTAAACAATCTCCTAGAGCATGGTTTAAGAGATTTAGTGATACCCTAAACAAGCTAGGATACAAGCAAGGGCAGACAGATTACACTCTTTTCACAAGAATTGAAGTTGATGGGAGAAGAACAATTTTGATAGTTTATGTTGATGATATAATCATCAACTGAGATAAGCATTCGAGGTAAAAGAGCTAGGAGAATTAAGATACTTCCTTTGATTGTAGGTGGCAAGAAGCAAGGAGGGTATCTTCATATCTAAAAAAAAAAATATACCCTAGATTTCCTAAGGGAAACAAACAAACTAAGGTGTAAACTAGCAAGTACTCCTCTAGATCCTAATTGGAAGAATAAAGAAGAGAAAGAAGAATATCAAGTTGACAAAGGAAGATATCAACGCTTAATAGGAAACCTTATATATTTATCTCACACAAGGCTGGATATTGCCTATGTTGTGAGCATCATCAATCAGTTCATGTGTCTACCAACCAAAAGACTTCTTGAAGCAGCTTACCATATTCTCATGTATCTCAAAGGAACACCTGGAAAAGGGCTACTGTTCAAGAAAAGTCAGGATAGAGGAATTATTGGCTATGCAGATTTGGATTGGCAAGTTCCATTGAAGATAGTAGATCCACATCAGGGTATTGTACCAAGCTGTGGGGAAACTTAGTGACTTGAAGGAGCAAGAAACAAGAAGTTGTTGCTCGTAGTAGTGTTGAAGCTGAGTATCGAGCCATTGCTTAAAGGATTTGTGAGATAATATGGATAGAAAGATTGATGAAAGATCTTTCTATGCCTATATCATCTCCTAAATTACTTTATAGTGATAGCAAATCATCTATCAGTATTGTAAACAACCTAGTGCAGCATGACTGGATGAAGCATGTCATAATTGATGGGCACTTTGTCAAGCAAGAGATGGAAGAAGAAGACATAAGACTCACTTATGTTCCTACTGAAGATCAAGAAGCATACATTGTAACTAAAGCCATATAAAAACAAGGTTTTGAAGATCTTAGAGGCAAGCTGGAAATTATTGACATCTATTTCTCAGTTTGAGGGGAAGTGTTGGAGGCCGCTAAGGAATTATAAGAGGCTTGGGATTATAGTTTCATGTAATCAGGAAACTCAAACAGAAAGATAAGGTAGAATAAGGATGATTTAGTCATAAGTTATCCTAGTTATTGTTGTTCTAAATCCATAAGGTAGATAGCAAAATGTTGTAATCTACTCCTATAAAATAGGAGAATCGTTAGGAGCTTTTTTTAGCAGATTTTTTAGAACTTTTGTATATATATATTTTTCAGATCAATGAAATTATTCATGGTGGTGTGATTTCATAATTTTCTACTTAGTTTCTTCAGTTTTGTATGCTGGGTTGTCAAATGGCATTTACCATTGGTACATATTTCCCCCAAGTTCTATCTAGAAAAAGAAAATGAAAGATGCAACTGTTTTTCCAAAATCCTCCTATACTTTGATGTTTCTTTTGTCCTAAACATATTATGCTTGTATCTTCAGCAATGCTAAAATTCAAGCAGTAGTTTCTGTTTGGGGTCAGTGCCTTATTGTGTACATATTTTTGCCACTAATTTTGTTGCAAATCTCTTAACCATCTTTAAATAGTATTTGTGAGAATCAAACACTCTTCAGATTCCTGCTCCAACAAACTTTTAGAGTTCATCATTTCACACTCTTGGTTGCTTGCCTTCTCTATGTGATGTGGAGAGAGCAGAAATTATAAGTCCGTTATGATGGCTTTAACTTTTTCATTCTTTAGAATCTGTCAATAGGCTACTTCCGTAGAAATTATTTTTAGACCATATCACTGTGTGACTGTGTTGTTTAATAGTGATAAGCTTATCTAGGTTGATGATGGCCTTTAAGTAATATGGCTGGTTATTTTCTATTCGTATTATCTATAGTATTATATAAGCAAACAGGGTGTTTTAGTGTTATGAAGCCCTGCCAAGAAAGTGAGTTCCCAAACTACCCTCTATTTATTTTGTTTGAAGAACAAAAATAAATTCTACTAATAAGATTTGAACTTATGACCTTCAACTTATAACATACTTAAATTTATCACTACACTAAATCTAATCTTCATTTAAATTTTTCCTAAAAAATATAAAAATAAATTGCAACTGCCAATTGCTACCCAATGAATCTTCATTTAAAATATTTTATTTTTTAACTTGCACATGCACAGCATGAGCTACAGCTCTAATACTATATAAAGAGTACTTGGATCACAATGTAATGGTTACTCCATTACTAATATTGTTCTCACCTGTTTTCTTTAGGTTCCTTTTTTGCTTGAGTGCAGAGTGTTTGATATGATTAAATGTTGCCTACCTCTCAGTTACTTTTTGGTGGTGAAATAGCCATTTCTTCTCTCACTTTAATGGTTATGATTTGTTGGCAGGAAATGATACTTGCTAGCTCTGAGTTTGCTTCACCCAAAGTAGGTTTTTCCAACATAATATCAAGTGCATATTTTAATGCCTAGCTGAGCCCCTTTGCCACTTTTTGGTGTACTTTTCAGCTCGTAGTTTCGTTCTCAATTATTTAACTCGTAATTTTGTGTGTGTAATATGTAGAGCACAAGGGAGAAGCATTTCTTATATGATATTGTTGCAAATGGTAGAAATGGAATTGATGTTGACAAGTCAGTTAAATTTTTTCTATCTCTACTATCTATTTCAGTTTCTTCTTTTCCTTCATTTCAATTTTTTTATAGCAGAAGCTTTAGTTTGGTTCTATTGCATGTGTTACAATTACTTCTGGTTTTAATTGATTTGCAGGTTTGATTACATCATCCGTGATTGTCGAGCTTGTGGCCTTGGATGCAACTTTCAGTTTCAACGGTTCTTGTTCAAAACTCTCTTTGTTATCTCTCTGAGTCTCTTTTCCCCCCTCCCGTGCCAGTGAATAGGGCTATCAAATTGTGCAAATGAGATGCACTTTACATGCATCCTACTTATGGGAAATGAACTGTGGCATTTTATTTGTAACCAACAATAACATATGAAGCCTTAATCTAGTGCTGTAGGGTTGGCTACATGGATTTTAGTTTGCCAATCATCTCTATCTATAGCTTTTATCATATACATAATCTGTAACCAACTGAAAAAATATAAACTCTGCCACATAGATAACATTTCGAGCAATAATTTTTCTTTGTTCCTTGCAGGTTAATGGAAACAATGCGAGTTATAGGTGATGAGATCTGTTATCGTGCTAAAGAGTGTAAGCACCTTTGCTGGAAATTTACTCATCCTGGTTATGCTTGATCATGATTTCACTCACACTTATGATGAAATTTCAGATCTTACTATCCACAAGTTATTTGCCACTCGTGCTGATCTGTATAGAACAGTCTACACACATCCCAAAGTAAAGGTACAAGAGCAACTTTGCTTTGAACTAGATTGAATTTTTACTTAGCATTTTCTGTCAGGGTTCTGTTATTTTGTTTAATTTTCATTTGATGCATAGATTTGATTTTTGAAACAATTTAATGTTATTCTTTTTTTATTCATTTTAGGCAATAGAGATCATGATCGTAGATGCTTTGTTGAAAGCAAATGATTACCTGGACATTGCATCTCATGTTCAGGATCCTTCTCAGTACTGGAAGGTGTGGAGAATTATCTACAATTATCCCGATATTGAGTTGATATTTGAGCTTTATTGAACTGTGAGTTTTTAGATGATTGATGAGGCAAAATCCATGTAGCCAACCTCACCTGCTGGGATTAAGACTTGGTGTTTGCATAGAACTGTAAAATAAAAGAATGTGAAAATGTACTTCATAAATGATTTGTATACATTCATCATCTTGTTCTAATGTAAAGAAACAATATATTCCGAAGATACAGAAAGTAAATACAAATCATCTAAAGTATATATAATTAATACGTGGAGAATTAGGGTAAGAATTTCTGAATATTCTTCATGAATCAATGGAATTATATATACAGTAGATGATTTACAAATGTGGAAACAGATGCAGATTTCCTAATCACCTATTAAGGTAAATTTCTATATACAAAAGACTAATTACATCCTTAATTCTAGCATTAACTTTCTATACTTATTCTAGCTTTGATTCGCGACACTCCCTCTCAAGTTGGTGAGTTGATGCAAATAGGGACTTAGAAATCAGACCCAGAAATGTCTTAATTGATTCCAATGAATGTGTACAACATCCTCTTTTTAAGGAGAGGATTATTAACAAAAAAGCAAGGAAATAATTGACAGCATCCTACCATTATTATTTTTCTATATTTACATAATATTTATATAAAACACTGATCCTAGAATATTCTAGGATCAAGGTTAGATTAGCACAATTCCAACACTCCCCCTCAAGTTGGCTTGTAGATGTCTTCCATAGCTAGCTTGCCAATAAGTTTATCAAACTGCTTCTTATGTAGACCCTTAGTTAGAATATCAGCAATTTATTCAGTTGTTGGAAGGTATGGCATGCATATTGTTCCAGCATTGATCGTCTCCTTGATGAAATGTTTTTCCACCTCTATATGTTTTGTATGGTCATGCAATACTAGATTATGAGCTATAGAAATGGCAGTCTTGTTGTCACAATAGACTTTTATAGGTACTAAATGAGAAAACTTCAGCTCTTCAAGTATTCGTTTGATCCACATTCAAGCCTTTTCCTAACTTCTTCTTGTACCTCTTTCAAATTCTTAGCATAAGCAACAGCATCATCACTAACCATATGCTGATTGGAGACATTCATGAGATCAACAATTTGATTAGGATTTGTTCCATATACCACTTGGAAAGGACTCTTCCCAGTAGATCTGTTAAAAGTGTTGTTATAAGCAAATTCAGCCTGTGGTAAAATTAGATCCCATTGTCGGATGTTGTCTTTTGGAAGGCAACGCAACAAATTCCCCAAGCTCCTGTTTACTACTTCAGTTTTCCTATTTGTTTGTGGGTGATAAGCACTATTGTACTGCAATTTTGTTGCTAATACTTTCCACAATGTCCTAAAAGAATGACATTGAATTGAGTGTGAATTTGCACATTGCCATGGAAGATCTAAAAGGTGTAGACAGATATTCAAGTGCATTATCACTACAAAGAACACAAATTTGCACATTGTAAGAATGAATGAAACCGTGTCTCTTTTCATTCTCATATAGCCCTAGTTATAGGGTTGAGTATTTACAACTTAGGAAAGTTTACAACAGCACACTTCACTTTAGGAAAGTATCCTAAATTGGAATTAGGAAACTATCCTAAACAAAATTTAGAAACTTCTAAAAAATTCAACACTCTAGATTAGCTTCCAGCAGTGGACGGTAGTTTTCTAGCCCTTTTGTTAGAAGTTCAACCACGTGTTTCTCGGATGGAACATAGGGAATTTGAATCATACCTTTCTCAAACTTTTCTTTTATAAAATGCCAGTCAATCTCAATGTTCTTAGTCTTGTCATGCTGCACAGGGTTTTGAGCAATGCTTATGATTGATTGATTATTACAAAATAATCTAATTGGACCTTTAACAGAATTTTTTTGATCTTCTAGAACAATTCTTAGCCATAACAATTCACATAGTCCAAGTGCCATAGTCCACTATACCGTGCTTCTTTCTTCGCCAAGAGACCAAGTTTCCCCCTAAGAACACATAATACCCAATAGTAGACCTTCTATCAATTAAAGATCCATCATAATCTGCATCTGTATAGCCTTCAATGTCCGAAGTATCACCTAATTTGAATAAAATTCCTTTGCCTGGTGTTGTTTTTAAATAACACAATATCCTTCTTCCAGCCTGCATATGATCCTCAATAGGGCTATGCATAAATTGGCTTACCAAGCTCACTGCATAGGCAATATCCGGCCTTGTGTGTGACAAGTAGATCAACCGACTCACCAGCCTTTGATACCTCCCTTTGTCTACCGATGGACTGCTAGTATCTCCTCCGAATTTAGTATTAGGTTCCACTAGAGTGCAAGCTCCTTTTCCTCCCAGCAGACCTGTTTCCTTTAGAAGATTTAGAATATACTTGCATTGGGATAGGAAAATACCTTTTCCCAAGAAGTATTTGAGTGAACCCAGGTCTTTTATTTCAAAATTTTGAGCCAACTTGTTCTTTAGGACCTTATGTTCTTCTATGTCATCCCCTGTGACAATAATGTCATCCACATAAACTAGAAAAGCAGTCACTTTTCCCTTTAATGAGTGCTTAAAAAAGAGAGTATGCCCCCACTGCTCTGATGGTATCCCATGTGTCTCTTGGCCTTGGAGAACCTATCAAACTAGGCTCTCAGTGACTGCTTGAGGCCATAGAGTGCCTTCTTCAACTTGCACGCTTCATCTGATTTTCCTTTCTTAAACCCTGGCGATGGTTTCATGAACACCTCTCTTCTAAATCACCATGAAGAAATGCATTCTTCACATCTAGTTGTTGTAGTTGTCATCCATAGTGGGCCACTAGAGATAAAAGGATCCTCACAATGGTCATCTTTGCTACTGGAACAAAAGTCTCCAATTAGTCAATCTCATACAATTGGGTGTAGCCCTTAGCCACTTATCAAGCCTTGTATCTTTCCAAAGACCCATCTGCATTATATTTTAAGTTAAAAATCCATCTACAACCCACTAGAACCACCCCTTTTGATCTAGGCACTAGATCCCATGTTTTATTTTTCTCCAATGCTCCCATCTCCTCCTACATAGCTTGCTTCCATTTCTGACCCTTTAAAGCCTCATCCACCGTTTTAGGGATGACAATAGTGTCTAGGGAAGTCAGAAAGCTTTTATGCCTTTGGGAAAGTCTGTGGTAGGAGATATAGTTGGCTAGAGGATGCTGGGTGCAACTTCTAATCCCTTTTCTAATGGCAATAGGAATATCCAGATCATTAGGGTTAGAATTAGAAAGAATGAGACATTTTAGTACTTGGATGGGAATCAGATGTTGATCCTTGTTGAGATTGTAGAATAGGCTCAGGTCTTCTATGGTACACAAAAGGAGAGCCCTTGAACCTTACTGAGGATGAAACCTCAAGTTTACCTGCTTGGTCAGGGATGTTTTGCTCATTGGAAATAGGTGAGTGATGATCAAGGATTGGTTCAAATGTTGATCCAATGGTCTCTTCTGTCTCTGTAGGAACTAAATCTAAATTAGGAAGGAAACTTCCTTGGTCACCCATCTGCTGATTCTCTCCTTGGGGACCAAGGTGAGAAGAGCCAAAAAAATGGTTGAGATTCAACAAATGTCACATCCTTAGAAACAAAGAATTTTCTAGTGGAAAGACGGTAGCATTTGTAACCTTTTTGGGTAGGTGAATAGCTAAGAAAGAGACATCTAAGAGCCCTAGGATCAAGTTGTCTCAATTTTGCTTAGGAATTTGAACAAAGGCTACACAACCAAAGACTTTAAGGGAAAGAGAGTTATGTAGGCTGATGTCAGGAAAATGGGATGAAAGGCATTGAAAAAGACTTTGATGGCCAAGCAGTTTAGAAGGTACTCTATTAATTAAGTAGGCTACTGTGAGTAACATGTTTTTCAGTAATGGAAAAAGAGGATGTCCTAGCCAATAAGAATGAAGCCAGATGTGAGTAAGAGTTGTAGAAGACTGGGATGAGCAGGCTAGCTTAGGTTGAGTCCCTTTAGGCTTCAAATTCTCCCTTCTTAAGAGATACAACCATTCCACTCCTCAACAACACCAATCATCCTCCTCGTGTTCACTTCTTGAAATTCACAAGCATGAGAAGAAAAAAAAAATATGGCAATTGAGATCCTTAGTAATTTGATAGACAGAAATCACGTTGGTAGATAGGTTAGGAACATGCAAAACCTGTTTGACAGGAAGAATAGGGCTAATAGTGACCGTGCCCTGACCTTTTATAGGAATGGACGTCCCATTGGCACTGGTAATATGTTTAGGAATTTCAAGTGACTTATAAGTGTCAAAAATAGTGAGGTCATGAGACATGTGATCTGTAGCCCCTGAGTCTGGAATCCACAAGTTATCCCTATCGGTTTTTTGAGGCAATAAGAGAGTTAAGAGTGCTAGCAGTTGCCTTGTTGGGAAAGAAAGCATGACCCATCCTAAATGGTTTTCAAAAACACCTTAAGTTTGTTGATTTCATCTGCATTTAGTTGGTTGAGATTAGCTCTAGCAATAGATTTTGCCTTATCCATAACCTCCTCTTGCTTGCTCGAAAGGTAGGCTTGATTCCTAGAGGGTAGATTTCTGAAACTCCCTATTTTTTGCAGCATGACCTCCTTTCCATAACGTTTGAAACAAGTCTCCCGAGTGTGTTTAGGTTTTTTACAATAGGTGCACCACAATCCTTCTTTCCCTTGTGACTTGGGTGACCCCTCAAACTTCCATTGTGAGTTATGAATTTTGTTCCTTCTCCCTTATTAGTTAGCATGGCTGATCCTTTAGAGTTGGTCTCACCAAGCATAGCTATTCTCCTACTCTCCTCACTTTGGACAATAGAAAAAACTTCCTTAAGGGATGTAAGTTTTTCTTTTCCAAGGGCTTGTACCCTAACCTAGTCATATTTTGCATTGAGACCTACTAAAAACTTTACAATTCTATCCCTCTCAAGAATAAAATTAAGGGTGGCTGCATCTTCACTACATATCTTCTTAATGTCTTGGTAGTGGTCAAGTTCAAGCCAATACCCTTTCATCTTATTATAATATTCAGTAACTATTAAGGCCCCTTGCTTAGTGCTACTCAATTTCATTTTAATCTAAAAAATGACTAAGGCATTTTGAACCTTAGAGTAAGTCTGCCTAACCATCTCCCAAATGTCTTAGCAGTGGATAAAAACATATAGTTTTTACTAACTTCATGTTGTATGCACTCCACAGCCATGACATGATCATGGAATCTTTTATGTCCCAAGCTGGGAATCTGGGATCTGATACCTTGGGGCCTAATACTGTTAAATGGCCTATCTTTCCTCTTTCTTTTAGGAAGGTCTTCACCAACTGAGCCCACTGTAGGTAATTTTGGCCATCCAAGTGATAGGAGTGGTGCATCCCGGGTAGATCACTTGTAGGCAGACTTCCTGTGGGCTGATCAAACGGATTAGTCTCTCTTGAGGTCGTAGATAGAGCAATCTTGGAGATTTCAGACATATTTGGTGAGATAAACGGAGTAGGATGGTGTAGTAAAGGCAAAATAGCAAGGAGGAGTTGAAGGCACTAGCTTTCGAAGGATGGCAATGAAGGCTAGGAAGAAACATAAAGTATTGGGGTGCAATGAAGGCTGGAAAAAATTAGAAGCACAGCTCTAATACCATGTAAGAATGAATGAAAACCATGTGTCTCTTTTCATTATCATACAACCCTAGTTACAGGGTGAGTATTTACAACTTAGGAAAGTTTACAACAATACACTTTAGGAAAGTATCCTAAATTGGAATTAGGAAACTATCCTAAATAGAATTTAGAAACTTCTAAAAAACTCAACACTTTAGATTAGCTTCCAACCGTGGACGACAGCTTTCCTTTCTTTTTTCTCTTGAATTTCACATAGGAATCAACACATATTGAATTGAGTGTGAATTTCCACACAAGAGGTGGTAAAGATGGAAAATAGTTTTGAATGATTTTTCATTAGATGTACCTAAATAGTACATGAAAATCATGAATAAAGGTGATAAAATAACGAAACCCTTGTTTTGAAGGCACACGACTAGGACCCCACACGTCAAAATGAACTGGAAATGGGGAACTGACATGCTTATTGACTCTACTTGGGAATGAACTAGGATTATGTTTCCCGAGTAGACATGACTCACACTCTTAAGGTAAATATTGGACAAATTGGGAACCATCTTCTTTAGACTAGATAGAGATGACTCACACTCTAAGGTAATAAGCAATTTACCTCTAGGGGCGAAGCAATGGTAGTATGAGCCACAGACGGAGCAGATGAAGAGAGATAGTATTGTGAATAAAATAATCTGTGTATTCTACTAAAAGTGTATAATATAAGAGAGTATATATACAAGTATTTTAAGTTAATTACATTAATATCCCTTACTTATTTTATTTAACACTCCCCCTCAAACTCGAGCATATATATTGAGCATGCCAAGTTTGGTACAAATGTAATTTACACGAGAACCTCTAAGCAACTTGGTGAGTAAATCAGTCAACTAATCGTTGGAACCCACATATGTTGTAACTATATCCCCAGAGAGCACATTTTCTCTAACAAAGTGATAATCAATTTTAATATGCTTGGTTCTTTTATGAAACACGAGATTAGAAGTAATATGCATTGCAGCCTGATTGTCACAAATCCGTTGCATAGACTTGACCTACGTAACTCCCAACTCTTCAATTAATTGTTTCAGCACATTACATATTAGCTCACATATTGTTACGACCATTGCTCTATATTCAGTTTTTGCACTAGAACTGATGACAACAATTTATTTCTTACTTTTCCAAGAGACTAGGTTTCCACCACAGTATCCAGATGTGGATCACCTATCACTAGGTGATCCTGCCCAATCAACATTCGTATATCCCACAATCTGACTGTGTCCATGATTATGATATACTATATCCCGACCGGGGGGATTAATGGTGGCGAAGGCACAGGTCCTCAGTAGTAGCGGTGAAGTTAGCGACGGCAGAAGGAAAGCGAACAGGTAGTCGAAAAGAACAAAGAATAATATGCCGCAAGATGAAAGGATGGAGCAATTAGCAATGGCTACTAACGGAGAAGACGACGATGACGAAGATGAAGGCGGCGGTCATCGAATGACGACTGAAGGCAAACAGTCGTGATCGACTAGTGGCTATTCCAGAAAACTGAAATTGATGGTAACAAAACTAGATCTCACGACAACGAGTAACGAGGTGGCCAATGGCGGAAAGAACAAGCCGACAGCGGCATCGAAGGGCAGCAACGGCGGGATCTAGGGTTAGGGTTTTAGGAATGGCTCTGATACCAGTTAAACCCAGGATTAAGCGCTTACCACCGTACCAAAAGTTATAGTTGTTAGTAGAGGCGCAACTTTATTTCCTTAAACCCTGGCAATACAGAACCTCCACAGCGAGCTCCTAGAAGAATTTTGGGTTCTAGGGACCCGACAATCCCCCCCCCCAAAAAAAAAAAATTTGCTTCTACAGCGGCTCGAACTTGCAACCTCACTCTGATACCATGTGAATAAAATAATCTATGTATTCTATTAAAAGTGTATAATACAAGATAATATATATACAAGTATTTTAAGTTAATTACACTAATACCTCTTATTTATCTTATTTAACAAGTATAATCCTCGAGACTCATGCCTTGTGCTAATTGTTTGGCTAATCCTTTGATCTTGAACAAAGATAAAATTAGACAAAAAGGTTATGACATAATTAAACTCACTAGTAAGTTAATTGATAGAAAGTAAATTAAAGGAACATTGTGATAAATGTAGAACAAATGATAAGGGCAAAGTGGAAAGGGGTTTAACACTCCCAATACTGTTGATTGATGCTTGAGAGCCATTAACTAGTGTAACACGAGGTAAAGACTCTGAACTTTGGATATTAGAGAATAGAGAACTATTATCAAACTTGTGGTTAGTAACACTTGAGGCAAAGATCCATGGACCGAGAGAAGAGGATTGTGTAAAACAAGTAGTGGGGTTATCGGTGTGAGCAAAAGATGCTATAGATGACGGGTTGTGCTGTGTTGCTTGGAACTAAAGGAATTGAGCATACTCTTCCCTTGAGGTAGTTTGTAATACCCCATATTACATGGTGTTGAAAATAAATAATTTTGATTATTTTGAAAGGATCTCAGGTGGTCCGGGAAGCCCAAGAGCCGGTTTCGAAAAATTAATTAATAAAATTATCGAATTAGCGCCCGGTACTTAAATGTCCAGAAAAGAGGGCAAGAGATTAGTGAGTGTCTCGAGATAAGGATAATGATGCTGGAAGCGATCCGATCGGGAATAATTTTCGGAATAATTTCGGTACAAGCCCAAATGGGTGCCAGTCCCGAATGGTTGTAGGAGACCTCTGGGAAGCTGAGGAGACCCTAAGGGTTGTCCGGTTTTGTGAGTAAGGCAACTCTGAAGCGTTTTTGGGTCAAATAGAGATCCCACGCAGGCGCAGGGACGGAATTGATATTCCCGAGTAAGTATCGGTTATTAATTTTTGGGAAAATCAATAATCGAAGTGGTGTGGTGATAATTAATTAAAACTTGGAGGGTCCAAGTGTAATTATAAAATCCCCAAGTGTAATTAGAAGATTCCTCAAGGGAATTAATGAGAAATTAGTGGGGTTAAGTGTGTAATTTATAAGTGTGTGTATATATATATATATATATATATATGAACGCGCACACTGGAGGCAAGTTGCAGTAAAATTTGAAATCAAATTTCAAAATGTGAAGCATTTTGCCGAGAGCGAGAACAGAGAAGAGAGTGAATGAGAGAGGGAGCTCGGGACTGGGAATATGATCGAGAGAGAGGGAGAACGAGTGAGGGAGATGGTGGCCGGCCGATGGCCGACCAGCGACCTACAACTAGCGGCAGCGGTGGATGCTTGAGGCAGCAATCGTGGCTGAGGCAGAGGCGATGGCGCGGGGATGCGCTGAGGCGGCCGTCGATGGCTCAGGTGCGGGTTACATGTAGTGGTTAACACTTGCGTGATGCGAGAACTAGTGGACCTATAGCCATATGAAGGACTAGTGATGTGGGGGCTGATAGGTTGATGCCTCAAACCTTAGTGGGTTGTGAGGATGCGTGGGGCTAGCCTCATTTGCATGCATTTGACATACATAAACATGGTTATATTCATATTTTCATGCGTTGCACCCTTTCTGAGTCTTTATGACTCATGAGGTTTTACCTCTTGTGTAGATGTTGCAAGTCCAGATGCAAGCAAGGATGGCACCGGGAGGCTATTGTGGCAACTAGTTATGTTGCCCGAGTTGTGTATTTTATTATCTCTTGTATATACCATTGGGAGTAAATGTATGTGTTGTTGAGCGTTAAATGTATTTAATTATTGTAATCATCATAGTGTGATAAATGATTGTGAGATTGTTCGTTGTATATGGCTTAGTTGGACAAGCTGAGTTTCAGACCAAGTAAAGATCAGCGAGGTATATTCTCATAAATCGTAATACTCAACGAAGTGTTTGTTATGCTAGTTTTGTGCCTAGGTCACCTCTGGCTTGCTATGAGGCGAGCTGAAGAGAGGTGAAGCTCGCTCGGGTTTCGGGTCTCGGTCCGCTGAGTTTTTCTTGTTTGAGTTGGGATCGATTCCTGAGTGGAGCGAAGGAAAGGACGAAGCCTAGTTCCCACCTAGGGCGTTTCCTGTTGAAACATAGTCCAACCCTTCTGTTGTGATTTGTCGGGTGAGGAATCCGGTCGATTATTTACCGGTGGCGCCCGTAAGTGAGAGCGGGTCGTTACAGTTGGTATCAGAGCTTGGCTAGCTATAAGAATGGGGAAAGTTAGCGTGCTAGTGGTATCATGTATGGTCGGATAAGTGATTAATGTGAGTAATTGCCAGAGTTTTGGAATAAAGGATGTTTGGCATGATTTGGATGTAAGTCGGAATGTCCTAACTGCTGAGTTGGGGTCGAGAATAGTTGGTTTGTGGTCTCGAGATTGTGATGTGAGATTGATCCGATCGCCTCGAAAGTAAGGATATGTGGTCCGAGGACCCTAGGGATTGGGTCGAGGCGTTGAGACCTGCAATGGTTTGAATGGTATGCTCGGATGTACTCGTAAGAGGTATATGGGTCAGGGCAATGGGGAACCGAAAACCCAAGTGTGGGTGTGGTGTCAAGAAACTTGAATATTGGAATTTGGGTGTATGGTATGTTCTAAGGATGAGAATTCCTTGAGATTGAAGTGTTAAGGCTCGTGTGGGGACACGAAACCGATGCATGACCAGTCCGAGAAAGGATTAGTGGAGTATCCCTATGTTAGGGATTTGTCGAGCATGTTCGAGAGAATAGAGTTGCCCCTTGGAAGTGGTACAGTGAGGTTCTATGGGAAGTGTGCATGTAATGCATTTGTATGTCATGGTCAGTGAAGACATGACGTAAGCAAAATCTGGAAGGACTCTGAGGGGAGTCGGGATGCTAGATGTATCTGATACGATGTGATCGTATTGTCATGATGATCCCGGAGAGGATGTGCTTAGGGTATGAGTGGACCCTAGCGGGTGTTTGTATGAGATGGAAATCCCAAGTGGATCGAGCTGGAATCCAGGGAAATCCAGATTTGGGATTAAGAAGTCGGGCATGCGTTAATATGCGTGTGAGAGCCATCAGGTTAGAAGTCCTAGTTGTGAAGGGCCAAAAGACCGTTCATGTGATTGATGGATGAGGGGCCAATCAAAACTCTCATTATGACGCTTGGGGTCTGGTGGGACGCCTAAGGTCAGGAGATGAGAGGTGAATAGACCCTCATTATGATGCCTGCGGTCATGATAACGTCTAAGGTCTCGAGATCTTTGATGGGAGACGAGGAGGTCACCCAATGAAGGGTATGAACAGGTGTGTGGGTCGAGGGTGATGAGTGTGTGGCAACAGGACATCCATGGGCTATGCGCGCACAAGAAATGCCAACTTTGGATGCTGAATGGGCATGGGCATGGTGAGTGATGTGGAGGCCCCGAAATTTTAGTTCCAAGTCATGGAAGCCCGAGCAAGGCATGCGGGAAGGCCAGGTCGGGCAGAGTGACTGAATGCATACGTGGGTGTGCAACGAGAGACGGGAGGTCTCGATTTACCTGGAGGGTAATGGTAGGTGTTCTATGGCTATGGGTACAGAGCTTGAGATAGGCTCAGCATGTTGGTTGTGGATTGAGAGATTGTTGATAATCAAGCTCTGGGATGAGCTAGGTGGTGAAATGAATCATGATGGATTTGGATCCACTGTTATGGAAAGTTGGAGCTTTCAAATGTTGAGTGAGAGTCGTGAGGTATGATCTTGTGGGGTAAGATCATGAGACCTCAAGATGTGAAGTGGTTTAAGAGTCTCTTAAGCAGGTAAGAGATGCAGAGTCTTGAGAAGCAAGGCTCATGATATGAGCTTGAGGTTATCAAGGCAAGGATAACCAAGTAAGATGGCTTGGGTAAGATGGTGGTGGAACCATCATAGCTCAGGGAGGTTTTAAGTAGCTTTGATGCTATGGGTGCAAGGCTCGATGTGACGGATTTGATGCTATGGACCGTGTGGCAGAGGACTAAGGAGTTGGCTCGCGTTGAGAGCAAGTGGCCCATGGGCCTGAGCAATTTAGTGAACTGCAGGTGACGGTCAGATGCCAAAGATCTGGAGTAGCACCTTAGGAAATTTGGTCAGGTGAGACCGATAGCCTTTTGCAAGGGATAGGACATCTAGAGTAGTTTTATGGAGAAATCGCAGAACGCGGTAATGTTCTGATAGACTAGTAGCCGAGTAAGAAGCTTGGTGGGGTGATGCTACGAGGTGCGAAGCAGACAGTGGGACCTGAGTCATGCTGTAGGAAACTGTTGTTGGGCCAGTGTAAGGGAGCAACACGGTATTGATGATTAGGTGTTGACTTTCTGAAGCACAGGCCAACACGATGGGAAACCAGTGTTGGGCCAGTGTATGGGAGTGTGGGAGTCACACGGTAGTGATGACCAGGTGTTGGCTCGCTTAAAGCATGGGGCAACACAGTGAATATGCAGATGGTCAGGGGCTGAAGATCTGTGAGATGCACGATAGGGGTGGCGAAAGCGGTGGTCAGTTCTGCAACTCAGCTGCGAGTAATAGGCGGTGTTGAGGCGGTTTAACGAATGTTGATGCGTTATAGCATCTCGAGATGTTTGCGAAAGAAACCTGTGGAAAAGAAACAGGTCTAGCGTGGGAATAACGCTACAGTTGATGCCTACGGTTGACGGGTCTAATGTTAAGGACCACTGGATATAGACAGTTAGTTCACAGGAGGGACTGCAGCCCTCTATGTGGAGTAACCCGTCTGCGGTGGAGACGATTAGATGCCGAAAACCTGGGGTGTGCTGTAGGTTATGTTTGGGCCAAACCTAAATTTCCGAGAGGGTTGAAGTATCGTGGTAGTGCCTTTTGTTGTCATGGTAGCAGAAGGTTTGTAAATCGGTTGGGTGATGTCTTGTAATGTGATATCAAGATGCGTAGCGATGCTCCTTGCTAAAGGATGCTAATACAGTTGTGGTTAAATTTGACTGAAATGGTTATGGTAAATTTGGATGATGGACCCAGTGTGACCTTGCGATAATGCGGGAAGATGGGTTTATTGGTGGAGTTGGCAAATGGCTCCAGAATGTTACGTAAGTGCCGTGGAGGGCGAGACTTACGAGTTGGAAGCCAACCATGAGAGGAGATTATTGAAGCGTGCGAAGGTTTCAAGTAAAGGAGATCTCTAATTCTGTGATGTGAGTTGTGGCAGGCTGAACAAGTGGATAAGGCACGGTTCAAAATCCATGAAGGGTTGAAATTGCACAGTCTAGTGTGATCCTGATTGTGTCGGTGAGAAAATGAGGAAGTATCCTCATGCAGCACTGGATGGGTTTTCAGTTGTTGACACGGGATCAGTGGCCAGGTGGTAGCACCTAATGGCAATGATAGGAGCGTGAGGCTCGAGGGCTGTGATGTAAAGCCTTGTTGATTGACCGTGTACATAAAAGTTCAGTGGGTCTTGGTGGCTAGACCAGGCGAATTTTGAGAAAGAGATCCAAAATAATAAAAGATGATTGGTCAGGGCAGAATTGTGCCGCTTGAAGGAGTGTTACTCCGTAGCGGGAGTTATAGATGGTAGTGTTGAAATGTAGCCTGGGTAGAACTTGAGATGTTCTTCCAAGAAAAGTTGAGCATGGGGCAACAGTGTAGGATGAACTTCCTAAGGCGCTCCAACTTTATCAGGAGAGATCACCCGGGGAAAGCCAGCGTAATGGCAAGTACCTGAGTAGGAAGATGAGTCCTATGGTATTAAGTGGAAGTGTGGGTTCCACGGGATTAACATGGGGTGATTTCCAGTGAGTGGAGCTTAAATCGAGGCAATAGTCGATGATTGCAAGTGTAGTGCCTGGAGGAAGGTTGTGTTGGTTGTGAGCCGAGCGATCCGGCTAGAGCTAATTGAGTTGGTCAGATGAAAGTTGAGGGCGAACTTAAAATGTCGCCAGTGGGTGACAAGAGCTCGAAAGAAGAGCTTGTGGGACGAAATTGGTTCCTAGATATGGTGTTTAGGTGATGAGATCACCTAATAGCTGTGGGTGATACAGCTAAAGGGACGCCTTGTGTGGGAAATTGATAAGATTTGACCTCGTGGTTAGGGATTAATGGTTGTGAAGAAAGTATCTAGTGGAGTCGATTGGTGACCGGCCGGGGGTAGCCGATGGCGACCGAAGACGCTGACTGGTGATAGGGGTAGCAGCAATGCAACGTCTGGCTATGGTGGTGTGGCGTCGTGAAAGCAGTCGGCCAATAGCGTAGGTGGCTCTGGAGTCGCGGTTGCAGTTGAATGTAGCGCCAAGCGATGGCAAGAGGTCGTCTTAGCTGATGATGGTGGCATAGAGCCCATGTGGTTGCTCATCGAGTGGTGTGAGATGATTGAAGCAAAAGTTATAAAAGTCCGGGAGAAGCTAGAGTCTCTTAGGGAATTAGCTAGTTGCTATAAGCATAGCAAAGTGATATGTGGAAGGCGGCCTAAGAGTGGGGTCGTGCTGGTTGCGATGACCAGTGAGATTCATGGAGTAGCGAGTTTTTCGAGGTGACATAGTAGTGTCATCGTCGCTGTCAGGGAAAAGATGTTGTCAGGAAGGTCAAAGGTAACTATTGTGCATGGTAGGACCTCGAAGCTGAGTGTGAATGGCCATGAAGGCTGGTGCCTGTGAAATTTGAGATGCAAGGAAATTCGTTGCTGTCATGGTGTTGTCCTTGTCGAGGAGGACAGAGGGAACCATTATGCATGGTTTAAGTCAGGTGTTTATTACGGATTGAGAATGAATTTGATTTAAGATGGCTGGAAGTGTCGTGCCTTTAGAGTAAAAGGCTCTGTTGAGAAATGGTGAGAATTGAAAGGTCCCAATGAAATTGAAGCTGGACGAGTAAATTCAGCTAGAAGACCGCTACAAGAGTGGGGGTGTAACCATGCTAGCTTGTGATGGTGCGGACCAAAGGCACAATCATCCTGCAGGTGCGATGCAATAAGTGATTGTGCAGATGGTAATAAGCCAATCACTTGTGCCACGCACCGTGGGTGATGACGAGGGCCGATTAATGGTTCCGCGACTTTAAGCGCAATGGTAGGATCCCTGACTTGTGGTAGGGTTATCAGCCAAAGTAAGACCTAGCATGGAGCATGATTGTAAAAGCTGAAATGGGGCGAAAAATTGAAGGGGGGTTGCTCAGTGAAAAGTCCCTTGGTATGGGTATGAGACCCTTACGAGCGTGCAATATCGGCCAGAAAAGAAGGCCAAAGTATTCTGTGTGCTTATGAGAGAAACTCCTGGTTGGGAGAAGATTGTGGCCCGAGCATGGTTAAGCTCGAAGTGAGAATGAAATGGTGCGTGCATCGCCAAACTCAAGGTGGTCTCGAGTAGTGCATGTGTGGTTGAAATGTGAAATAACCTAGCATGGTGTTGAGTATATCGATTATGCATAATCGTATCGATAAATAAGGGTCGGTTGGTCAAGGTAATAGACTATGTATGGAATGGTCGAACCTGGCTGGGTGGGCCAATTGGTTGCTTCCCGTGAATTGCTAGCATGGTTAGTTGATCGGTAATGAGAGATTGCCATGAGGATCGACTCAAACTATGCATGCTTGTGATTAATGGCAGTATGCCATGGTGGAATGGGTGTCAGAGTGTCTTGTGGGCACTAAAAGACACATTGCGGCCGATGATCAGTGCTAAGACGTTGCTGGTTGGACCAGCATAAAATCGTGGCCATGTGTGTTTGGCAATGGGAAACGTTGCCGTGTGTGATCGGCGTAAAATCGTGGTAGACTGATCAATGATGCAATGTTAGCAAGAGTTCGTTTTGATTGATGGGAAAATGGGAAGTAAAATGCAAAGCGACGCTTCGAGGCAGAGAAAATCCATCCAGAAATGGATATCGTTGCAGTAAGCATGACCAGCGACCAGTGGTGCGATTTGGCTGGAGGCCAAGGCGGTATTCGGTTGGTGAATGTCCTCGAGAGGCGGAGGACCAAATGCCTAAGTGAAGCCTTGAGGTGGGAATAACCCAAGGTAAAGGCTGAGAAATGGTTCAGCTATGAGATTCTCGAGCAGGGGATTCGGAGAGTAGCCGGAGAATGTGATTATCTTGGGCAAGAGATTAAGGCAAAGTGAATTTCGTCCTTTAAGGGGGGTGGAATGTAATACCCCATATTACATGGTGTTGAAAATAAATAATTTTGATTATTTTGAAAGGATCTCAGGTGGTCCGGGAAGCCCAAGAGCCGGTTTCGAGAAATTAATTAATAAAATTACCGAATTAGCAACCGGGAATTGGATGTCCAGAGAAGAGGGGAAGAGATTAGTGAGCGTCTCGAGATGAGGGTAATGACGCTGGAAGCGGTCCGACCGGGAATAATTTTCGAAATAATTTCGATACAAGTCCGAATGGGTGCCAGTCCCGAATGGTCGTAGAAGACCTCCGGGAAGCTGAAGGTATCCTAAGGGTTGTCCGGTTTTGCGAGTAAGGCAACCCTGAAGCGTTTTCGGGTTGAATAGAGATCCCACGCAGGCGCCGGGACAAAATTGATATTCCCAAGTAAGTGTCGGTTATTAATTTTTGGGAAAATCAATAATCGAAGTGGTGTGATGATAATTAATTAAAACTTGGAGGGTCCAAGTGTAATTATAAAATCCCCAAGTGTAATTAGAAGATTCCTCAAGGGAATTAATGAGAAATTAGTGGGGTTAAGTGTGTAATTTATAAGTGTATATATATATATATATATATGGACGCGCGCACTGGAGGCAAGTTGCAGTAAAATTTGAAATCAAATTTCAAAATGTGAGGCATTTTGCCGAGAGCGAGAACAGAGAAGAGAGTGAATGAGAGAGGGAGCTCGGGGCCGGGAATGTGATCGAGAGAGAGGGAGAACGAGTGAGGGAAATGGTGGCCGGTCGATGGCCGACCAGCGACCTGCAACCAGCGGCAGTGGCGGACGCTTGAGGCATCGGTCGTGGCTAAGGCAGAGGCGGTGGTGCGGGGATGTGCTGAGGCGGCCGTCGATGGCTCAGGTGCGGGTTGCAGCAGCTCACGGTGATGATGACGGCGGTTGCCGAAGGCCACAGCTGTGACGACAGAGGCAGGCAATCGGCCATGGCAGCTTGCTGGTGCGGCTGTGCTTGCGGGCGGTGGTTCGCGATGGCTCATGCCTGCGACGGTGGAGGCCGGTAGTGGCCGGAGATAGGCGTGATGACTGGCGGAGGGCCGGATGGAGGTGGTCGGTAGCGACCGTGCACGGTTGCAGGCGGGTCGGCGCACAGAGGAAGAAGACGCGCGCGGGAAGCCAAGGAGGAAGAAAGGAAAAATAAAAGAAAAAGAAATAAAGGAAAAAGAAAATAAAGAAAATTTGGGAAAATAGGAGGAAATTCCAGAAAATTCTAGAAAAAGTCTAGAAATTATTTCGGGACACGAGGAGCGTGTTAGAGGCTTGAGATCCGAAATTTAGGTGCGAGGTGGCAGCTCAAGAGGCAACGCCGGTGTAGGCAATTGGTCGAATTTCTTCTCCAGATTGATTGAGGTAAATTTATAATTCCTTTTCAAATTAATTTCCATTATTTGAGATAATATGGAATAGGTTATGGTTGGATTACGACCATAGTTGGGGTTGTTTGTAGTTGTTGGCGAGTGGATTTTGCGGTGAATAACAAACGCGTAGGCCCTAATGTGATGTTAATAGAGTTGTGGTTTTGTGTATTTGCCTCTAGATTCGACTGGGAAGGCAATAACCCTAGAGGAACTTGAGGTTCAGGCTGGAGTTCGTGTCGAAGCAGAGATGAGGCTCCGAGCCAGGTAAGGGATAGCCCCATGTGGAGGTGGCTTTGCAAGTTGGTAAATATGTTCGATAATGTTTTTATGTTGCGTTTGCATGTAGTGGTTAACAGTTGCGTGATGCGAGAACTAGTGGACCTATGGCCATATGGAGAACTAGTGATGTGGAGGCTGATAGGTTGATGCCTCAAACCTTGGTGGGTTGTGAGGATGCGTGGGTCTAGCCTCATTTGCATGCATTTGACATACATAAACATGGTTATATTCATATTTTCATGCGTTGCACCCTTACTAAGTCTTTATGACTCATGAGGTTTTACCTCATGTGTAGATGTTGCAAGTCCAAATGCAAGCAGGGATGGCGCCAGGAGGCTGTTGTGGCAACTAGTTGTGTTGCCCAAGTTGTGTATTTTATTATCTCTTGTATATACCATTGGGAGTAAATGTATGTGTTGTTGAGCGTTAAATGTATTTAATTGTTGTAATCATCATAGTGTGATAAATGATTGTGAGATTGTTCGTTGTATATGGCTTAGTTGGACAAGCTGAGTTTTGGACCAAGTAAATATCAGCGAGGTATGTTCTCATAAATCCCCAATACTCAGCGAAGTGTTTGTTATACTACCTTTGTGCCTGGGTCACCTCTGACTTGCTATGAGGCGAGCTAAAGAGAGGTGAAGCTCGCTCGGGTTTCGGGTCTCAGTTCGCTGAGTTTTTCTTGTTTGAGTTGAGACTGATTCCTGAATGGAGCGAAGGGAAGGACGAAGCCTAGTTCCCACCTAGAGCGTTTCCTATTGAAACATAGTTCAACCCTTCAGTTGTGGTTCGTCGGGTGAGTAATCCGGTCGATTATTTATCGGTGACGTCCATAAGTGGGAGCGGGTCGTTACATAGTCACTGAAGACAATCTATTAGGGGTTGTATTAGTCGCTCCAGGATGATCACGTCCACGACATCCACCATATCTCTTGAGTTGTGAGACTTCTCAACTTGCTAGCCATTCTTATCTTCTAGTTTGCAAACTGCATCATGTGCACCCCTATGGTCATCAAAGTCAATAAAAGCATAACCTAGCCGCCTTTTTGCAACCTAAACACTGCATGTAACTCCAAACATGCAGAATTCATCTTCAAGCTCTCACTCAGTGACTTATGTGTGTAAGTTTCCAATGTAGACAGAAGACATCTTGGCGTTCCTAAAACCCTAGACCAGAACAACAGTACCATACAACTAGAACAACCACAATGCAATGCAACCAAAGAGAATGATTTCAGATCAGAGTTATCGAAAGGATGCGAATGTGATGCGTCACTGTCAGCGACTTTGACCTTGATTCAGTTGCCCAAGAAGATAGAATGCACAAAGGGAAGGTCAGATCTGGTGAAGTTCTCGTCAGATCTGGTAGATCTATGCTGTCATCATTGGATATGATTAGTTGGAGCTGGAGACGAGTGCTGAGATGATGGCGAGCGGGCAACAAGCACATATCTGTTGAAGAGATGCGATCCTGTTTGCCTCACCTTGCGTTGTGTCGCGTCTAAGTTGTTGTTGGAACTGGAGGAGTCATCAGAAGGAGGCATCGCAAGAAGGACATTAAGAAAGATGCATTGCGGTTGCAACAATCAAGACACTGACTGAAGGTGACAGCAACAGCGGCAGTGGCTGTTTAAGAAGCTAGGGTTTTTTTTTTTTCCTTTTAATAAAAGGCTAGGGTTAGGGTTTTGGCTGTGATACCATTAAAATAAAAGAATGTGGAAGTGTATTTCATAAATGAGGTGTACAATTTCTTCTATACATGCATCCTATTCTAATGTAAGGAAACAGTATATTCTTAGGATATACACAAAATACATACAAATCTTCTAAGTATATATAGTTAATATAAAGATCATAAGCAAATATCATGATCCTCTTAACAATAACTATATATTTTTGTTATTCCTGGGGATGCAGTTAGATGATACGATACTAAAAACAATTGAGATAGCTCCAGATCAAGAATTAAGGGAAGCTAGAGATTTGATCCTGCGCGTTCGCAGGAGGGACTTGTACCAGGTATTCAAGCTCAAGTGTGTATTTCAATCAATCTTAATTATTTCATGTCTAAGAGTCTCAGTTGCAGTCTCATAACATGCATCAAGTTGACAGGCTTGGTTTTGACCATTGAGAGCTGTGAAAGGTGAAGTTTAAGCTAGATCTTTCATTTATACATGCAGTTCTGTAATGAGTATACAGTTCCTAAAGACACAGTTGAAAATTTCAAAGATGTTACAGCACAGGATATTGTTTGCTCACAGGTGCTTACACAAACTTTGTTATTGATGTTCTATACATACCTGGGTTTTTTTGCTATAGACGAGGGTGGGTTTTCTCATTTTGGGACACTGGGTGATCTTTATTGTGCAGAAAACTAGTGGAGTCATTTTAAGAGAGGAAGATGTTGCCATTTGCAATGTCAGGATTGATTTGACACGTGGGAGGCTTAATCCTCTTGAGAGGTATTTTAAATTATAACAGGTTATTTATGCTAATTTCGTGGTTCACCCCTTCCTATCCCCTCTCTCACACAATATGCTCATTAACTGAATATTCTCTCTTTCTTTTGCATGTACGGACTCTTTCAGCATCAATTTTTTTAAGGTATGGTGTTCAATTTTATTGCAGGAACTCTTCATGACTCGTTCTTGCCTATGCTTAATGCTCTTCCTTTATCGTCTCCTTGGTTAAATGTTGATTCCTGTATGGCGTGATGATTATATGATTTTCAGATGGCCTATGAAGTGAACTTTGGTTTTGGGTGCTTGTCCATTGAGCATGTCAATGATTTTCATAGTTATAAGCAGGGCAACACAGCACTATTTTACAATTACAATCCTGTTGTGCACAAAAGAAACTTGGAAACAAATTGGTGATTGTGTTTTCTTATCTACCATGGAAAAGAAGTGGAGAAACTGCTGAAATAATAAACAGAGATTAGGACCACAAATGTTTTGTTTCTTACTGTTCCCTGTGCATGTTGCCTAAAATGCAATATTGGGTGTTACCATGATAAAATTCACTGCATGTTGTTATTAATGATGAGTTAGAACAGAAATGTGTTAGATATTGTTGGAGAAGATAAAGGAAAAATGAGAAATAATTTCAAGCTGTAAACGAGTAGATAAAGAGATAAGAATATGAGATTAATATGAGAAAAGATTGAAAAAGTTCGAACCAAGAAGATAAAGGGAGGGAAGGATAAAGCCTGTCCTAGTTCAAATAAATTCTAATCTGGAATATGTTGTTATCTAAATTGTTGTAATCTACTCCTGTATTTTAGGAGAATTTTCAGGGGATTGTGTGTATATATAAGTGCATCTCTCGGATCAATGAAAGTATGGAAGTACATCCTTTTCATTAAAGCTTCCAACATTCCTTTTATTTTTCAGATATATATATATATATATCTGGGAATAGATATTTGATTGATTGCTTAAAATTTCTATATGCAGATGAAAGTTTAAGTAGTATGGCATTTCAGCTTTGAGTGCGATTATCTATTAATTTTATGTTAATATTTGAAGGCTACAAAGTACTTTTAAGCAAGCCCTAAGATTTAACTCGACTTGTTATGTCTTCATTTAGGGGCACGTTCCACTGATAACATTGACATGCTTTTTTGTTTCTTTTTCTCATTTTACATAGCAAGTTAAACTCACGCTGACAGAATAGAATACTGGTTAATCTGCTGAAGCTGAGTAAGCTGATCTATTTTTTCCTAGTAGGTTTAATAAATGTAATGGGCCTTCTTGGTCATCTAAATCAGATGGAAGTTTCATTTCTTGGTATTTATTTCCTGCATTGTATTTGTGACGATTACAATCTCACGGTGAAGTGATTATTCTTGGACTGTTTAAGCTTTAAGAATACCAAATAATTGCAAACCTAGAGACCAGCAAGAATTTCACAGAGTTAACATAAGATACCATACAATGCAGGATTAAAAACCTCAAATTTGTAGGTATTTGGAAACCGAAAGACAGGGTCGGCCACATGTGTGTTCTGTTATTCTCTCATCAATACCAGTATTCAATATTGGAGATGTAGATTTTGATTCGATTCATAACACCTATGCAAAACTAAACAGATTAGGAATCCTGTTCTAATTAGGAGTTAATTTGTCCTACTTTGCGTCTATAAACACGTGGGCATAATTTTTGTAATCGAAACCTTCTCAAATAGCGAAAAACACCTAGTGTGGTCATGGGAGTAAGCATTCTTTTCTGAACCACGTAAATTTTGTCTTTGTGTGCGTGCGATTTTGTTTCAAGCTTTTTCTTTATTGCTTGATTCGCTCCCTAACATTCAGTTGAATTTGTACTACTTTGTGTGAATCATTAACTTTCTTCTTACTCCCTAATAGAATCTATCCTTTCTAACAGCTATACTTAATTTTCTTCAGGACTATGACAGTGAGGAGAAGTTCTCGATTCCTGATGATCGCATCAGCCACTTGCTCCCAACATCTTATCAAGATATGATAGTGAGGGTGTACTCGAAGAAGCCAGAGCTGGTCAGCACATTATACCACAGTGCGGTTCTTTGTTTTCTCTGCATTTTTATCTGACTAACACAGAATTATTCTAAACAAAATGCAGGTAGGAGCAATTTCCGAGGCTTTTGAAAATTTTCAGCTGAAAACGTACGGAATCAAACCACAGGTGCATGCGACCCCAGAAAAGAAAAAACGGCGCATGTGAGGTAATACATTATTGGCATTAAGCTCTCACCTATTCATTCTTTTTACCAAAAAGCTTCGGTCCCAAACCATCTATGATCTGTTTGCTAGGTCTCAAATTCAAATTGGAGTATTACTGCAAAGTTGCCGGCTTTTCTTGAAGGACGTACTGCATTATATATATATATATATATGTATGTGTGTGTGTGTTGAATCTCAATACCATCGAGCCTTTCTATTCAACTGTGTGGGTATTTTGCATAGTAAAAGTTTTCTGAAGTATTACTTTTGGAGTTGGTGTGATTGTCCATCTCGTAAGTGTAGCCATTAAACCCTTTTTTGTTCCATAGTTTTCTAGAAAGCTTAGGGGGTGTTTGGCCTAATGGTTTGATCTGTTATAGGCTTCGTATGCGGTTTGATTGCTTATAAGCTATTAGTTTAGCATATAAGCTATCAAGCTTATTTTTTTACATATTTGGCATCATCAACAGTTTAAAAGCTATACAGTATAAATGCTAATCTAATAGTGTTTGTAAAAGGCCATCACCCACCAACTTTGCAAAAACAATGCCAAGGACTTTTTGAGTTGACCAATTCATTTACAATTTTACCCTCTTACATTTTCAATATTTACATCTCCTATCCCTTTTCTTCCATCTTCCCTTCAGCGCCTCCTCCATTATTGTCGTGCCAAATCTCCTTAATAAACGGTCATCATCTCTGCCCAACACCATAAGACGCCTAGCATTGTTGCCAGATCTTGACGAAGCCACTGTCGTTGCCTCCCAATGGTATCACTAGATCTCAACAAAGCCATGGTCAACGTCACCGCCTAGAGTTGCAAGGCCTAATGCCATCATCGCAGCCCAGTGTTGCAATCTGGCTCCTCGTCGCTGGATTTGGATGAATCATATACATATACATAATTATATATACATATAGTCACTTAAATAATCAAATTTTCATACATATATATATATACATATAAAAATAAGAAATTTTATATAATATCTCAACATGTATATTAAAAATTTATATAAATTAAATCTAAATTTATACCTAACGTATTATATTAATATATTTTAATAATTATATATAATTTATTAACATGTAATTGTAAGTATTTTAATAATTGGACATCAATTTATAAATTATTTGATTAAAAATTAATATTTTTTAGAGTTTTATTTGTATTATTCAGCTCATGTTTATTTTAGTTTTTTTTCTGAAGTTCTTATAGTTTATTAGGTTTTACAAAGTAAATATATAATTTTTAATTAATAATTTAAAAATATATTTATTCAAACACTTTATCTACTTAAATACTACCTAACTTAAAATTTTAAATAACTTAAAAGCTACCTCAAGAAATGCATAGTCAAACTAAGCCAAAAGTTATTGAATGGCAATAGTTTATAAGTTACCTAACTTATGTTTTGATACGCTTGGTAACATTTAATAACTTAAATGTTATTTAGCTTTTAAGCAAATTCAGCAGCGTTTGAAAAAAGCTCTCTCTCAACTTTTTCAAATAAACTCTTAGGAACTTATTGCGTCAACCAAGCAAATGTCAAATTTATCCTCAAACATTTCAAATATTTGCACACTCTACCCCTTTTCTTATCTTTGTCTTCTTTCTAACTAAACCCATCCTCAGCTTCCTCCATCGCTGCTAAGGCCTTCGTCTCTTCCATGGCAACCAGCGACTATCACCTCCAACCTCATCCCCTATCCCCATCAATCGGTGCCTCTAGAACTATCCCCAACTGTCGCCGTCTTCGGCCTCCATTGCTACCTTCTCCATGTCTTTTGCCGTCATCTGCCTCCTCCATCAACTTCGTCGTCGTCCGTCACCCACAACTCCATCGTCCATCACTACCTCCTCCATCGTTGACATTCCCATCCCCAATCGTTTTATGTGTGTGCGTGTGTATATATATATATATATATTTAACAATCACTTTTATAATTAATATATATATTGAATTAATATATTTTTTAATAATTCTGTATAATTTATCAACATCTAATAGTAAAATTTTATTAATTAGATATGAATTTATAATTTATTTTATTAAAAATTAGTATTTTTATGTATTTTATTTGTATTATTTAGTAACATTTATTTTAGTCTTTTTATTAAGTTTTGATAACTTATCAACTCTTTCAAATCAAACACATAACTATATAATTGACAACTTAAAATATATTTATTCAAACACATTATCAGTTTAAACATTAGCTAATTTTTTAATTCTACACAATTTAAAAGCTAAACAATTTAAAATTTACTTAAAAGAAAGGGTAAGCCAAACACCCCTTTAGTGGGTGCTGAAATGTGCTTCGTGGGAAGTTATATCTGGGCCAGGAATATTTAGTATTTAGGGGCTAATTAGTTAAAAAAAATGTTTTTTTGGTTTTTTTATCTTTACTTGTCTATTTCATCTCCAATTTTTCTTCTTAACAGAAAATTTAAAAAACGTATCCAGTCGTTAAATATGAACAATTATTTTCTTACAAGAAAAATGTTCAAAATGTTTATCTAAAACAGGTGTTTAATTATTACATAGTTGCAATATCTTCTTATTAGTAATATTATTATAATATTACATATATTAACAAATTTATTAATATTATGAAATTAATACTGTCAATACAATAATCATTGATAATATGATAAGATTAACGTTACCAATACCATATTCTTGACATTACTAATATTACAATATTAGTGATAATAATTAATGGTATTGGATATAAATGTTAATTCCTTTCTATAATTTTAGAGAATTTATGATCGTCAAAATTTTATTATCATTAATATTTTTACTGTTTATTATTAGTCAATTTTAAAACCATAATATATAGTACAATAAATTATTTGTTACTAATCAATTTTTGCATTTATTAATATTGTTAATATTTTATATTGTAATTTTATTTATTATTAAATTTGTAATTTGTAATACTAATATTATTGTTACTTAGATATAACAATAAATTTAGAGGTCTAGGAATTGTCTGAGTTGCCGAGTTTTTGAAAATAAGAAGTTGGTTAGAGAGTGTATGGTGTTCCCCAAACCCTTGAATGCTTAAGTTAGATTTGTTGGAAATTAGAAGAGGATGCAGTGTGTTTTGCGTAGTATTTTTCACATATTTGGAGATGAGGGATCATGTCTTATTTATATAGGCGATAGATGAAAAATGGCAAGGCCTTCCTAATCTCGAGATTGTTTGTTTCAACTTTTAAAGAAAAGATCTTGGAGGTAATGGTTTGCATTAAGTATTAGGGGAATCCCTCACGAGAAATTGCTTGAGGGGGTTTATTTGGAGCCCTTCAGCTAAGAGGGTCTCTTGAGTTCTTTTGCTCGATAGATTTTTTTGTACTTATAAGGTTTATCTTCCTATGGGCATTTTGGAAATGGGTCTCCTTAGCCACCTATACATCAATTGCTCCCTGTTCTTTCTTTTGAGTCTCTCAAGTGAAAGAGTAATTTTTTTGTTGAATCATGCTCTCTTTAAGAGGCTTCTTCACAAGAGACTCTTTGATTGCTCACTTGAGGGGGTGATTTTTTAACTTTTATTATGGTCTCTACCATATTGGATCTTTTCGCCTTAATCCATCGATGGATATCCTTTCATGGGCTTTTACATGAAGCGCCACGTGTCTTATTGATTTGTCTCTTAATCCAATAGCCGAGGTCTCCCACGAGCTTTCATCTAGAGTGACACGTGTCCCCGTTACTTCGTCTTCCTGGGGCACATATAAAAAAGTAGGGACCATAATCATTTCCTTTCACTTTTACACCAAGGTGAATTGCAATTTTACCCAACTTCCTAGAAGACTAGTGGCTTTCTCGGACTCATTCCCAGACTTCGCTTCATTAAGAGACTCTCTCGAACTCACTTACAAGTCTTTTCCTCTTGAGAGACCTTTTCGAATTACTTTACTTGAGACACTTATGTTGGATCCTAAGATTCTATTAGACTCCTTCCCTCGAGAGACTTTCTCGAAAATTCTCTTTTTAATAGACTAGATTTCTTCTCTATAACTTCACCACCTTTTCTTGGTAAGTTTATTTAGATTAATGATGAAGGTAAAAAAGACTTGTAGACTCATCTCCCAATGTGAAAGTGCATATAATTTTAGAAACTCCTTCTTGCCTTTTGAGGGATGATTTTGCGAGAATTTTCTCTTCATTTCCTTTTCATGAAGATTACAAAGTAAGACTCCCCAAGGAAGTGAACACTTACACTACCCAGGTGTCCAATAATTGTGTAGGTGTCCACAAAGCTTTGCCAGTGTTCAATTATAGGTGTCCACAAAGCTTTGCCAGTGTTCGATTCCCTCTTCTTAATTTTGGGATGAACTTTTTAATGGAGAATTACTTAGTCTCAGCCTAACTTCATCCCAATGGGTGGGCCCAACTGGTGGCTTTCATTATTCTATGCTACAAGCATGGAATGGAGGCAACCATTGAGATATTTAGTTACTTTTACTAGGTGAAATGGATCAACCGTCGCACGAGCTTTACATGCTCTAGCGACTGTCAAGGGTTAAGAAACTTTTTCTCGATCTTTCGAACAAGGAAGATTTCGAGCTGAAATGGTTTATGGTAAAGCCCCTGGCTAGTTCGAATGTGCCTTTCCAGTGGTGTTGGGAAGAGGAGTAAGAAGCCCATGCAATTCACCTCCCCACCATTAATGAAGTTTTTACTCCACGCCATGAGGTCATAGTATGGTTGATTCCTTGAGTCTCTCATGGTTTTCATGAGTTGTTGACTAGGGAGAATATTTCCATAGCCAAATAGGGTTTTCCTATAGGAGAGGCACAGGTCTTGACAAACTTTTCAACAACTATTGCGATGGAGGAAGGTTTTCCTGGTTTATCCTCTAGTTGAGGGAGGAATCTCTCCCTTAAACTTCGATGAGGATTCTTCCTCCTATTCTTCTTCTACCAATGATTCCTCTTCAAGTGACGAGTGGAGAGAGAGGAGCAACAAAAGACGAAACCATTCACTTGCACACCTCCACACCCTCACATGAGCATGTCTCTTCGAGGGTATTTTTCCTTTGTTTTCTCTTTTTTTTTTTTCCTTCATTCTTTATTTTTTAGGATAAGTCATGTTATTGACACTTATTATCTTCCTTACTCTTGCAAAAATGGGTCATTTCAATGATTATATTCTCAAGGGTTAAACAATGAGGAGGCCCGTAAGCACAAGGTGGTCCTAGAGTAAGAGCGAATAAGCAACCTCACCTTGCTCAAGAGGTTGACGTGTTTGCTCATGCTAAGGCAGCTAGCCAACCATTTTTTTTGCTTTGTGTGCCTTCTCCTTATCCAACAATAGCCCACATGTCTTCCTCTCAACTTCAGATAGTCTATACACCTCTCTCTAAGTAGCTGTGGTTGAGAGGTCTCTTTAGGCTCATTCTCCTTCTCATGTTCTTAGCCATAATGAGGATTAAGAGGCAATGTCTACCCTTGACCTAGAGGAACGCCACTATCACAGTTTAGCGGAGTGTAATCGCCTTTCGTTTCTTACCGTAAAGATTGGACAAACCTTAGGGGTGGAAATAGGTCTTCATAGTGTAACGATACGTTGTGAGTCTCGGGTATGAGTTTCGTATGCTTTGGTACTAATTTAATCTTTTTGGGTTGATATTATAATTAATAGTTGGTGCATGGTTATGTTGGATAATGTTTAAGAGTGAAAATTAAGAGATTAAGGTAAGTGTGGTGTTGTATTCGAACGTATGAGAGAGTTGTAGTTTAGATATTCGAATGAGGTATGTGCCATTCGAATGAGGGTTGAAGTATTTGGATGAGTTTTGAAATTCATTTGGATGGTGTTCCCTGTAGCATTCGAATGGGCTCAATTTTGTTCTTACATTCGAATGTCTTTCTATTTCATTCGAATGACTCTCGTTTCAGAAATTAAGTTTTTTATTGAAGCCCAATTTTGACTCGATGCAGTCCGAATCTCGAAAAACTCAAAACATGAAAATTGTAGATCTTTCTCTTGTATTTCTATAGAATCTTGAATCACCTCAATCAAAGCTCGAATGGGAGAGTTATGCCAAAAATTTGAAGATGTGTCAAATCTGTCTAAAATACCTGTTTTCATACAATTCATTTCATTCGAATTGGTTACTATTGCATTCGAATGGGTCCTTCTGAGACTAAATTTCCATACCACTTTCTCGATTCAGAAGCTATCTTTTCAGAGGCATGTTGGAGAATTTATTCTCCATCTTGCCACGTATAATTTTTCACTATCATCTGTCTCTCCTATATATAAGATAGTGGGTGTTGAGAGAAGAGGGAATTAAAATTAATTAGAGAGGTGTTCGTGCGTGAACAATGAAGAAGTGCAGAGAAGAAGAAGAAGGAAGGAAGTGCAAGCAAGCTCTTATTCTCCTTTCTATTTCCTTTCAAATTCCTTTTGATGGTTAGCTAGTTGGTGCGTGTCCTTGGATTTTAGCTTGCGCGGATGAGTGAGTTAGTCTCTGCCATGCATATGTTTATATATATATGGTCGAGAAGTATATATATGTTGTGAGTTAAGTGGCAAAGGGGTGGGTCATATATATATATATAGCCAAGGCTTAATTATTATGGTAGGGATGTAAAACTTTTGTAGATATGGTTGAGACCCTGTGTATGGTCGAGTCTCCAAGGCTTTTAATTCCTTATATATATATATATATATATGTACAACCATGGCTAGCAAGGAGTTGGTTGAGGCGTTAATGGGTTCTTGAAGGGATTATTTTGGTTGGATGTTATAACGGAAGGCATAGGCTTGACTTGGTTGTGTCCAGTGAACAATTCCTACTATTTTGTACATCTAAAGAAAACTTGTAATTTCTCTTAGTACCTAATCTGGTGGGTTTTGTTTATATGGCTATGGAGAGTTCTTTCTGTCTCCAATTTATTGCTGAATGAAGATAGGATCTCACAAGTTAGAACTAGAAGGTTGATTTGTGGCCAAGAGTCTTTGCATGTATTTTATTTTCCATTATTATGTCATTTAAATGCATGCAGGGACTTGAAATTATTCATATGGGGGTTTACACATGAGTGTGTGCTTGGTCACGAGCATGGAAGCAATTTAAATATTTTTGTTGTTAGACACAAGCATTACATAGGGTATGTGACTTCCGATGTGGGTGAGACTTGATAGGATACTTGGCTTATGGGGGCTTTGTATCCCATCCAGTCTGCTATGCCACCATTTATATGTTTCATTGTATAATCTTGGCGTCAGTTTTGAGATACAGTTGTACGGTGTCGGGTTTCCTGAGCCGAGTTTATATATTAGGGTCGCTTTGGCATGCCCCAGTTATATTGTGGACATTTATGTGTGCCCTAGTGGGTGTTGGTCGCTCCCACTTGAGCGAGCTTCGACTCTAGTTACAGGTATAGCTTGCCTTCAAGGCAGTAACAAGTTTGTGATATGGACTTGGGTGCCAGTGCATTTTTCTTTGGGCCTCAAGATCCGATATGTGCATATTTTTGTTATGCAGTTAGTACCTGTACTTCGTATATGATTGGTCAACATGCTTTGCATGAGTTTTGCACTTGAGTGCAGGTTATTCTTAGCCTCCTTATTTTTGTCATCCTTTCATTTCTTATATGCTTGTTGAGTCTTATGACTCACTCTTGTTTCTCTTCATTCCAGGTAAGGGTAATGCCAAAGTTGAGGGTAAGTCTAGTAGTGTCGTGCTTACTTCAGTAGATGGTGTACAAGGCAGTTAAGTTGACCTTACCATGGGGCGAAGTTGTATGATAGGGTTGTTGTCTCTTTTGAGTTGTTCTTTTTAGTTTGGCTTGTATGTATGTGGACCTTGTAGTTGTAACGCCCCACTTTTCCAAATACTCAACAATATGGAATATAAACAGACATCACCTATGGGCGTTATGGAAACCCTTACCAACGGAAGCGTTGGATCGAACCTGAAAGCTTATCCAAAGCTAAATAAAATGGGTTTCCACTAGATTTTCCTTTATATGTGCAAGAAATGCATACGACCTTCAATACTCCATAAAACATAACACAACACATCATAGCAGGTACAATTGTAGAATACCCACACACACCCTTTACAACCTTGAGCATCCTAGCTGCTATTCACAATGCAACATTCGAAGACTTCCAAAATCCAACAAACAACCCTTACCATGTTCATAGTACATAGTAATCCCCGACTTACACCCTTAACAGCATAAAAGGTAAATCCAAGCCTTACATAAGTCCTGTTTATACAATTGTAGTACATAATGCTCAAACAAAACCAAAGGTTACATAGGATCCATAGTACATGAAGTTAAACTAAACATCGGCCTCCTCGTAGCCTTTTCTCCTGCTTGTTTTCAGGGTACCTGTCATGCTAATATACCTGGGACATAGAATGTCCCAGGGGCATCAACCCAAGTTAGATATGACATCTAAGTGAGTGACTCAGAGAATGAGAGTACATGCGTGCAAATGCAATAATGCCATTATGAAATTCACCCATGTGGTAGCAATGCAAAAGTGTTGCAATCACCTCCGCGGTCATCATAGTCACTCCTGGCTCAACACCAGAGCACGAGGTCTTCCATGATGTCCCAACAACTAGCCACAGTCACCAATATGAACATGATATATGACAAAGCAGAAAGAATATGCATAAACAAGGGAAAATATGACATGTAAGCCTCAAAGGCATGATGTGCAAGCCAACACACAAGTGAAGCAACAAATGCTCAAAATGCCACAAAACATGCAGGAATCACTCACCTTGATCGGTTACCTTAGGAAGCACGGTTTACAACGAGCGAATGGGTTTTCTCGTAGTTTTTCTTACTGCTTGGCACGAACTTCGAGAAAGACCCAAAAATTCTGTCAAGGCTTATTCTCCATCGACTTTCTCCCTTATTTTGGTAGTATTTCCTCTCTCAAACTCCCTTCCTTTTCCTCCTTTCTTGGTGCCAAAATGAATAACCCCAAAGCCCTTATTTATAGGAAACTTCGGCGAACCAATTCGTGCCACGTGTCGCGTCATCATTCCAACCATGTGCATCCAACCAAAGTGTGCCATGTGTCCCTGATATTTTGAACCTTCACATGTTTAATTTGATTTTCCAATATTCCCATCATTACATCCCACATGGTTTAATTCATTTTCTACGTTTCCCATCATTACACATTTAATTAATAACTACATCCCACATGGTTAATTGCATTTTCCACATTTCTCATCATTACACTTCAAATCCTATCTTCAAATGGCCAATGAATGCTTGCCACATGTCCTTAGAGATAATGTTTGGAGACTTTTACAAACTTGGAAGATAAGTAAGTTTTTTCCTAACCAATCATGCAATGCCACCTCAAAGTGTCATTATGAGCCATCATGTGACCTTATCCTAACTTCCAAGTAACCCAATGGTTGATTGCCATGTGTCATTGAAGATAAGGCTTCATCATTTCTCCCATGTGCATCCAACCCAAATGCACCTCTCGTCTCTTAATTGAATTTAATAGAGTTTAGAATCCAAAGCTCATTTGTTTTGAGTGTTCACACTATGCTCATCATTACACCCATAATTATAAGATTTCAACCAATCCAATTGTGACACCTAGGGGGGACACTTGGTCATTCATGATTTGCCCATGGATGATATTTTTAAGGTTTCAAGAACTACACATTAGCCCGAACTTTTTAGATAATTTGCACTTAGGCCCTTGCAACTTAGTCCTCTGGTCATTTTTAATTGCACTTTTTGGTCCCCAGAGAATGGATAAATTACACTTAGCACCCCAAGATTTTAGGTAAATTACACTTTTACCCGACTTTAATATTTACGATTTTGCCACTGGTTTAGAAACTGAATTTTTCCCTCAAGGCTTCCTCAATTCCTTGAAATGGCCTATTTCCTTAAGTATTAGAACCTAACAATCTCAGGTATTACCTCATTTTTGATTTTGAAAATCTGGGGTGTTATAGTAGTCCTATGGGCCAGTGGTGTTTTGAGATGCATGCTTAGATTGTGGTTATGCTTCCGTTGTCAAATTTATTCTCAGTTAAATGTGAATCCAAGTGTGCATGCATGGTAAGTTTGCCTCCCTTCTATTTTCATCTTTTTCCTCTCAAGGCCATCTGCTAAGGTTTTTCATCTTGGTTGGAGGATCCAAGTAAGGGGTCTCACACATGGTATTCCCATCCTCCCTCAAGTCAACTTTTTGATGAGTAGAGGTTGATGAGAGATAATTTTCAGGTTTATCTTAAGGTGATTGACATAGACTCCGTGGAAGACCTGGGGATTAGCGCGTTTGATTTATTCAACCATCTTGCTCAGGAATGAAGAAAAGATCTTTGGCAATTTCCCCAGGGTGCTAGACAAACCCAAACGGGAGATTATTAGGGTAAGTGCTTTAATCTTATTATCTTTATTAACTTTTTTTGGGAAGAAAGACCAAGTTTTCCCATTTTCCCGACTCTTTCATTCCTTAGATTTTGGGGTGTATGAAGAACGATGGTTGCAAACGACCAAAGTCGAGCTTACCACCAACATATGAAGGAGGTGGCGAAATGCTAGAAAATGGAGAATGAGAAAAGGGACTAGGAGGCTTAAATGTAAAAATCCCACCCAACATACTCATCGGAAACTTGAGAAGGATTATGAAGGGTTGCAAAAGAAGTACAAAGATCTCTATGATTAGTTGGAGGATGTCAGTATCGGTTATGCCATTAAACTCAGTGCTTTTGAGAAGAAGGTTCATGATCTGAGAAGGATGAGTATAGATAAAAAGAAAGTAATTAAGGCTAATAAAAGTTCTTACTTTGCGCTTTTTTAGGAACAAAATTGGCAAGACAAGGAGCTTGTTTTTAGCCAAGCCCGTGAAATAGAGCTTCAAGAAAGATTAAAGATTATGAAGCATCAATTGGAGCAAGATCATTCAATGATATGGGTAGAGGCAATTTGCGAGTATTGATTGTCCTAAAATTACTAGAATAGGAAAGAGGTATATGCAACTAGTTTTTCCAAATATGATTTTTACCTAGTTCGCTCTAACCTTGAGTCACAGTGTCTTGGGTAGTCCTTGTCTTCACTTGCAAGATCGCAAGTATGGAGGCCCTTGATTAGCGTCCTTGTCTTCACTCAAGGGTCCAAACACTTATCTTAACATTATCTTAGCGAATAACTTAGAGAACCTCGTGTCATTGGGAGCCTTATTTGAGTAACCAAGTGAATCTTGAGATGATCGAGGTTTTTGAGGATTTAGACATAGCAGCTCAAAATGCGATTATGAATCTTGCACCTATTGTTGAGGTTTCAAATTGTGACAATATCATTAGTCCTTCTTTAGCAATCATTCCCTTTAGCGCTTCCCCTCTTCCTTTTGAGCCTCATGTTAAATCCCTTCTAGGCTCTTGAAATAATAAGTAATTTTTCATATTCTTCTTCTCTTCCCCCATCTGCCTTTCTCCCTCTCTCTCTCTTTCTCCCTCTCCTTGTACGATTTTTTCTTTAATGAAAAAAAAAATTCTTCTATCTCTTTTGTTGTTTTGTACTCTTTGTGATGTGTGTTTGTTTTCCTACATAGTGTGTTAGCAATACACCTAACACGTAACATTTTAAAATGCATAACTCTAGTTTATAAAATTTTAGATATTAAACTTAGAGATGAGCTTTAGTATTGACAACATTCAAGGACGTTTATAAGTTACTTGCCTTAACACTTACTTTTCGCTTTCTCATAGGGAAGGATGTTATATCAGCTCCCCAAATTTTGTCAAAGGATTCTTGTCTTCATACTACATGCACCACAATGAGTCATTTTTGTCCATTGCATGTCTTAACAACTTTAAGCTATGTGCATCACAATGGATCTTTTAGCTCATTGCTTGTTTTAGCAGCCTTTATCTTCGTACTACATATGCCACAATAAGTCTTTTTTATCCGTTGCATGTCTTAACAACCTTGAGCTACGTACATTGCAAAAATGCTACAAATTATCTAAAGAAGATTGTTAAGACTCGCAATGAGTTGAAAGGTCCATTGTGGTGTAGGCGATCCCTTCATTGGGGAGCCTTACTTCTTAATCTTCACGAAAAGGGAATGAGGAGCAAATCCTCACAAGATCATCCCTCAAAAGGCAAAAAAGAGGTCCCAAAATTATTTGTGCTTCATGTTAGGAGACGAGTCTATGAATCTATTTTACCCTTATCATTAATCTAAATAAACTTATCAAGAAGAGGTGGTGAACTAGTGGAGAAGAAATTTGGTCAAGTAAAAAGAGAATCTCCTTGAGTAAATGAGTCTGACAAAATCTCCCGAGTGGAGGAGTCGAACAAAAGTTTCTCAAGTCAGGTGATTCGAAAATTTATACTAATCTTATTAAGTAATTATATAGGATTAATTTTATTTGAACAACTAATTAAAAAATAAACTAAAATCTAATTATTAGCTAAGGAGCAAATTGAAACTAACAAAATAAAAGCAAAAACCTAATTATCTAACCTAGTCAAATCAACCTAAAGATTGAAAAAAAATAATCTAATTCAATTCTAGTGATGTCGAATTAGAAGTCAAGTAAATTCAATAGTTTAAAGGTCTAGACTAACTAATTTCACCTAGCAAATCCACTTAATAAATTGGTTCAATCTTTGATTAAGTTATATCACAAACTATTTTCAATCGAATGTACTATGTGAATCAATATTCAAGAATTGAAAAGTATATTCAATTAATTTAATCCATTATATTCCTATGTGAATCAATATTAAGATCAAGTATTCAAATTAACGAACGTACAAGCTTGCACCACTTATGCATATTTATTATTGATTGCACATGCACATATAGAATATTTCTATCCTATGTGAGCACATATTACTTTATCCAAGAATTAATCCTTTAATTATCTTTTCCCAAGAATTATCAAAGAATCCCAAATCAAACAATTGATGGCCAAACAATTGCAAGCATTAAGCATAGAATAAAGCAAACAAAGCATATATACATGATAAACAAAATCAAGAATTGAATAATTCAACCAAATATTATTGCATAAGATCTAGTAACACCCTACCCTAGATAGATTAATTTAGCTCATGTTCATATTGCTACTATCCATAAACATATTTTCCATATTTAAATATGTTGGGTCATCTTTTGCCTCAGAAATAATGGATGGAACTCCTATTTGAGGAACACTTTTTACTTGGGTCATCCTCCTTTGGCTTTGAAAAAATATTCCTAACAGTTTCAAAATCACTAACAAGAGATGGGGTCTTAGGAATATTAAAAGAATTTTGACGTTGAAATTTAGAAAATATGGATCTTGAGGGATGCTTTTGATTACCTATAGTATTATACATAGTTAGTTGTTTAAGTATTACAAAATTAAATTTTCCTTCATTTGGGAATTGTATCTCATGGTGAGGAATTAACTTAGGAATAAAAACGCTAACACGTGGGGTAGATTCATAGCAAAATATTTTTCTTAATAGATGCTAAACAAAGCGCATTATTAGATGCTCTCATTTGTAGGGAGTTTTAAAGCAATTTGTACAAACCCAAGATAATAAATTGGTAATGAAGGGATTTGCCTTTTCTATTGATTCCTATGAATTGGATCAAATTGGACCCTAGCTCTATGGAACAACATACTATTGTTGAAACATAGAAGAATTGAAATCTTAAATCAAAACATTATGTATGGATGGTATGAATTGTCTAAACAAGAAGTCTTAAACAACAAACAACCAGTTCAGATATTCACGATCAAGAAGTATTGGATTCTTTTTCGAATAGACCCTGAAATGAGAAGAAAGGCTGGAATGCCAACAAACGTCAATTATTGAATTCACCCCACACAATATTATCCATTTGGGGAATGTCTAGTGTCAAAGTCACTGAATGGGAAAGTCACCAATCACTAAAACAGACTATGTATTTTATCTACTAAGTTATGAGCAGGCATTTTCTAGATATTTCTAATCTATCTTTGTGTGATTCTTGTTGAAGCATATTCTTAGGAGGTGGGGGCAGGGCTGACGGTTTTAAGGCAAACTTCTCATTCATTAGATAGAAAAGATCACCAAGATTTTGTAATTCGCTGTCGAATTTATTCCAAGTCCAAGAGCTTGGATCGAATCGATATATGACTTATAATTTTGTAAGGCTCTTAAGGATAAAAGTGATAGTGTGTGAAAATTATCTTCATGCTTTAAGAAATTAAAATTGACGGATATTTCACAATTTGTCTGATTCGCATAGATATTAAATTCAATAGTAGGTTTAATTTTATAAATTTGACTAATTGGGATTTTTGAGAGTTTTCAGTTACTAAACAATAAAAAGTTCAGAAGGTGCAATTGAAATAAAAAAAAAATTAGGGGTGTAATTGACTCGAAATTGTAAGTTTAAGGGGTGTCTTTAAAATAATAACAAATTTAAGTGTATAAATAAAAAAAAAAGTGCAATTACAAGGTTAAAATATGTATTTTGCCAAAATACTTTGAAATTTCAAAATCGTCCTACCCAAACACTCAATGTGTTACAGTCTACTATTAATGCCATTGAATCTCAAATTTGCATTTTTTTCCCGAAAGTCTCTTGAATTTACGTTACATGCTCAACTTGTAGATTATAAATTAATTTTATATAATATAAAAGTAATACTTAAAAATTTAAAAAAAAATGAACTATATAAAGGGAGATAAAAGAAAAGTTTAAATTTATAGAGCATGATAACAAAATTTCAAATAAATAGAGTACTACTAAAGATGGTAGTAATATTCACATAAATATATATGATGATGAACATTATTACAAAATTCAAAATGGCTCAACCTTGAGAGTTGAGTTCCAAGGTAGAGAAGACCAAAAGGACTTAGGTCTCACCTTCAAGCCCTGCAAGGGCAAGTCTGAAGACACCCCAAGACAGGTCAGGACCCAAGTAGAGGCCATAATTGGTACACTCAACCCATTAAAGGGATCTCACCCGTTCACGTAATCTCTCTTGGCCATCGTCTTAATATAGACTACTCATATAAAGTAACAATGCTCAATAAATGAGGGACCACATCTATTACGAATTTATTATATTCTTATCATGAGATTTTTGAGCATAATGATTAATTTGAACATCAAAATGTTCGTTGGGAAATGAAACCTTGCTAGCACCCTTTTTCTCCATAAGAAGTGTAAGTTTGAGAAATACTTGAAGGAAGATTCTATTTGTAGCCAGTTTTTTTGTTTTTCATAGCTACTAGAAATTCTCCCTTTACTCTTTATAGTCAAGTTAATAATATTTTGTAGTCAATTTTTTCAAAAATACTGTAATATCCCGAGAGCCCAGATAAATATAGTATATATCGAGGATAAGTAAGGAAGGAAACAATATTAACTGGATATCTTTTGAATTAAATGTAGGCAAAGAACTCTCGGATTAAGCGTGCTTGAACTAGGAAAGTTCAAGGATGGGTGACCCCCTAGGAAGTTCGGATAGGCCCATCAGGGTAACTTATTCCGGCATTTCCTATCGCTCGATGCGGGATGTTACAGGTGGTATCAGAGCCAACCCTTGGTGAAGGCGGTCCGATGAGGACGGGGAGTGGCGCCACGGCTCGAGGGTTTGTACAAGGAGCGGCTTCTGGCAGGCTTCTAGGATGACAGTCCCTAATGGGAGAAGATCTAAGACCAGTTGTAAGGTCGCATGATGAGAATGTCATATGCTCAAGGGGGAGAGAATGTAATACCCCGAGAGCCTAGATAAGGGTAGTATAATCGATGATAAGTAAGTAAGAAAATAATACTAGTTGGATACCTTTTGGGTTGAATGTAGGCAAAGAACTCTCGGGTTAAGCGTGCTTGAGCTAAGAAAGCTCAAGGATGGGTGATCCGTTAAGAAGTTTGCGTAGGCCCATCAGGGTAAGTTGTTATGGCTTTTCTTATCGCTCGATACGAGATATTACAAATACCCTCTTTTATCACCATCGCACATAGCCACAACCATCCCCACACAGTCATCCCTGAAACACATCTTCAAACTTCAACAACTCAAATTGCCTCTCAGTGTTTGTTGGCTGACTACATGGGTGTGGGCTGCCTCTGTAAAATCAAAGGCAACATCGCGACCGCCACCATCACGACAGATACACACGCATATATACATACATAATCACACAAACACATATATACACACATTTTCGCATACACGGACATATATATATACATAAATATATATATACACACACGCACGCCATGGCTACTTCCTAGTGTCTGTGTGTGTATATATATATATATGTCTATGTATGCGGGGATATGCATATGTGTTTGTGTGACTATGTATGTATATATATATATGTGTCTATGTATGTGTTCTTCTACTCTTATATTCTTATTCATTTTTTTGTTTTCATCACATCATATCTAGTGTGTTTTGCTGCATTATCTTCGGTGTGAATGGGCGACCGCGTATGGCTGGCGAACAATTCATTGAGGGAGAAAGTGGTTGCAATAGTGAGAGTAAAAATAAGTTTTTAAAAGAAGGCATTTTAGATATATTGAAAGGTGGCTCTCAAAAGCAAAATGGATGATTGTAAATAGAATTTTTCATACTCAAATATAAAAATTACTAAAATAGCCTCAAAACTAAAAAAAAAATAGAAAAAAACACAAACATGGCATAGACCAAATGACAGTTCACCCTTCAACCGTCGTCACTGAACACACACACACACACTGAAGATGAGATATGCACGTTGCCTTCCATCTCTTAAAAGACAGTTTTAGAGCCCCCATGGACATGTTGTAGTAATAAAGTAGGACGTCAATAAGGTACTTTTTTATGGAGTAGTGGAAAATTATTTTTTGGGGTCTTCATGTCATTAAAAGGAGTCACCTAAATGTCTAATTTAAGCATGTATATTCGAATTTATATAAAAATGTATTGAGAGAAAAAGTCACTTATTTCTAAAAATTAGTCGGGTGAAAGCTCAAATATCTTAGGATAATAAAAAATAAAAAAAAAAAGCCAGTTTCAAATGGCTTATTATAATTCAATGATTGACAATTACTTAAAAACTTTCCTTCAGATGCTTCAGCCAGTTGAGAACTCTAAAGCAATGTGTGTGTGTGTATATATATATATAAAAGCTTATCAAGATTACCCGACAATGCTATGCTATGTTTTTTATTTTTTTAATTTTTATTTTCACTTTTTCATTAAAAAAACAAGAAAGGTGTTGTTTAATTTGGTTTCAATAAACAACAATTGTTTTTTAATAAACAATTTAATTTTATTTTCATTCAAATGACTAACCAATATCTTTATGAATCCAACTTTCACTTTCTCTTCATCAACCCACTGACCAACCAATTATTATTATTGTCAATTAATGTGAATTATTTTTAAAATATATTTACTTATCTTGTCAAGATTACCACCCAAATTAAGGTTATGTTTAGATTCTATATTTTCCCTTACAGAAAATAAAAAAATAAAATAAATGCGAAAGGTGGTATAATGAATTATCATTTTATCTTTTCAAATAAAATATAATTATTACATGGCATATATAATAATGGGCTGAACTATACTGTGGTGGTGGTTGGGGGAGAGGAGGCCACTGTTGCATTCGTTGCATTTACCAAAAGGCAAAGAAAGAAAGAGAGAAAGCAAGCAAGCAAGGGAGAAGCCACCACTAGCTTATGCTTCCCAACTTTACCACTATATATTGTGATGAGTCTTTATCATCTACCCATACACCTTACACTTCACTTGCATATATATATATATCTCAATAAATAAATAAATAAAAGGAATTTTGTTCTGCCTTCCTCAGGTGCCTACTGCCTGCCCCATCACCTTTGAGGGTTTGGCATTCCTTCTCATCCCCACCTTTCTTAAAAGCCAAACAATTAGCACCAAACACACAATCGATAAAGCTTCAAATCTCCAATCCACTTCTAGTCAAAAGATACCCTCCTCCCCCTCCCCCCACCCCCCATTTCCTTACTCTCTCTAATTCCCTCTCCAAAGAAGGAATTCTTTTAACTAATAAATAAATAAAAAGAAGGGATATATTATTAATTAATTACATTACATATATTCTTTCTTTCTTTCTTTCTGATTGATTGATTGATTTTTTTCATTACCCCCAATGCATTTATATTAATTAAAACTGCTAATTGGGTTTAGTCCCCAATATAAAGTATAAAAGGGACAACATTAATATATAAATGAATTGCATTTATAGTAGTGTAGTAATTATCATTAAATTGCGTGATTAGTTTGCTTACGGAATCCTTTAAAAAAAAAAGAAAAAAGAGTTTGTTTGGGGGTGGGGGGAACACTTGGCTTTTTAGAGTTGGATTATTATAGCCTTTGATCAACATTGGAGGCGGGAACTGCCTTGCCTTGCCTTGTCTTGTCCATTAAAACAGAACCCCCCCCCCCCCCCCCCCCCCCCACTATATATGTCTTATGTAAGTTGCAACTAAACAAAGTGACCCTTAAATTAAAGATGAAACAAATTAAGAATCTTTTTAGTAAAATATTTTTTTTTTGGGGGAATCAATTTAAGTTAGTGAAGAGAACAACGTGAGACTGAGTCAAGTAGCACGAAGTCTGTATTATATGATCCTAATCCTAGTTTAGCAATGAATGAAGCTGGTGGGAACTAACACGTGATACGAGCATATATATTGTTTACAATAAAAGCCCAGAAATGGGGGCTGCAATTAAGTCCACGATTAGCGACAGAGCGAGTCATGAACCTTTAATCCATCAAGTCTCCAATCAGGCAGGCAATCATTATTATTGTGAAGAAAGGGTTTTTGGTGGGAATTTGGATAGCTTAACCCTTAAGTGCATGGGAAAAGTGAAAACAAATGAAAGATTCTTGGCGTTTGCGTTGGCCACCTTTTGGGGAGAAAAGAGAATTAGTAGAGAACACCTATTTCCCTTCTCTTCTCTACTTTAATATCATTCTCGTTTTTTGGGTGGCTCATAATGGATATTCCAACATTGCCATCTGTTGCTAGACAACTGGCCAACACATCGAAAGTGGCCAATGCCCAATTCTTTTTTATTATTATTATTATTATTATCAGTTCTCAAATTAAGTTAAGGCTATTAAGAGTCATGATTAATAATAATATTATTATAATTATGTGTCTTATTCTTTAACTTTCATTAATAAAAAAAATATTATATAACTAATAATACAATCATTAATCATCACTCGAAAATGCACGTCCTCGTAGCCCATTTCCCATGTGCGGCTCTGTCACCCGTTCCATGTTTATACATCACACATGCAATATTTCTAAATAGGTCTTTGTTAAATGGTTAGAATTTGTCTAGATAGAAAGTCATTTAATGCTTGTTTTATATTATTTTATAATAATTTAATAATATTTAACAAAATAAAAAGATAATTTTAACCTTTAAAAAATTCAAAAGTTGTGACTATAAATGATATTATTGGTAAATAAAATGATAAATGACATAATTATCCTAACATCAATAATTGAAATGACAAAAAAAGACAATTCTAATAGATTCTATCTAAATAGATTTATTCTTCTAAATAATTAAACCTTTTATTATTATTATTATCATCTAATAAGGATCAATCCTTAATTAAGCATTGAATTAAACGATCATCGTATTTACCACCTAAATCCAAATCTACAAGTGAATCTATACATATGTTAAGGCCACATGTCAATTAAAAAAAGAAAAATATTATTGATACATCATTATGTACACTTACGCATTATGTACCAATGTCTAAAATGCCCTCACCACATTGGGTGAGGGCATTTTAGACAATCTAAAAATGTATCTAAAAATTAAAATTCAATTTTTCTAATTCCCTTACACAATCTTGGGATCCTTCCCGGGCCTCGTCGCTCGGTACCTTACACAATCTTTATTATACCAATATGAGTTTAAGTATAATTGTATAATTAGTTTTAAATTAATTTTATATTAGAAGTAACAAGTCATGGATCCAAAATTTGCTTACAGAACAAATTCTTGATTTTTTAAATAACATATTCAAAGGGTATTTTGAAAAATCATTTTATTGATAGAATTTTATAACACCAAAACGGTATATTTGCTCATATATCATAGTAGATATTTGTAATCTATATATTATCACCTAAAATATAATAATCGTGAATTCTTCTTATTACCAAAGTAAAAATTTAGCTAAAATTCACTCAACCCCCTCAAAATTGATAATTTGTGACACTTGGCCCCCCTATAATTTTCTTTTTTATCTGGAACTGCCTTTGACATCATTTTTTAGCAAAAAAAAGAGTTAAAGATGCATTTAAAAAAAAATTATCATAAAGCCTCAAGTAATCTTAAATAATTACATACAATTCTATTATTATAAATTAATTAAAAAATATCAAACTTACCCTTACGTAGCGAAAAATGGTGCCAATACATGATTTGAAAGGAAAAAATAGAAAAAAAAAAAGTGAGAACAAAAAAAAAAAAAAATTGTGTGTTTGGAAATTAAATCAAAAGTATTATTTACTAAGAAAAAAAGAGAAAATTCAATTATTTAGAGATTATTTTACTTCCATAATTTAAAGATAAATTAAAGACTAATTAACTTTTATTATTCAAAAATGAATTAGATTTTATTAAATCATGGACTGATTGGATTTTACACATTTTTAGAGATAAATTAGAATATTAGGTTTAGTGATCACATTTTTTATCTTTTTTTTTTTATTTTTCTCTCTCAAATTATTTATTAGCTCCGTTTTCCTCATTTTATGGACAAGTTTATTATTTTTATTTTTAATTAACTTATAATAATAAAATTGTGTAAGATTAATTGAACATTATGATCATTTTCTTTTTTTAGTATGTAAATTTAACTTTTTATAAAAAAATGATGTCAGAAAAGAGTTATCAATTAAAAATAAAATTATAAATAGATTAAATACCTAGAATTATAAATTAAAAAAATATATATTTGATCAACTCTAGATACCAACAAAAACTATACAGCCTAGTCCCAAGACAAGCCACAAATGGTAAAACGCTAAGACTGCGTTCTCTTTAATTTTCAATTTTCAGTTTTAAGTTTTAAATTTATTTTCAGTTTTCTATTTTGATAGTCTGTTTTTAGAAAATTGAAAACGCGTTCTCTTTGTTATTTTGAAAAACTATTCCTCAGAACAGAAAATTAGAAAACGTATTCTCTTTGAAATTTTGAAAATAAGTTTTTAATTATATTTTATTCAATAAATTAAAAATATTTAATGTTAATATATTATTAAAAATATATATATTTTAAAGTTAATGAATTTTATAATATTTTTTTTCATTACAATAATAAAATATGAATAAATAAATAAATAAATGTGTTTTGAGTTTTAAATTTGTTTTGGTTGAAAACACTCAAAATAATTTTTTGTTGTTTTGAGTTTTTTTTATAATTTTTTTTTTGTTTTCAAAAATATATTTTTAAAAACAGTAAAGAGAATGTGTTTTCATTATTTTAGAAAATTGAAAACTAAAAATGACTTGAAAACAGTAAAGAGAACGCAACCTAAAGTTTTCTTGAAAATAATGGGTCGCGAGGGATCTACTATTGGTGGATGCATAAATGTCATATTTAGTAGGGACTAATCATGTGTCTGTTTGAAAGTATAAAAATTTAAAACCACATCCAATTTATTTGAAGGCCGAATCAGGGGAGAAAACCAATCTTTTTCATAGGTGAGAGAAGTTTGAATACCTAAATTCTCAAAAAAAAAAAAAAAAAAAACTATGCAGCCTTGCTATTTAGGAATAAACTAAGCCTATGGGATGTGATGGGTCACAAATTTTTACCTTATACATCATGCAAACCCACGTATAAATTATGTATATTAAATAAGGGTTAGTAATATATCAATTAAATCGAAATAGTAAGACTGAATCAATCAAAATTATTAGTTCAAATTAGTTTAAATTGTAGGTCATTTTGACTCGGTTTCTAATTTTGATAATTTTAATTATTTTAATTTAATTTGATCTCCACATTGAAAAAATTGAAAAATTTGGACACATTAAAATGCCAAAAACGACGTTACTTTTGCACTTTGTTATTTTCGTTTTTCATTTTCTTTTAATTTTTTAAATTTTTGGTTTTTGAATTTTTTGATTTGTTCAATTTGATAGTAGATTCGATTTAGTTTTTTTTTTTTTTTTTATACAAATTTGCCCTATTTAATTTAAGTAATTCGATTGATCAATTACCCTTAATATTAATGTTATGGGTATTTTTCGAACCACCTTTTCTTATGGTTGGACTCAACCCAACAGGCCGATCAAACCTCTCGAAGCCTAATAGATCCAAGATCGAGGTCGTCAGAGTAAGGTCGCACATCGCCGAAACCTGAGCTCTGACCACACAACCAAGCGAACTTCCAGCGATGTTGTCAGCTCACTAGCCAAACCACTTAGCTTGCATAACAACAAGGAACAACAAGGCCGCGGAATAATCGGAGGCGATGCCCACCTGTCTTATCTGAGGCAAACCTGACCCCTGATAATGTGGGATTCACTCCCAATTTTATGAAATTGATAAGGACATCTTATCTCCATAATATTATCCTCTCATTTTGGATTTTATGAAAATTGTAAATATTCCTATACTATAAATAGGGGTCAAAAACTATTGTATGTGGGGGGGGCAATAATGATATATTGTTATTTTGTAGGAATAACTAGAAAACAATTGTGAACTAGGTATTATTCTGGCCAAACCTTGTAAAAACTTCTTTATGTATGATTTATTGTTTGTTCTATTTGTTTCTCCTCTTTGAATTTGTACTCATTTTTTCATTACGAACCTACGAATCACGGTCGACCAACTCCAAACATCGACAATTAAATAACACAAAAATTTATATATAAGCTTATCATGTAAATATTCAAACTCTAATATAATTACTACCTTTTATAAATGCGGTTTCAATAGGCAAAGGTAGTAAATAGCTTGGAAGTATGACTTGAGAAAAATTATAAGGTAAATTACATTAAGCTACTTTTGTAATTTTACAAAATTTTAATATGTATTATTTACATTAATCCCCCTTCAGTTAAATAATTATTCAAAAATTATGCAATTTTCTAAAACTTGGGGGGTGCACCGTGTCACAAATTTTGAACCAATAAGGGGTTTTTTTTCGCTTTTGCTAATACCAAGGAATTAAGGATATCTTATTAAATATCTCAAAATCAAAACAATTTCCAAAATTGGAAATAATGCAACAATTGACAATTTTGTAGATAATAATATTCTTTAATTAATATATTTTTTAATGAATAAGAAACAGAAGATGATGAGATCAGAGCCGTTGATTGGTAAGCCCAACAATTTCAACGGCATCCGACAACTCCCCGACCGAGAAGCATGGCAAGTCTTTACTACGACCCTTATATTTAATTCATTACTCATTAGAAAAAATTAAATCTCCATCTGGCATCTGGCGTCTACGATTCCTTGCGTCTCTCTCCTGTCAATCCAACGGCTCACATCCATTGGAGTGCCCGGTCGCCTCTGGCGCAAGTTAGTGAACCCCCTCCTTTTTTTTTTTAATTTTTTTTTTGAAGTGGGCGAAACTGTTGTAAGGTGGGCTCCAAACTGTTGTAAGGTGGGCTCCAAGGTTCTTGTCCTCATCTTAATTCAAAACCATTAACAAAATTAAATAAAATAAAAACTGGAAGACCTTCAATAGATTAAAATAAAAAATCATAATTTTGATGAATTTAAAAATCAAGAAAACTAAAAAAAATTGGTCCTAAAATATTAAAAATGTTACATACTTTTTATTTTCCCTTTCCACGCCGACCCACTTTACAAATCCACCACAGAAATCAAGGCTAGGAAAATGACCAAAATACTCACGTGCGGTGCAACATCTCGTCGAGCTAAGTTCTTGAGTCCATAGGGGCGTTTTGTGTAATTTCACAAGTACAAACTTTACTATAAAAGGCCGTGGTCTCACCACGATCAACTTTAGCTGCGAAGAACACTCAGAAGAGCCCACAGAGAGAGAGAGAGAGAGAGAGAGAGATTGACAAACGACCTGTCCTCGCCGGAATCTGTCCCTTAGTTGCCGGTTGGTCAGATTCTTTTTCCGATAATTGACCTTCTTCTCTTGTTACTTCCCTTACAGGTTGTATATTTATATAACCTCTGATATATTGTTCGTACTCTTCTTAATCTAGTCCTCAAAATATATATTCTTTCTTTCTGGCGAAATCTGACAGAGCCCGCCGAGAAATTGCTGTCTGTGATGGGATTTTGTATCTGCCCGTTAGAAACTCCGGCAAGGTTGCTGTGGAGCACCAGCTTCTTCCGCCACAAGCTCATGCTATTCTAAAACTAAATCTCGGAATCATAGATTTAGATCATCACCATCAACGTCCAATCTTTATTATTCGGTCTCTTTCGCCTGAGACGTATTATATACACAGGAAACTGTGTGTATAGGTGACGGTGACGGTCGCCGGAGATCTGACAGAAAGCTTACTGTATCGATCATGGATTCTGGCTGCCTTTTCTTCGACCCCTCTGACCACGGGAACATGTTGTTTATCGGGAGTGGCAATCCCATATTTCAAGGTTTTTTACCTCGTTCTTTGTTCTCTCTATTTTTATTTATTTTGTTTTTCAATTTTCTATTTTTATTTCAATTGCTAAGAAAATAATCTGATTATATATATATATGTATATATGGGAAGCTCGTATGTGTAATTAATTTATGTATCTAAACAAGACATGCATCAGATCTTTTGGGAAATGATAGTTTGATTTCTGAGCTATACTTATTGTACATTAATTTCCTACAAGATTCAAATTTTTACAACACATTCTTTTAATTTGATTTTCTTTTCATGGGATTTTCTCGGAAAAGGTAACATTAAAAGCTGCAATATTTTGAAGAAATATATACATATATACACATATATATTCTCAACTAATATTAAGATTTTTTTTTTTGGCCTTTTGGATATGGGGTTTTAGGAGGGCCAAGATCGGTGATGAACATGGAGGAAACCTTGAAGAGACGACCTTTTTTCAGCTCGCCGGAGGAACTGTACGATGAAGAATACTACGATGAGCAGTTGCCGGAAAAGAAACGCCGGCTCAGTCCCGAGCAGGTGAGTCACTGCGAATCACCCATTTAAATATATTAATTTTACAAGTCACATGGATAGCTCTAAAAAAAAAAAAAAGAATTGTTCTCTAATACAATACATATATATATATATATATGCGGTCGAGCTTGATAATTAAGATGCATATCTAGCTACTTATGGAACATGATCCGTAAATTCCAAGGATATTTTCGATATCTGAGGCATATTCGAATACGATGATGAGAGCATCCAATTCTCCCCATATATTATCTTTAAGAAAGAAGCAAGAAAAGGAAGTGGATATGGTTAGAAGGTGGGATCAATTAATTAGTAGGGTTTAATTGGTTGGGGTGAATTATTATTATTAGGTTCATCTGCTGGAGAAGAGCTTCGAGGCGGAGAACAAGCTGGAGCCGGAGAGGAAGACGCAGCTGGCGAAGAAGCTGGGGCTGCAGCCGAGGCAGGTGGCGGTGTGGTTCCAGAACCGCCGTGCTCGGTGGAAGACCAAGCAGCTCGAGAGGGACTTTGATCAGCTCAAATCTTCCTACGAATCCCTTCAGTCCGACTATGATTCCATTCGCAAGGAGCACGACAAGCTCAAAGCTGAGGTATATATATACATATTATATAATTATAAACAAACAAAGGCTCATAACTAGCTAGTTTCATCTCATGATGACAAACTCTTCGGATCAATCGGACAAGTCAATCATATATATTCTGATGATCATATCATATATATTTTAATTGTAGAAATGTCTCTTTTCTGTAACATGAGAATAAGATTTTACACACACAACGGATTCTCCTTATTTTTTGGTCAACTTTTGTAAAATGATCAATAGTCCCATAGACACTGGACACTTGTTTAACTAGCATTAATAGCTCATTGAAAACTAGGGTTGCTTTTATATTTGTGAATTTGATTTGATTATTGAGGGAGAACAGAGTAATTATTAATTAAATTCTCAGTGTTACAGTGCCCGAGATGTAGTGTGGAGGTTCATAATTATAAAATATAATCTTTTATAAAGCTGGGTGCATGTGGCTCAAATGATCTTATTTTAATTAAGAAGCTATCAACAAAAATAGTTAATAGTTATAAAAAATGATAATTTTATAGAATCTTTTATAAACAGTGTCATCGAGAGGTTTATACATCAATATTTAGAACAAAATGCTATTTTAAGAATAATTATAATATGGAATCTGATGCTATATATATATAAATTGCAGGTTTCTGCCTTGACTGATAAGCTGCAAGCCAAGGAGGTGATCGGAGCACCAACACCAGGCCCGAGTCCGAAGCCGGACCCGCTTCCGGGGGACGTTGACGTTCTCCACGCTTCAACCCCGTGTCCGCTCAACGTGAAATCCGAGGACCGCCTGAGCACCGGCAGCGGCGGAAGCGCGGTGGTGGACGAGGAAGGCCCGCAGCTTGTGGACAGTGTAGATTCCTACGACTTCCCCCCCAATGACTACCCCGGATGCGTGGCGGCCCAGGTCCAATCGGAAGAGGACGATGGCAGCGGGAAAGGCGGCCCCTACCTCTCCGACTTGTTCGCGGCCGCGGAGCCCCCCCACAACGACGAAGGCGTGCCTCTGGGCTGGTGGGTCTGGTCTTGAGTAAGAATTGAGCACCGAAACTGTCGTCAACTTCGTCGCTAAAAATGGCTGTCTTTGTAATGTTTTATTTCTGTAGCTGTTTAATTATAAAAAGAAAAAAAAAACAAAATTAAACTTAGATCTGTTGTAACTTTGTAAACTCGTAATGAATAATAAAATATATATTTATCTACTTATGTCCTTAGCAACTTTTTTTTTTTTTTTTGTTGCCATATTTCAATTATTTTCTATAATTACCAAGAAATCAAATTAAAATATCTTGTTTATATATATTTTTTATATATTTTTTGCATGTGGAATTAAATGGAAAGAGCAGCGAAATCAAACTGAATACAAACAAACAACTCAGATGGATTAAGTTTTTCGATCGTCCGGGGTCAAAACGATGGCGTATCGAAGGTGTGACACTCCCACGTGAGGACAGCTCAGGCTGAGTGAGGCTCCATCCCAAGTGATCCCTTTTAATTATATTTGTTTTGTTTTCTTACGTTTAATTTGGTGTCACGTTTGAGATAACCCGCGACCGCAATTGACACCAACTCATCTAAGTATAAAATTAATTAATTTTATTTTTCACTTCAGATCTTACCTAAATTTATCTGGGGACCCATAATAAGTCGATTAATATTAAAGGAAAAAATGGCTGATAATAATGAAAAAAACACCATCTCTGGCAGCCATGTGCTGGATGCCGGTGGTATTGGAACAAGTTCGCGATTGCACATTTTCAACCCGCCCCCATCTCACTCTCATGTGCTTGCTATGGCCATCCCAACAAGGCGACATGTACACATAAAGCCCCACAATAATAATTTATATAACATTACATGATTGGAATATAATATTATAAGTAGGTTTAATGTTTTGTACAATTGCACTTATTATATTTAATTTCATTACAACGGAGCGTGCATTATTATTTGTACTTTTATAATATGTATGTATTATTATAACTATGAAAAAATAGGAGAATTAATTTGTCTAAGGTATAATTTATTTTATAAAAAAAAAATTAATATAATTTTTAATTAATTAATTCATAACTGGCTTGTCTTGTCTCGGGGTGGGGCGTCAAGTTCAAATTCATGAACCCTCAACTCTCGATTTTCACTTTCGAATCTAAGGCAGTGGCAGTCTAGATATTTTGTTCATATCTAGGGGTATTTTTGTAATGCAACAGGGAAATTTATAGCTTCGGCCCCCGCATCTCGGAGGTCACATGCAGGTTAACCTTTGTCTGCCGGCTAGAGTCGGTCGCTGAAACGACGTCGCCTTGAGGCAGCCCCTTCGCCGGTCACGAATCTTGCGCGTCGTGTACGAATATAAATAGACGCGCAACAAAATCATTGTTTTGTGTAGAAAGAGGGAAGACTTGGGAGAGCATTTTTGACCACCGGCTACCGATCGCTTCCTCCTCTGTGGTAATCTCTCTGAATCTGCTCTCCGTAATGTCAGAATTTCTTCTTCTTCTCGGTATTTGAGTATTCTTTTGTAGAAATCTGAACTCGTAATCTGCTCTGAAACTTTTTGAGGACTGAGGTCTGAAGTTTGACTTTGAGTGTGTCGCTCTGGATATTGCGATCCGGCAATGCTCCGTAGGTTCGGATCTTGCGGTCACTTGATTTCTCATTTTCTGATCCTTAACTTACTTATCGTCATTTGCTATCGCTTGAACTCCTGGTCGAAAGTTCAGATCTCTTGTTTTACTATCTTGTTATCCGAAATGTGTTAGTTACTGCGGTTAGCTTCTGCCTTCTTATCTCTAGCATTATTGTTTTAGGTCCTGACATTGTTCATTGCAAAGTACAATGTGTGTACTGTATTGTTGTTATTAGCGTGTTGGGGAAAGACGCCTGCTGGAATGCTTTATATCTTAGCTTCGGAGGAATTAGGGCAAGTTTAGGGTTTTGAATTAGGTTTTACTTGGAAAGTTTTGGTGAAAAACCAATGGTGTTGCAAGAGAATGAATTTGTAATCGACATGGAGAAGATGTGGACAAAATGGTTTTGAAATTGGAAAAACTGTTGGGCATAAGGCAGTGCCAGTTAGTTTTGGGTGTGTAAGGGCCTTGATTTTGGGGAGGAGATGCAAGAAAAACATTTGGACTCATTTCCAATCTTGTCCCAATTATATCTGAGGCAATTTTATGTACTTCACTCATTAGGTTTTGTGCTTGTGTGGACCATCTTCTAGTACTAAATATTCATGATACTCTTTACACCTGTAATAATTGAGATAATTACGAAGATCATTTTTTTTTTCTTGTGAATTTGAGTCTAACATGTTGCAAATATCTTACTTCTACTTAGAGTTCCTTCTACTTTTGTTTTCGACCAACTCTGTCTCAAGGAGAAGTCTAATGTGTTCTGGTTCTTAGCAGATGAACCTTGTGGCACTGATGTTTCTCAAAATTGGTGTGACAGTGACCATCATGAATTCATAGCATACAATGTGCATATTGGGACAAATTTTATTGGAGTTTCTTAATGGGGGGGGGGGGGGGGGGGGTGTTACTGACCACAATTTTGTTTTACCTTCTACTTCTCTTGTTACATGTCATTTGTCGGTGAGTATATAATTCACCATCATTTGACTATTCAACAACCTTCCTTCATAATAATCTATCACTTTGAGGGTTTTGAAATGCTAACATTGCTGATTTTACAAACTTAAATTATAGCCATACAATTATATCTTTATATATATCGTGTTAATGCACTCTATCTTATTATAAAATTCTGTTCACTCATAAGAGGTCATGTGACCGTGACTGCCATGGTTCTTTTGGTCTCTTTTTGATGATTAAAAAGAAGGGAGAGGATGTATCCGTTGCTTCAGTTGCTGGGCTTGGGCTGTGGCTTGAGTAGGCATTTAACAGTTCCTTGGCAGCTTAATGGATAACTCCAAAGTTTTCAGTAGCTTTTGACTTAGGAGCATTGACAGTGAAATGTTGAGAACTTAGCATCACCAGCTTTCCTGGGACAATGTTGTGCTGGATACTGTCCTATTTATCTGAGTTTTGTATCTTTCTCCACCTGTTTGATTTGTTTACTTATTCTTTTTTCAGATTATGGCATTCTCAGTTACTAATGACCAGTGTTAGGTGGAATCCTTGTTCTCCTTTTGTGTATCTACATCCACTAGATATGATAAGAACAAGGGTATGAGATATGCATCCGAATCCACATCCCAAATTGATCACTTTTAATATTCAAATTCTAAACTATCTATCAAAAAGAATAAATTCATTTGTGTTAATGAAAATTTTCTACTTCTCATGTGAATAGGAGATAGAAATCTCCATTTTCTCTTAATTTGATTAATTTCAGGTACATCCATGAACTGTAACATCTTATGCTAGTACATTAAACAGGATATATTATGCTTAAATGTTAAAATAGTGTTACACATACCCAATTTTTGAATACATATTTTGATATCCTTAAGTTAAAATAAATTGAGAAAAATAGAAAGAAGCAAAGAACTTGAAGAAAATTAAGAATTGTATTATACAACTGAATTTAAAACCAATCCATTATTTGAGTACAAGAGCTACTTATATACAGAAAAGTAAGAACTGACTGATCTAACTGACAAGCTAGAATCTTCAACTGAAACAATCTTCACCATCCATTTGTTTTAATCTCAGCCACTGGATGCTAACAGACAATTAGGTAGTTAACAAGAGCTGTTAGTACTCGGTCTCTGAAAAATTCTGTTACAACTTAATGGAGGGACTCTTTATTCTCCACACAAGGTGCTGGTCCGGTCTGGCTTCCTAAAAATTTCTGTTTGGGGACCTCATGTCCTAAATTGACAAACTTCTGATTTTCCATTATCATATTTGGTTGTTCATATTTTATTGGCAAGCTTCCAATTTTTGATGATTGTACTTGAGCTTGAAAACAAAAAAATGGAATTTGGTGTTCTCTTTCTGGTCTTGTAAGTTAATGTAGTTGCATACATAAAGGCAAGCTGAAATGGAGAAGTAATATATTGTTATCATGTTATGTTCATGTGTTGATTGTATAATTTGAATATGGAACAAAGCGAAGAAACTTCAGTAGGTTCAATGATTTCTTACACTTAAAGTTGGTATTACTTTTTGTTTGATAAGAATATGATGTGGACTGGAGCTGTTTTCTAGTAGCCGAGGCATGTTTTGAACTACTTTTAACTAATCAACAAATCATATTTGGTATTCTACTAGTGTAGAGTTGACATCCACCGCTCCACGATGATCTTAGTGTTGTTTTGTGGAGAAAACGTGTAGACCACTGTATTTTCAAATATTGTGGTTCATCATTTCTAAGTTGTTGCCCTTATTATAGTGATTGATGCATGCTGTGTTGGAGTCAAGGATCTTTTCAGCACCTACATGTCACGACCCCAAGGATCCCCAAGGATATGGTAGTAATTATGTATTATATGTAATTCTTTTGGTTGTTGTACTTTGCTGTTGTAGTAGTTGTGCCTTTAAGTTGTATTGTAACTGAAAGGATAGAACAGTCTATAAATAGGTTAGATTAGATAGAGAATGGGACAGTGAATGATAATTGAATCTATTTCTCTCTCAACTTCTCTGATCTCTCTCCCGATTCCCTCTGATTCTCTCTCTATCTCTGTTTCTGTTATGTCTGAATCCTCCCTCATTTTTGTCTGTTTCCCTGTTCATTTCTGTTCTAATTCTCCCTCGGATTCTTCCAATTTCCCATCCAAACCCTAGGTACATGACGCGACATTGCAAATGATGAAGTTGGCCAATGTCATTGTAGGCAATGCAAAATTCCTTTCCCTTGTTTGTGATGAGCTTGATAGCAACCTTTGCATTGCTTGTCTCAGGACTGTTTGTGAGTTGTAACCATGTCCAATGTCTATTGTCTCTTCTGTGAGGTGTATTTTAGAGCAGTACAGCAGTATTGCACTATCCTAATGTATTTCAAGTTCTTGAAAGGGTTTTTTTTTACCAGTATTACATTGAAAAATGTGCACATTTTTCAAGAAGCTTAATCAAACATAGCCTAGTTAAAGCAGAAGCTTTCTAGACCTGTTTCAAAGCCGCATACAAGCAGCTGTTATTAGTAGAATGGTCATAGTTGGCCTTTTACAGTTGGCCACTGTGTGATTTGTCATATGAATAATGCAATGGAATTTTTCTCATGGCTCCCTCAGCTCCATGGTCATAGACGAGGTTGGATGTAGCATGATCTGTCTCAAATGGGAAGTTGAGACTTAACGGATGCTGGATATTAACCTGACAATGGTTATAGCTATATAGCCTTTTATAAGTTTTTAAGTCTTGCTTTTAGTAATATATGTTGTGTATACTTCTGCCTCCCTCTAATTGCATGCTATCACACACATAGAGAGGGAGAGAGCTTTAATTTTCTTACCAGGTGTTTTCTGTTAAAATTTGGAAATGATATTAGTGGATGTGTATTTTATGTGGGCAACCTTTTTATTTAGTGAGTAAGTTTTGATATTGCTCAACCCAAGTTGGTTAGTTCTTCTATTTATGTGTAGGTATTTGTTTTCTTGCTTATCGATGGAACTAACCCTCTGACAAAATTTTCCAAGGATTGGCAGGTTTTTTCTTTGCCAGGCTTTCACTTCCAAAAGTGATGTCAGGGAAAGCTTTAAGAGATCTCAACACAGTACCTATATCTGAGAGGAAGAATGAAAACTCTAGTAAAGGGTGTTTTGCTAAGCCCCAAGCTGAGCAAGGAGATGGTAAAGAAAGGCATGGAGAGAATAATGCCTACTTAGTTGGAACTCCCATAAGCATAGATGAAAGTATAAAATCTGAGGTTGAGGTGGGAAACTCAGAAGTTGAATACATTGAATCTGAAAATCTGAATGATGTGGAAGATGTCAGTACGAGTCTCAAGGTAGGAATATGTTCTCCCGATGATGCTCAGCCAGAGCTATCAAAATTACACTGGACCTGTTTCTAAATTTTGAATGTTTAGTCTTTTTATGAACTTTCACTGATGTCCATGTACCTATTTTTGCTTTGCCCAGACACTTTTGACTGGACTGGATTCTAAAGACTGGGTTTCGGTATGTGAGGCTCTCAATGATGTACGCCGATTTGCAATTTTTCATAAGGAAGCAATGGTCAGCTTGCTGTGAGTCTCAATTTCCTTAACCTACAGATCTGATTGGAAGACTCTGGAACATTCTTTAAATTAATAAACTCAGCTTTTCAAAAAGATTTCTTGTTTAACTTCTCTTTTCCATTGCCATCATGCTTTGATGAACAGGGAGAATGTGATCCCCCTCATTGTAAAATCTTTGAAGAATCCAAGAAGTGCTGTTTGTAAAACTGCAATTATGACATCTGCAGATATCTTTAGTGCATACAGCGATCGCATAATCGATTCTTTGGACCCTCTGGTATAATATAATTTGCTGCCATTTCTTATGTGATTTCCATAAATGGCTCTTTTCCTAGTCTAAACTCATCATATATGCCTTTTCCACTTTATCATGTTTAGCTTGTTCAGCTTCTACTGAAGTCTTCCCAAGACAAACGATTTGTATGTGAGGCAGCCGAGAGAGCTTTAATAGCTATGACCACTTCTGTTTCCCCATCTTGTTGTTACCAAAATTGCAGCCCTATCTTAAGAACAGGAATCCCCGGATTCGAGCCAAGGCTTCTATGTGCTTTAGTCGAAGTGTACCACAATTGGTAAGAACTCACATTTGTTTCTTACCTTCTTTGTCTATTCAGATTGATTGCAATTAATTATTTATTTTCATGTGTCTTTCATGCCTTCTCTTTTTCTGTTGTTCCTATTAGGAGAGACTGAAGTTTTTATTGTTTCCTATTGTTTTTAAATCTCTCTTGGCTGACTTGCCCAAGAAAAAGATTTCTCTTTCTATGCCCCACTGACAAGTTTTTTGTCATTGAATCTTGAACTCCTCATTTATGGTTTAGGGACCTTCTCTATTTTTTTGGATGGATGATTTATCTAGTTTTTTTGTGGAAGATATAAGTTTGATTTACCTGAGGAAATGCAAAATTTATTTTATATTACTTGTTTCATTATCCGGTGATTCCTTTTCATTTTTCCATGTTTCTTACAAGTATGGATGTAAATGGGTCCACATTTAACCCCATTAATGATCCTCAATTAAAACAAGCATGAACGTTTATAATTAGGGAATATAGACATAAGGCTTTTTGAGCATTTATTAAAACAAGTATGTAAATAGGATTATTGAGGAACCCGTTTCCATCTCTACTTACAAGCATGGATTTTATTGTTGCTTTGCATGATTTTGACAGCTTTGTTTCTTTTCATGTAAAACAAGGTGGTGGGGGAGGGGGGAGGACTCTTGGTCTGAGAATGGAGAGTTATGTGAACTTACTAAATTATATTATCAGTTACCAATAGTACACGGAATGTAGTTTATGTTTGATATTAGTGATGTATTTGAGCTCAGACTGGCTGACGGGTCTTTTTATTGCATGGTAGCTCTAGGAAAATGTAGTCCCCCCACTACCTTCGTCAGGAGCAGGAACCTGAACTTATAAAAAGTGTACTGAAGATGCCTTAAACTATGAACGGGGATGTAAATTAGTTGGGATTGGATCTCTAAGAATTCTCAGTTCCTGGTAGTATTGTTATTGTACTATTAATCTAGCACATGACTAATTTAAGGATGAATTGCTGCTTAGCCATGTACATATCCTAACAAAAGAACTGGAAAGTTTTTGCTAAACCATGTACAATTTTTGTATTATGATGTATCCCTTTTGCTGAATGTTGTCAGTGCATACTAAACAGGGGGTGGAGGGAATCAAAACGTATGGGATTGACAAGTTGATCCAAATAGCTGCATCCCAGCTGAGTGATCAGCTTCCTGAGTCCAGGGAGGCTGCTCGTACTCTCTTGTTAGAACTTCAGACAGTATATCAGAAGTGTCACGTCTTGACAGAGACTGCAGTAACTGAAGATTCAGAGGTGGGTTCTTGGGAGAACTTCTGTCAGTCAAAGCTCTCTCCTCTAAATGCTCAAGCTGTCCTTCGCGTGACCAATATTGCTCGGGAAGGCCTTGTTTTGGGTTCCTAGCATGGCGAGCTTTAGTAAGTGCCATCTTTTTTAAGAGGGGTCAGTTTTCTGTCGCTTGGTTTGATTCATTACCTTACTTGTATATACCGTGAGACATCAAGATGTTTGGAAAAGCGGTTGAAGCATGTAGTAAAGCATTAATCCTATTATAGTATTCACATTGAGATTTGACCATGAGTTTCAACTCTTGCCATTTGTGGGATTTCATTATAATATAAGCGGCCAGTATTGACATAATGTGCCTTTGCTTCAGTATTTTCCGCCCTCGCTTAATTTATGCGGCGTTTTTCTCGACTGATGGAAAATGCTCGAAAACCAACTAATAAAAAGAAAATGACTATTCAAAGGTATTCCTTTCGATGACAACAGTGCAGTTCTCTGTTTCTTGGAGTGTGATTTTAAGTTGTGAAGAGAGACTGTTTTGGATGCTACCTCCAATATATTATAATTATATGAGGTTCTTTGCTTCGTGAATATCGGAGAGGGGATTTGATGCACAAGGCCCCACTTGAGTGTCAGAGGAGAGCAACCTTGGTGCATGGGTTCGTTGCTTTGATAGGGACAGGGATCCAAGTTCCACCCTGTATATTTATGGCGTTCTGTGCGTGCGTGTTTTAAAAGAAGATATTAGCATTGATAGAGGACTAATTAGATATATATTGTAGTCAAGGTTGGTGGGTTAGAGATTAACCAGCTGGAGTATAATTCCAGTTTTGGCTATCTTAATCAGTTACTATTTGATTAATTGCCCCTTTGAAAGACGGTGATGGCCCAGCAGACACCTATAACGTGACCTTAAAGTTGGGATGAAGAGTGATACTGATAGTGATAGCCAATCCACTAGCCATTGTAACACAAGTTAACAAAGAGTCGGAGATATGGAAATGTGGATTATATATTTGACCATGTGCCAAATGATAAATCCGAAGATAGCTACTATATAAGATAATGGTTCGTCGATGTTACGTGCATTAGAGGAATGTTTATTAAAGTGATGATAATTATAAAGATTTTGCATATATATCATTTTGGTTAATAATTTTATATGGATATGTCATTTTCTTTTTAAATAATTATAAAAAGGTAAGAAAAGGCTTCATTCAAATACTTCTCTCCTCACCTTGCCCCTTCAATTTAGTTGGCAACCATATTGGTGTGTATATAAAGTTGATTTTTTTTTTTTTTAAATTGGCCATGAATTGTTAATTAAGAAGAATGTTAGTGACTAAATGAGGAGAAAGTGAACCAAATTTTACTTAATAAACTTTTAAGTATTTTTACACCGAGAGAAACTATATTACTCATAGTTAGCATTCATATGGACATATAAATTTGGATTAGCATCTGGTGAGATGATATGTTTGATTTTCGTGACACGGCAGGATGAATTTAAGGGCACAAGTTGAGCTTGGGTTTGGGTCCATTTGGAGGATAGCTGGTATAAGATGCTCTTAAGTCATCAATCAGATGTTACATTGCCTTGGCCACTATTCATTGTGTGGCCTCTTGGGTTACCCAGCTTGTCCCCAAACATGATATATATCTAATGGCACCCTCTACATTTGCCAGTTGAATATACACATCACACTAATGGTGGGTGTGGGTGCCATGACAACTAAATATCAACCAAACTAATCCTCAGTGTCTAAAATGAGAAATTGCATTCAAAGTCTAATGTGATGGGAAAATTTAAAAGATAGTAATAATAAATAATATTTTTTAATATAACAAAAATGTTAAATATTAAAATATGAGTAGAGGAGATGGAGATATTAAAATACATATGATTATACAATAGACAAAGTTAAAAAAAAAAATTATTTATAATAAAATTGAAATGATTTTTATTAATAATAAGATACATAAAATATAATTAAAATAATTTGATTGTATAATACGAAAGAGATCAATAAGTACACAAAGATGGAGATATTAAAATAAATAATAAAATATATAAAATAATTAAAATGAGAAAGGAGATGAAAAAGACTCGTAACATTCTGCATCGAGTGATAAGAAAGATCGAATCAACTTATTTTGATGGATTTATGTGAATTTCTCAGGAGTTACCCATTCTTGAACTATCTTAACTAAAGCATGCTTAACTCGGGAATTATTTATCCACATTCAACTCAAAAAATATCTAGTTGATGTTATTTCCTTTCTTATTATCCTCGATATATATATATCAGTTTCTCTAGATTTCTTTCTTAAACATGTTCTTAGGCCCTCAGGTATTACAATTCTTATAAAAAGAATGAATAGGATGAAATAAATATTTAGGCATAAGCGTGAAAGAAGATAAAATAAAATTGATGAAGAATTTTTAAAATTATAAATAAAAATGACTAAAAGTTGAATATATATATATATATTTATAATTATTATAAAGAGACATTGCCATCACTTGGTGTCGTGTTACTCTTACAATGTGACCGAGCGTGCCTAAAAGTTTGTAATCTAGTTTACTTCTTCCTCAATATTCATTTGTTCATCACGAATCTTTGAAAAGTCCAACACAAATCAAATCAAATCAAACACTGCTCAGTACTAACCCCACAAATTTGTTCTTTCCCTTCCGAACCCACTCCACTCCACTCCACTCCATTGGAGTTTACAGAGATCAAACCCAATTCCCTCTCCAACTATTAAAAATAAGAAAAAGAAACGAAAGGGAAAACCCTTCTCTCAGGCTAAGCTGAGGCGGCCCACATCACACACTTTGATTGGCCAGCTGCTTTGGGTCTTTCTTCCTCATCTCTCCAACCCCCCAAATTAATTCATCTCTACCTTTCTCTTGTTGTTTTCCAGATATATCCTTTTTCATACTCTCTTCTTCTTCTCTTCTTCCATGGATGTTCAAATTCGGTGATGAACGACCTTGTTCTGGAATCGCCACACAGCTTATAGCTATGGGGATCGTCGTTTCAGTGATCTTGCTATTCGTGGGAATTGGGATTCTGGTTCTCATTCACGCTTGCATAGCCGGAGAGCCTTCCGATTCGGGTCTGGAAGGGGCATCGATCTTAACGCAGTGGAAAGGGGTGGCTTCGGAAGCAGAAGCATGTCTCCAGAGGAACTGGAAAAGCTTCCTCGATTTGAATTCAAGGCGGGGGGCGAGAAAGGGAGCAGCCCGGTGGATTGCGCCGTGTGCTTGGAGAACTTCAAGGCGGGGGATAAGTGCCGGCTACTGCCGATCTGCAACCACAGCTTCCACGCGCAGTGCGTGGATCTTTGGCTCTTGACGACGCCCATTTGCCCCATCTGCAGAACCGCCACCGCCGGCGGCGGTGCCGTGAGCAGGGAAGCCGCAGTGGGCGGTTGAGGGAGGTTGCGGTGGAGCTGGGGGAGGCCCAGACGCCGGCCAGTGAGCGTTCTTCCAGTGAGCCGGGTGAAAACCAGATGGATTCAGCTGGGTCTGGGCTCGGACCGAGTTCAGTTCCTCTGTAAAATGCCATGATTTCTGATCGGAGATATTTGCAGTTGGAACGCCATTGTCAGTGGGGTTTGTAATTGCTAGATTTTTTTTTTTTTTATTTTATGAATTCCCAAATTAGATTTTATATTTTTGTCAAATTCCCAAATTCATCCTCCAATTTTTAAAATGTGAAATAAGAAAATTGTGATGGTATCCTCAAGTTCAGAACTAAAATTAGTTAAAAAGTATAAAAGTAATAATTTAAATAAGTCAAATTGCACATAGACCCAGATCTAATCAAATCCTCAATTACATTCGCATTTCATAATCGTATTTACGATGTAAATCACAATCAAAGAATCTTATCTTGCCTAAATAGGCAACAAGAACTTACAAAATGTGTAATGTAATTGGAACTCTTGTGTGGGTCTTACTTTAAAGTTATAGCTTAATAATAGCCTTAATTTAAAGCAAACTTAAATCCAATAATAGTATATAAATGATATTAGATTTTGTTGGGTTATGCTTGTAATTCTATAGCCCAAAGCCCATATTGACATCTCTCAGTGAAATTAAGGTTTTGTCATTCTCTCTCTCTCTCTTTTCATATATATAAATCACTTGTTAAGGGAGAAATTATTCTAAAGAAACTATTCCATAGTATTTGTTAATCAAGATATGAAAAGAATTTTATATCTTTTAGTTTTTTAACGTATTTATTAAATTGATCTAATAATTTTTGAAAAAGATATATATATAACTTTTTATACATAAATTTATCTGTCCCAAATAAATTTATCTAAGATTTTACAGGTTAGTATAAATTACTCATTTGTCATTTTTAGTATAATTAATGTTATTTAATGTATTTTTAAAATTTAAATTTATTAAATCTTATTTTTACAATAAGTTTGGTTTAAAAGAACTTATTTATTAAGTCTTATATGTCATTTAATACATTTTTACATTGTCATAGATTTTAGTAATTTTTAAAATTTAAATGACATGATTCCTTTCATTGATTTTTAAAATTTAAAACTCTCTATATCTATATATATATATATTATTATCTAATACAAATTCTTAGTGAAATTATTACAATTTCACCAATAATTATTTCTACTTTTTTGAGTTTTGTTAGAATCTATTTTTGAACATGAATTTAAAAAAAAATGCTATAGTCAAAATTCGAATGTATGATGGAATAATAAGAAAATTGACAGATGGTTGACATGTTTTAGAATTGAAAAAGAGTCTCATCTCCTTAAGCACTATTGATAGCAATGGGTGTAAGTACTCATCGTAAGGTAGAGTTTTGTGGGTTTCCAAAGGTGCCCTAGTAATAATGAAAGCCATGAAATCTAGCAGTTTGTACGTATTGCAAGGTTCTCTTATAGTTTCAACATCTTTGTCAGATTTGGATACCACCAAATTATAGCATGAGACTAGGTCACATGAGTGAAAAAGATTTAGCAGTACTTAACAAAAGAGGGCTCTTTGGAGGACAAAATACAAGGAAGTTGGAATTCCATGAGCATTGCATTTCTAGAAAGCAAAAGAGGATTAATTTAAGCACTACCACTCACAAGACCAAGGGTACTCTTGATTACATTCATTCTAACCTTTGGGGTCCTGCTAAAGTGAAGTTCAAGGAAAGATTGAACTTATTCCCTAAAGCACAAGGACGAGGTGTTTAAAACCTTTAAGCAATGAAAGATTTTAACTGAAAAGCAAATAGGGAAACAAATTAAATGACTTAGAAACAAATAACAAACTTGAGTTTTATGGTGGG